>NW_027141816.1:1200000-1500000 GCF_036365525.1 Heterodontus francisci | reverse complement strand
CAGGGGATGAGTAGACCGCCCCCTGTCTCTGAATCATAGACTCAGGGGATGAGTAGACCGCCCCCTGTCTCTGAATCACAGACTCAGGGGATGAGTAGACCGCCCCCTGTCTCTGAATCACAGACTCAGGGGATGAGTAGACCGCCCCCTGTCTCTGCATCACAGACTCAGGGGATGAGTAGACCGCCCCCTGTCTCTGTATCAAACACTCGGTGGATGAGTACACCGCCCCCTGTCTCTGTATCAAACACTCGGGGGATGAGTAGACCGCCCCCTGTTTCTGTATCATTGATTCAGGGGATGAGTAGACCGCCCCATGTCTCTGTATCACAGACTCAGGGGATGAGTAGACCACTGCCTGTCTCTGAATCACAGACTCAGGGGATGAGTAGACCGCCCCATGTCTCTGTATCATAGACTCAGGGGATGAGTAGACCGCCCCCTGTCTCTGAATCACAGACTCAGGGGATGAGTAGACCGCCCCATGTCTCTGTATCATAGACTCAGGGGATGAGTAAACTGCCCCTTGTCTCTTTATCTCAGACTCAGGGGATGAGTAGACCGCCCCCTGTCTCAGTATCACAGACTCGGGGGATGAGTAGACCGCCCCCTGTCTCTGTATCACAGACACAGGTGATGAGTAGACCGCCCCCTCTCTCTGTATCACACACTCAGCTGATGAGTAGACCGCCCACTGTCTCTTTATCACACACTCGGGGGATGAGTAGACCTCCTCCTGTCTCTGTTTCACAGACACAGGGGATGTGTAGACCGGCCCCTGTCTCTGTATCACAAACTCAGGGGATGAGTAGACCACCCCCTGTCTTTGTATCACCAACTGAGGGGATGAGTAGACCGCCCCCAGTCTTTGTATCAACAACTCAGGGGTTGAGTAGACCGCCCCCTGTCTCTGTATCACAGACTCAGGTGATGAGTAGACCGCCCCCTGTCTCTGTGTCACAGACTCAGGGAATGAGTAGACCGCCCCCTGTCTCTGTATCACAGACTCTTTGGATGAGTAGACCGTCCCCTGTCTCTGTATCACAGACTCAGTGGATGAGAAGACCGGCCCCTTTCGCTGTATCAAAGACTCAGGGGATGAGTACACTGCCCCCTGTCTCTGTATCACAGACTCAGTGGATGAGTAGTCCGTCCCCTTTCTCTGTATCACAGGCTCAGTGGATGAGAAGACCGGCCCCTGTCTCTGTATCAAAGACTCAGGGGATGAGAAGAGCGCCCTCTGTCTCTGTATCACAGACTCAGTAGATGAGTAGACCGCCTCCTGTCTCTGTATCACAGTCTCAAGGGATGAGCAGACCGCCCCCTGTCTCTCTGTCACAGACTCAGGGGATGAGTAGACCGTCCCCTTCCTTTGAATCACAGACCCAGGGGATGAGTAAACTGCCCCTTGTCTCTGGATCTCAGACTCAGGGGATGAGTAGACCGCCCCCTGTCTCTGTCTAACAAACTCGGGATGAGTAGACCGCCCCCTGTCTCTGTATCACAGACTCAGGGGATGAGTAGACCGCCCCCTTCCTCTGAATCACAGACCCAGGGGATGAGTAAACTGCCCCTTGTCTCTGTATCTCAGACTCAGGGGATGAGTAGAATGCCCCCTTTCTCTGTATCACACACTCGGGGGACGAGTAGACCGCCCCCTGCCTCTGTATCACAGACTCAGGGAATGAGTAGACCGCCTCCTGTCTCTTTATCACATACTCGGGGGATGAGTAGACCGCCACCTGTCTCTGTATCACAGACTCAGGGGATGAGTAGACCGCCCCCTGTCTCTGTATCACAGACTCAGGGGATGAGTAGAACGCCCCCTGTCTCTGTATCACAGACCCAGGGGATGAGTAGACCGCCCCCTTCCTCTGTATCACAGACCCAGGGGATGAGTAAACTGCCCCTTGTCTCTATATCTCAGACTCAGGGGATGAGTAGAGCGCCCTCTGTCTCTGTATCACAGACTCAGTAGATGAGTAGACCGCCTTCTGTCTCTGTATCACAGAGCCCGGGGATGAGTAGACCGCCCCCTGTCTCTGTATCTCAGACTCAGGGGATGAGTAGACTGCCCCCTTTCTCTGTATCACACACTCGGGGGATGAGTAGACCTCCCCCTGTCTCTGTATCACAGACTCAGGGGATGTGTAGACAGCCCCCTGTCTCTGTATCACAAACTCAGGGGATGAGTAGACCACCCTGAGATGGTAAATACTCAGCCTGGAGCCCAGCTACCAGTGGCGTGCCACAGGGATCAGTTCTGGGTCCTCTCCTGTTTGTGATTTTTATTAACGACTTGGATGAGGAAGTCGAAGGGTGGGTCAGTAAATTTGCAGATGATACAAAGGTTGGTGGAGTTGTGGATACCGAGGAGGGCTATTGTCGTCTGCAAAGGGACTTGGATAGGTTGCAGTGCTGGGCTGAAAAGTGGCAGATGGAGTTTAACCCTGAAAAGTGTGAGGTCGTCCATTTTGGAAGGACAAACACGAATGCAAAATACTGGGTTAACGGTAGGGTTCTTGGGCATGTGGGGGAGCAGAGAGACCTTGGGGTCTATGTGCATAGATCGTTGAAAGTTGCAACTCAAGTGGATAGGGCTGTGAAGAAGGCATATGGGGTGTTAGCGTTCATTAGCAGAGGGATTGAATTTAAGAGCCGTGAGGTGATGATGCAGCTGTACAGGACCTTGGTAAGGCCTCATTTGGAGTACTGTGTGCAGTTCTGGTCGCCTCATTTTAGGAAGGATGTGGAAGCCTTGGAGAGGGTGCAGAGGAGATTTACCAGGATGTTGCCTGGAATGGAGAATAAGTCTTACGAGGAAAGGCTGAACATTCTCGGCCTCTTCTCATTAGAACGGAGAAGGATGAGGGGTGACATGATAGAGGTTTATAAGATGATCACGGGAATAGATAGGGTAGACAGTCAGAAACTTTTTCCCCGGGTGGAGCAAAGCGTTACAAGGGGTCATAAATTTAAGGTGAAGGGTGGGAGATATAAGGGGGATGTCAGGGGAAGGTTCTTTACCCAGAGAGTGGTCGGGGCATGGAATGCCTTGCCTGGGGAAGTTGTTGAGTCAGAAACTTTAGGGACTTTCAAACGGCTTTTAGATAGGTATATGGATAAAAGAGAATGATGGGGTATAGATTAAATTGTCCTTGACAGAGGACAAAGGATCGGCACAACATCGTGGGCCGAAGGGCCTGTTCTGTGCTGTATTTTTCTATGTTCTATGTTCACCCTCTGTCTTTGTATCACCAACTCAGGGGATGAGTAAACCGCCCCCAGTCTTTGTATCAACAACTCAGGGGATGAGTAGACCGCCCCCTGTCTCTGTATCACAGACTCAGGTGATGAGTAGACCGCCCCCTGTCTCTGTGTCACAGACTCAGGGAATGAGTAGACCGCCCCCTGTCTCTGTATCACAGACTCTTTGGATGAGTAGACCGTCCCCTGTCTCTGTATCACAGACTCAGTGGATGAGAAGACCGGCCCATTTCGCTGTATCAAAGACTCAGGGGATGAGTACACTGCCCCCTGTCTCTGTATAACAGACTCAGTGGATTAGTAGTCCGTCCCCTTTCTCTGTATCACAGGCTCAGTGGATGAGAAGACCGGCCCCTGTCTCTGTATCAAAGACTCAGGGGATGAGTTGACCGCCCGCTGTCTCTCTATCTTAGACTCAGGGGATAAGTAGAGCGCCCCCTGTCTCTCTATCATGGACACAGGGGATGAGTCGAGCGGCCTCTGTCTCTGTATCACAGACTCAGTAGATGAGTAGACCGCCTCCTGTCTCTGTATCACAGACTCAAGGGATGAGTCGATCACCCACTGTCTTTGTATCACAGACTCAGGGAATGAGTAGACCGCCCCCTGTCTCTGTATCACAGACTCAGTGGATGAGTAGACCGCCTCCTGTCTCTGTATCACAGACTCAGGGAATGAGTAGAGCGCCCCCTGTCTCTGTATCACAGACACAGTGGATGAGTAGAGCGCCCCCTGTCTCTGTATCACAGACACAGTGGATGATGAGACAGCCCCCTGTCTCTGTATCACAGACTCTTTGGATGAGTAGACCGTCCCCTGTCTCTGTATCACAGACTCAGTGGATGAGAAGACCGGCCCCTTTCGCTGTATCAAAGACTCAGGGGATGAGTACACTGCCCCCTGTCTCTGTATCACAGACTCAGTGGATGAGTAGTCCGTCCCCTTTCTCTGTATCACAGGCTCAGTGGATGGGAAGATCGTCCCCTGTCTCTTTATCACAGACACAGTGGTGAGTAGACCGCCCCCTGTCTCTGGATCACAGAGTCAGTGGACGTGTAGACCGCCTCCTGTCTCTGTATCACAGACTCAGGGGATGATTAGACAGCCCCCTCTCTCTGTATCACAGACTCAGGGTATGAGTAGACCGCCCCCTATCTTGTATCATTGATTCAGGGGATGAGTAGTCCGCCCCCTGTCTCTGCATCGCAGACTCAGGGAAAGAGTAGACCGCCCCCTGTCTCTGTATCACATACTCAGGGGATGAGTAGACCATCCCCTGTCTCTGTATCACAGACTGAGTAGATGAGTAGACCGCCTCCTGTCTCTGTATCACAGACTCAAGGGATGAGTAGACCGCCCCCTGTCTCTGTATCACATCCTCAAGGGATGAGTAGATCACCCACTGTCTATGTATCACAGACTCAGGGAATGATTAGACCGCCCCCTGTCTCTGGATCACAGAGTCAGTGGATGAGTAGACCGCCCCCTCTTTCTGTATCACAGACTCAGGGGATGAGTAGACCGCCCTCTGTTTCTGTATCACATACTCAGGGGATAAATAGAGTGCCCCAATTCTCTCCATCATGGACACAGGGGATGAGTCGAGCGCCCTCTGTCTCTCTATCATCGACTCAAGGGATGAGTAGACCACCCCCTGTCTATTTATCACAGACTCAGGGAATGAGTAGACCGCCCCCTGCCTCTTTATCACACACTCGGGGGATGAGTAGACCGTCCCCTTCCTCTGTATCACGGACTCAGGGGATGAGTAGACCGCCCCCTGTCTCTGTATCACAGGCTCAGGGGATGAGTAGACTGTCCCCTTCCTCTGTATCACAGACTCAGGGAATGAGTTGAACGCCCCCTGTCTCTGTATCATCGACTCAGGGGAAGAGTAGACCGCCCCCTGTCTTTGTATCACAGATTCAGGGGATGAGTTGACCGCCTCCTGCCTCTGTATCTCAGACTCAGGGGAAGAGTCGAACGCCCCCTGTCTCTGTATCATCGACTCAGGGGAAGAGTAGACCGACCCCTGTCTTTGTATCACAGATTCAGGGGATGAGTTGACCAACTCCTGCCTCTGTATCACAGTCTCATGGGATGAGTAGACCGTCCACTGTCTTTGTAACACTGAATCGGGGATGAGTAGACCGCCTCCTGTCTCTGTATCACAGACTCAGGGGATGATTAGACAGCCCCCTATCTCTGTATCACAGACTCAGGGTATGAGTAGACCGCCCCCTATCTTGTATCATTGATTCAGGGGATGAGTAGTCCGCCCCCTGTCTCTGCATCGCAGACTCAGGGAAAGAGTAGACCGCACCCTGTCTCTGTATAATAGACTCATGGGTTGAGTAGACCGCACACTATCTCTATATCACATACTCAGGGGATGAGTAGACCATCCCCTGTCTCTGTATCACAGACTCAGGGGATGAGTAGAGCGCCCCCTTTCTTTGTATCACCGACTCAGGGGATGATTAGACATCCTCCTGTCTCTTTATCACAGACACAGTGGTGAGTAGACCGCCCCCTGTCTCTGGATCACAGAGTCAGTGGATGAGTAGACCGCCCCCTGTCTCTGGATCACAGAGTCAGTGGATGAGTAGACCGCCCCCTGTCTCTGGATCACAGAGTCAGTGGATGAGTAGACCGCCCCTTGTTTCTGTATCACAGACTCAGTGGATGAGTAGACCGCCCCCTGTTTCTGTATCACAGACTCAGTGAATGAGTAGACCGCCCCCTGTCTCTGTATCACAGACTCAGGGGATGAGTAGACCGCCCCCGGTCTCTTTATCTCAGAGTCAGTGGATGAGTAGACGGCCCCCTGTCTCTGCATCACAGACTCAGGGGATGAGTAGACCGCCCCCTTTCTCTGCATCTCAGAGTCAGGGGATGAGTAGACCATCCCATGTCTCTGTTTCACAGACTCAGTGGATGAGAAGACCGCCCCCTGTCTCTGTCTAACAAACTCGGGATGAGTAGACCGCCCCCTGTCTCTGTATCACAGACTCAGGGGATGAGTAAACTGCCCCTTGTCTCTGTATCTCAGACTCAGGGGATGAGTAGACCGCCCCCT
Source organism: Heterodontus francisci (assembly GCF_036365525.1). NCBI lineage: Eukaryota > Metazoa > Chordata > Chondrichthyes > Heterodontiformes > Heterodontidae > Heterodontus > Heterodontus francisci. The sequence goes on along the minus strand of NW_027141816.1, from coordinate 1,493,654 downwards.
TCCTCTGAATCACAGACCCAGGGGATGAGTAAACTGCCCCTTGTCTCTGTATCTCAGACTCAGGGGATGAGTAGACTGCCCCCTTTCTCTGTATCACACACTCGGGGGATGAGTAGACCGACCCCTGCCTCTGTATCACAGACTCAGGGAATGAGTAGACCGCCTCCTGTCTCTTTATCACATACTCGGCGGATGAGTAGACCGCCACCTGTCTCTGTATCACAGACTCAGGGGATGAGTAGACCGCCCCCTGTCACTGTATCACAGACTCAGGGGATGAATGGACCGCCCCCTGTCTCTGTATCACAGACTCAGGTGATGAGTAGACCGCCCCCTTCCTCTGTATCACAGACCCAGGGGATGAGTAAACTGCCCTTGTCTCTTTATCTCAGACTCAGGGGATGAGTAGACCGCCCCCTGTCTCTGTATCACAGACTCGGGGGATGAGTAGACCGCCCCCTGTCTCTGTATCACACACTCAGCTGATGTGTAGACCGCCCACTGTCTCTTTATCACACACTCGGGGGATGAGTAGACCTCCCCTGTCTCTGTATCACAGACTCAGGGGATGTGTAGACCGCCCCCTGTCTCTGTGTCACAAACTCAGGGGATGAGTCGACCACCCCCTGTCTTTGTATCACCAACTCAGCGGATGAGTAGACAGCCCCCAGTCTTTGTATCAACAACTCAGGGGATGAGTAGACCACCCCCTGTCTCTGTATCACAGACTCAGGTGATGAGCAGACCGCCCCCTGTCTCTGTGTCACAGACTCAGGGAATGAGTAGACTGCCCCCTGTCTCTGTATCACAGACTCTTTGGATGAGTAGTCCGTCCCCTTTCTCTGTATCACAGGCTCAGTGGATGAGAAGACCGGCCCCTGTCTCTGTATCAAAGACTCAGGGGATGAGTAGACTGCCCCCTGTCTCTCTATCATGGACACAGGGGATGAGTAGAGCGCCCCCTGTCTCTCTATCATGGACACAGCGGATGAGTAGAGCGCCCTCTGTCTGTGAATCACAGACTCAGTAGATGAGTAGACCGCCTCCTGTCTCTGTATCACAGACTCAGGGGATGAGCAGTCTGCCCCCTTTCTCAGTATCACAGACTCAGGGAATGTGTCGTCCGCCCCCTGTCTCTTTATCACACACTCGGGGGATGAGTAGACCGCCCCCTGTCTCTGTATCACAGACTCAGGGGATGAGTAGACCGCCCCCTGTCTCTGTCTAACAAACTCGGGATGAGTAGACCGCCCCCTGTCTCTGTATCACAGACTCAGGGGATGAGTAGACCGCCCCCTTCCTCTGAATCACAAACCCAGGGGATGAGTAAACTGCCCCTTGTCTCTGTATCTCAGACTCAGGGGATGAGTAGACTGCCCCCTTTCTCTGTATCACACACTCGGGGGATGAGTAGACCGCCCCCTGTCTCTGTATCACAGACTCAGGGGATGAGTAGACAGCCCCCTGCCTCTGTATCGCAGACTCAGGGAATGAGTAGACCGCCTCCTGTCTCTTTATCACATACTCGGGGGATGAGTAGACCGCCCCCTGTCTCTGTATCACAGACGCAGGGGATGAGTAGACCGCCCCCTGTCTCTGTATCACAGACTCAGGGGATGAGTAGACCGCCCCCTGTCTCCGTATCACAGACCCAGGGGATGAGTAGACCGCCCCCTTCCTCTGTATCACAGACCCAGGGGATGAGTAGACCGCCCCCTGTCTCTGTATCATAGACTCAGGGGATGAGTAGACCGCCCCCTTCCTCTGTATCACAGACCCAGGGGATGAGTAAACTGCCCCTTGTCTCTTTATCTCAGACTCAGGGGATGAGTCGACCGCACCCTGTCTCTGTATCACAGACTCAGTGGATGAGAAGACCGGCCCCTTTCGCTGTATCAAAGACTCAGGGGATGAGTACACTGCCCCTTGTCTCAGTATCACAGACTCGGGGGATGAGTAGACCGCACCCTGTCTCTGTATCACAGACTCAGATGATGAGTAGACCGCCCCCTGTCTCTGTATCACACACTCAGCTGATGAGTAGACCGCCCACTGTCTCTTTATCACACACTCGGGGGATGAGTAGACCTCCCCCTGTCTCTGTATCACAGACTCAGGGGATGTGTAGACCGCCCCCTGTCTCTGTATCACAAACTCAGGGGATGAGTAGACCACCCCCTGTCTTTGTATCACCAACTCAGGGGATGAGTAGACCGCCCCCAGTCTTTGTATCAACAACTCAGGGGATGAGTAGACCGCCCCCTGTCTCTGTATCACAGACTCAGGTGATGAGCAGACCGCCCCCTGTTTCTGTGTCACAGACTCAGGGAATGAGTAGACCGCCCCCTGTCTCTGTATCACAGACTCTTTGGATGAGTAGACCGTCCCCTGTCTCTGCAACACAGACTCAGTGGATGAGAAGACCGGCCCCTTTCGCTGTATCAAAGACTCAGGGGATGAGTACATTGCCCCCTGTCTCTGTATCACAGACTCAGTGGATGAGTAGTCCGTCCCCTTTCTCTGTATCACAGGCTCAGTGGATGAGAAGACCGGCCCCTGTCTCTGTATCAAAGACTCAGGGGATGAGTAGACCGCCCGCTGTCTCTCTATCATAGACACAGGGGATAAGTAGAGCGCCCCCTGTCTCTCTATCATGGACACAGGGGATGAGTAGAGCGCCCTCTGTCGCTGTATCACAGACTCAGTAGATGAGTAGACCGCCACCTGTCTCTGTTTCACAGACTCAAGGGATGAGGAGACCGCCCCCTGTCTCTGTATCACAGACTCAGGGGATGAGTAGACCGCCCCCTTCCTCTGAATCACAGACCCAGGGGATGAGTAAACTGCCCCTTGTCTCTGTATCTCAGACTCAGGGGATGAGTAGACCGCCCCCCTTCTCTGTATCACAGACTCAGGGAATGAGTAGACCGCCTCCTGTCTCTTTATCACATACTCGGGGGATGAGTAGACCGCCCCCTGTCTCTGTGTCACAGACTCAGGGGATGAGTAGACCGCCCCCTTCCTCTGAATCACAGACCCAGGGGATGAGTAAACTGCCCCCTTTCTCTGTATCACACACTCGGGGGATGAGTAGACCGCCCCCTGCCTCTGTAACACAGACTCAGGGAATGAGTAGACCGCCTCCTGTCTCTTTATCACATACTCGGGGGATGAGTAGACCGCCACCTGTCTCTTTATCACAGACTCAGGGGATGAGTAGACCGCCCCCTGTCTCTGTATCACAGACTCAGGGGATGAGTAGACCGCCCCCTGTCTCTGTATCACAGACCCAGGGGATGAGTAGACCGCCCCCTTCCTCTGTATCACAGACCCAGGGGATGAGTAGACCGCCCCCTGTCTCCGTATCACAGACTCAGGGGATGAGTAGACCGCCCCCTTCCTCTGTATCACAGACCCAGGGGATGAGTAAACTGCCCCTTGTCTCTTTATCTCAGACTCAGGGGATGAGTAGACCGCCCCCTGTCTCAGTATCACAGACTCGGGGGATGAGTAGACCGCCCCCTGTCTCTGTATCACAGACACAGGTGATGAGTAGACCGCCCCCTCTCTCTGTATCACACACTCAGCTGATGAGTAGACCGCCCACTGTCTCTTTATCACACACTCGGGGGATGAGTAGACCTCCCCCTGTCTCTGTATCACAGACTCAGGGGATGAGTAGACCGCCCCCTTCCTCTGAATCACAAACCCAGGGGATGAGTAAACTGCCCCTTGTCTCTGTATCTCAGACTCAGGGGATGAGTAGACTGCCCCCTTTCTCTGTATCACACACTCGGGGGATGAGTAGACCGCCCCCTGTCTCTGTATCACAGACTCAGGGGATGAGTAGACAGCCCCCTGCCTCTGTATCGCAGACTCAGGGAATGAGTAGACCGCCTCCTGTCTCTTTATCACATACTCGGGGGATGAGTAGACCGCCCCCTGTCTCTGTATCACAGACGCAGGGGATGAGTAGACCGCCCCCTGTCTCTGTATCACAGACTCAGGGGATGAGTAGACCGCCCCCTCTCTCTGTATCACACACTCAGCTGATGAGTAGACCGCCCACTGTCTCTTTATCACACACTCGGGGGATGAGTAGACCTCCCCCTGTCTCTGTATCACAGACTCAGGGGATGAGTAGACCGCCCCCTTCCTCTGAATCACAAACCCAGGGGATGAGTAAACTGCCCCTTGTCTCTGTATCTCAGACTCAGGGGATGAGTAGACTGCCCCCTTTCTCTGTATCACACACTCGGGGGATGAGTAGACCGCCCCCTGTCTCTGTATCACAGACTCAGGGGATGAGTAGACAGCCCCCTGCCTCTGTATCGCAGACTCAGGGAATGAGTAGACCGCCTCCTGTCTCTTTATCACATACTCGGGGGATGAGTAGACCGCCCCCTGTCTCTGTATCACAGACGCAGGGGATGAGTAGACCGCCCCCTGTCTCTGTATCACAGACTCAGGGGATGAGTAGACCGCCCCCTGTCTCCGTATCACAGACCCAGGGGATGAGTAAACCGCCCCCTTCCTCTGTATCACAGACCCAGGGGATGAGTAGACCGCCCCCTGTCTCTGTATCATAGACTCAGGGGATGAGTAGACCGCCCCCTTCCTCTGTATCACAGACCCAGGGGATGAGTAAACTGCCCCTTGTCTCTTTATCTCAGACTCAGGGGATGAGTCGACCGCACCCTGTCTCTGTATCACAGACTCAGTGGATGAGAAGACCGGCCCCTTTCGCTGTATCAAAGACTCAGGGGATGAGTACACTGCCCCTTGTCTCAGTATCACAGACTCGGGGGATGAGTAGACCGCACCCTGTCTCTGTATCACAGACTCAGATGATGAGTAGACCGCCCCCTGTCTCTGTATCACACACTCAGCTGATGAGTAGACCGCCCACTGTCTCTTTATCACACACTCGGGGGATGAGTAGACCTCCCCCTGTCTCTGTATCACAGACTCAGGGGATGTGTAGACCGCCCCCTGTCTCTGTATCACAAACTCAGGGGATGAGTAGACCACCCCCTGTCTTTGTATCACCAACTCAGGGGATGAGTAGACCGCCCCCAGTCTTTGTATCAACAACTCAGGGGATGAGTAGACCTCCCCCTGTCTCTGTATCACAGACTCAGGTGATGAGCAGACCGCCCCCTGTTTCTGTGTCACAGACTCAGGGAATGAGTAGACCGCCCCCTGTCTCTGTATCACAGACTCTTTGGATGAGTAGACCGTCCCCTGTCTCTGCAACACAGACTCAGTGGATGAGAAGACCGGCCCCTTTCGCTGTATCAAAGACTCAGGGGATGAGTACACTGCCCCCTGTCTCTGTATCACAGACTCAGTGGATGAGTAGTCCGTCCCCTTTCTCTGTATCACAGGCTCAGTGGATGAGAAGACCGGCCCCTGTCTCTGTATCAAAGACTCAGGGGATGAGTAGAACGCCCGCTGTCTCTCTATCATAGACACAGGGGATAAGTAGAGCGCCCCCTGTCTCTCTATCATGGACACAGGGGATGAGTAGAGCGCCCTCTGTCTCTGTATCACAGACTCAGTAGATGAGTAGACCGCCTCCTGTCTCTGTTTCACAGACTCAAGGGATGAGTAGACCGCCCCCTGTCTCTGTATCACAGACTCAGGGGATGAGTAGACCGCCCCCTTCCTCTGAATCACAGACCCAGGGGATGAGTAAACTGCCCCTTGTCTCTGTATCTCAGACTCAGGGGATGAGTAGACTGCCCCCCTTCTCTGTATCACAGACTCAGGGAATGAGTAGACCGCCTCCTGTCTCTTTATCACATACTCGGGGGATGAGTAGACCGCCCCCTGTCTCTGTGTCACAGACTCAGGGGATGAGTAGACCGCCCCCTTCCTCTGAATCACAGACCCAGGGGATGAGTAAACTGCCCCCTTTCTCTGTATCACACACTCGGGGGATGAGTAGACCGCCCCCTGCCTCTGTAACACAGACTCAGGGAATGAGTAGACCGCCTCCTGTCTCTTTATCACATACTCGGGGGATGAGTAGACCGCCACCTGTCTCTTTATCACAGACTCAGGGGATGAGTAGACCGCCCCCTGTCTCTGTATCACAGACTCAGGGGATGAGTAGACCGCCCCCTTCCTCTGTATCACAGACCCAGGGGATGAGTAAACTGCCCCTTGTCTCTTTATCTCAGACTCAGGGGATGAGTAGACCGCCCCCTGTCTCAGTATCACAGACTCGGGGGATGAGTAGACCGCCCCCTGTCTCTGTATCACAGACACAGGTGATGAGTAGACCGCCCCCTCTCTCTGTATCACACACTCAGCTGATGAGTAGACCGCCCACTGTCTCTTTATCACACACTCGGGGGATGAGTAGACCTCCCCCTGTCTCTGTTTCACAGACTCAGGGGATGTGTAGACCGGCCCCTGTCTCTGTATCACAAACTCAGGGGATGAGTAGACCACCCCCTGTCTTTGTATCACCAACTCAGGGGATGAGTAGACCGCCCCCAGTCTTTGTATCAACAACTCAGGGGTTGAGTAGACCGCCCCCTGTCTCTGTATCACAGACTCAGGTGATGAGTAGACCGCCCCCTGTCTCTGTGTCACAGACTCAGGGAATGAGTAGACCGCCCCCTGTCTCTGTATCACAGACTCTTTGGATGAGTAGACCGTCCCCTGTCTCTGTATCACAGACTCAGTGGATGAGAAGACCGGCCCCTTTCGCTGTATCAAAGACTCAGGGGATGAGTACACTGCCCCCTGTCTCTGTATCACAGACTCAGTGGATGAGTAGTCCGTCCCCTTTCTCTGTATCACAGGCTCAGTGGATGAGAAGACCGGCCCCTGTCTCTGTATCAAAGACTCAGGGGATGAGAAGAGCGCCCTCTGTCTCTGTATCACAGACTCAGTAGATGAGTAGACCGCCTCCTGTCTCTGTATCACAGTCTCAAGGGATGAGCAGACCGCCCCCTGTCTCTCTGTCACAGACTCAGGGGATGAGTAGACCGTCCCCTTCCTTTGAATCACAGACCCAGGGGATGAGTAAACTGCCCCTTGTCTCTGGATCTCAGACTCAGGGGATGAGTAGACCGCCCCCTGTCTCTGTCTAACAAACTCGGGATGAGTAGACCGCCCCCTGTCTCTGTATCACAGACTCAGGGGATGAGTAGACCGCCCCCTTCCTCTGAATCACAGCCCCAGGGGATGAGTAAACTGCCCCTTGTCTCTGTATCTCAGACTCAGGGGATGAGTAGAATGCCCCCTTTCTCTGTATCACACACTCGGGGGACGAGTAGACCGCCCCCTGCCTCTGTATCACAGACTCAGGGAATGAGTAGACCGCCTCCTGTCTCTTTATCACATACTCGGGGGATGAGTAGACCGCCACCTGTCTCTGTATCACAGACTCAGGGGATGAGTAGACCGCCCCTTGTCACTGTATCACAGACTCAGGATTAGAATGGACTGCCCCCTGTCTCTGTATCACAGACTCAGGGGATGAGTAGAACGCCCCCTGTCTCTGTATCACAGACCCAGGGGATGAGTAGACCGCCCCCTTCCTCTGTATCACAGACCCAGGGGATGAGTAAACTGCCCCTTGTCTCTATATCTCAGACTCAGGGGATGAGTAGACCGCCCCCTGTCTCTGTATCACAGACTCAGGGGATGTGTTGACCGCCCCCTTCCTCTGTATCACAGACCCAAGGGATGAGTAAACTGCCCCTTGTCTCTTTATCTCAGACTCAGGGGATCAGTAGACCGCCCCGTGTCTCTGTATCACAGACTCGGGGGATGAGTAGACCGCCCCCTGTCTCTGTATCACAGACTCAGGTAATGAGTAGACCGCCCCCTGTCTCTGTATCACAGACTCAGGTGATGAGTAGACCGCCCCCTGTCTCTGTGTCACAGACTCAGGGAATGAGTAGACCGCCCCCTGTCTCTGTATCACAGACTCTTTGGATGAGTAGACCGTCCCCTGTCTCTGTATCACAGACTCAGTGGATGAGAAGACCGGCCCCTTTCGCTGTATCAAAGACTCAGGGGATGAGTACACTGCCCCCTGTCTCTGTATCACAGACTCAGTGGATGAGTAGTCCGTCCCCTTTCTCTGTATCACAGGCTCAGTGGATGAGAAGACCGGCCCCTGTCTCTGTATCAAAGACTCAGGGGATGAGTTGACCGCCCGCTGTCTCTCCATCATAGACTCAGGGGATAAGTAGAGCGCCCCATGTCTCTCTATCACGGACACAGGGGATGAGTAGAGCGCCCTCTGTCTCTGTATCACAGACTCAGTAGATGAGTAGACCGCCTTCTGTCTCTGTATCACAGAGCCCGGGGATGAGTAGACCGCCCCCTGTCTCTGTATCACAGACACAGGTGATGAGTAGACCGCCCCCTGTCTCTGTATCACATACTCAGGGGATGAGTAGACCGCCCCCTGTCTCTGTATCACAGACACAGTGGATGAGTAGACCGCTCCCTCTTTCTGTATCACAGGCTCAGGGGATGAGTAGACCGCCCTCTGTTTCTGTATCACATACTCAGGGGATAAGTAGAGCACCCCAATTCTCTCTATCATGGACACAGGGGATGAGTCGAGCGCCCTCTGTCTCTGTATCACAGACTCAGTAGATGAGTAGACCGCCTTCTGTCTCTGTATCACAGACTCAAGGGATGAGTAGACAGCCCCCTGTCTCTGTATCACATACTCAAGGGATGAGTAGACCACCCCCTGTCTATTTATCACAGACTCAGGGAATGAGTAGACCGCCCCTTGTCTCTTTATCACACACTCGGGGGATGACTAGACCGTCCCCTTCCTCTGTATCACGGACTCAGGGGATGAGTGGATCGCCCCCTGTCTCTGTATCACAGGCTCAGGGGATGAGTAGACTGTCCCCTTCCTCTGTATCACAGACTCAGGGGATGAGTTGAACGCCCCCTGTCTCTGTATCATCGACTCAGGGGAAGAGTAGACCGCCCCCTGACTTTGTATCACAGATTCAGGGGATGAGTTGAACGCCTCCTGCCTCTGTATCTCAGACACAGGGGAAGAGTCGAACGCCCCCTGTCTCTGTATCATCGACTCAGGGGAAGAGTAGACCGACCCCTGTCTTTGTAACACAGACTCAGGGGCTGAGTAGACCGCCCCCTGTCTCTTTATCACAGACTCAGGGGATGAGTAGACCGCCCCCTGTCTCTGTCTAACAAACTCGGGATGAGTAGACCACCCCCTGTCTCTGTATCACAGAGTCAGGGGATGAGTAGACCGCCCCCTTCCTCTGAATCACAGACCCAGGGGATGAGTAAACTGCCCCTTGTCTCTGTATCTCAGACTCAGGGGATGAGTAGACTGCCCCCTTTCTCCGTATCACACACTCGGGGGACGAGTAGACCGCCCCCTGCCTCTGTATCACAGACTCAGGGAATGAGTAGACCGCCTCCTGTCTCTTTATCACATACTCGGGGGATGAGTAGACCGCCACCTGTCTCTGTATCACAGACTCAGGGGATGAGTAGACCGCCCCCTGTCACTGTATCACAGACTCAGGATTAGAATGGACCGCCCCCTGTCTCTGTATCACAGACTCAGGGGATGAGTAGACCGCCCCCTGTCTCTGTATCACAGACCCAGGGGATGAGTAAACTGCCCCTTGTCTCTATATCTCAGACTCAGGGGATGAGTAGACCGCCCCCTGTCTCTGTATCACAGACTCAGGGGATGAGTTGACCGCCCCCTTCCTCTGTATCACAGACCCAGGGGATGAGTAAACTGCCCCTTGTCTCTTTATCTCAGACTCAGAGGATGAGTAGACCGCCCCCTGTCTCTGTATCACAGACTCGGGGGATGCGTAGACCGCCCCCATTCTCTGTATCACAGACTCAGGTAATGAGTAGACCGCGCCCAGTCTCTGTATCACAGACTCGGGGGATGAGTAGACCGCCCCCTGTCTCTGTATCACACACTCAGCTGATGAGCAGACCACCCACTGTCTCTGTATCACAGACTCTTTGGATGAGTAGACCGTCCCCTGTCTCTGTATCACAGACTCAGTGGATGAGAAGACCGGCCCATTTCGCTGTATCAAAGACTCAGGGGATGAGTACACTGCCCCCTGTCTCTGTATCACAGACTCAGTGGATGAGTAGTCCGTCCCCTTTCTCTGTATCACAGGCTCAGTGGATGAGAAGACCGGCCCCTGTCTCTGTATCAAAGATTCAGGGGATGAGTTGACCGCCCGCTGTCTCTCTATCATAGACTCAGGGGATAAGTAGAGCGCCCCCTGCCTCTCTATCACGGGCACAGGGGATGAGTAGAGCGCCCTCTGTCTCTGTATCACAGACTCAGTAGATAAGTAGACCGCCTCCTGTCTCTGTATCACAGACTCAAGGGATGAGTAGACCGCCCCCTGTCTCTGTATCACAGACACAGTGGATGAGTAGACCGCCCCCTCTTTCTGTATCACAGGCTCAGGGGATGAGTAGACCGCCCTCTGTTTCTGTATCACATACTCAGGGGATAAGTAGAGCGCCCCAATTCTCTCTATCATGGACACAGGGGATGAGTCGAGCGCCCTCTGTCTCTGTATCACTGACTCAGTAGATGAGTAGACCGCCTTCTGTCTCTGTATCACAGACTCAAGGGATGAGTAGACCGCCCCCTGTCTCTGTATCACATACTCAAGGGATGAGTAGACCACCCCCTGTCTATTTATCACAGACTCAGGGAATGAGTAGACCGCCCCCTGTCTCTTTATCACACACTCGGGGGATGAGTAGACCGTCCCCTTCCTCTGTATCACGGACTCAGGGGATGAGTAGACCGCCCCCTGTCTCTGTATCACAGGCTCAGGGGATGAGTAGACTGTCCCCTTCCTCTGTATAACAGACTCAGGGGATGAGTTGAACGCCCCCTGTCTCTGTATCATCGACTCAGGGGAAGAGTAGACCGCCCCCTGACTTTGTATCACAGATTCAGGGGATGAGTTGACCGCCTCCTGCCTCTGTATCCCAGACACAGGGGAAGAGTCGAACGCCCCCTGTCTTTGTAACACAGACTCAGGGGCTGAGTAGACAGCCTCCTGTCTCTGTATCACAGACTCAGGGGATGATTAGACAGCCCCCTCTCTCTGTATCACAGACTCAGGGTATGAGTAGACCGCCCCCTATCTTGTATCATTGATTCAGGGGATGAGTAGTCCGCCCCCTGTCTCTGCATCGCAGACTCAGGGAAAGAGTAGACCGCCCCCTGTCTCTGTATAATAGACTCATGGGTTGAGTAGACCGCACACTGTCTCTATATCACATACTCAGGGGATGAGTAGACCATCCCCTGTCTCTGTATCACAGACTCAGGTAATGAGTAGACCGCCCCCTGTCTCTGTATCACAGACTCGGGGGATGAGTAGACCGCCCCCTGTCTCTGTATCACAGACTCAGGTGATGAGTAGACCGCCCCCTGTCACTGTATCACACACTCAACTGATGAGCAGACCGCCCACTGTCTCTTTATCACACACTCGGGGGATGAGTAGACCGCCCCCTGTCTCTGTATCACAGACTCAGGGGATGAGTAGACCGCCCCCTGTCTCTGTCTAACAAACTCGGGATGAGTGGACCGCCCCCTGTCTCTGTATCACAGACTCAGGGGATGTGTAGAACGCCCCCTGTCTCTGTATCACAAACTCAGGGGATGAGTAGACCACCCCCTGTCTTTGTATCACCAACTCAGGGGATGAGTAGACCGCCCCCAGTCTTTGTATCAACAACTCAGGGGATGAGTAGACCGCCCCCTGTCTCTGTATCACAGACTCAGGTGATGAGTAGACCGCCCCCTGTCTCTGTGTCACAGACTCAGGGAATGAGTAGACCGCCCCCTGTCTCTGTATCACAGACTCTTTGGATGAGTAGACCGTCCCCTGTCTCTGTATCACAGACTCAGTGGATGAGAAGACCGGCCCCTTTCGCTGTATCAAAGACTCAGGGGATGAGTACACTGCCCCCTGTCTCTGTATCACAGACTCAGTGGATGAGTAGTCCGTCCCCTTTCTCTGTATCACAGGCTCAGTGGATGAGAAGACCGGCCCCTGTCTCTGTATCAAAGACTCAGGGGATGAGTTGACCGCCCGCTGTCTCTCTATCATAGACTCAGGGGATAAGTAGAGCGCCCCCTGTCTCTCTATCACGGACACAGGGGATGAGTAGAGTGCCCTCTGTCTCTGTATCACAGACTCAGTAGATGAGTAGACCGCCTCCTGTCTCTGTATCACAGACTCAAGGGATGAGTAGACCACCCACTATCTATGTATCACAGACTCAGGGAATGAGTAGACCGCCCCCTGTCTCTGTATCACAGACTCAGTGGATGAGTAGACCGCCCCCTGTCTCAGTATCACATACTCAGGGGATGAGTAGACCGCCCCCTGTCTCTGTATCACAGACACAGTGGATGAGTAGACCGCCCCCTCTTTCTGTATCACAGGCTCAGGGGATGAGTAGACCGCCCTCTGTTTCTGTATCACATACTCAGGGGATAAGTAGAGCGCCCCAATTCTCTCTATCATGGACACAGGGGATGAGTCGAGCGCCCTCTGTCTCTGTATCACAGACTCAGTAGATGAGTAGACCGCCTTCTGTCTCTGTATTTCAGACTCAAGGGATGAGTAGACAGCCCCCTGTCTCTGTATCACATACTCAAGGGTTGAGTAGACCACCCCCTGTCTATTTATCACAGACTCAGGGAATGAGTAGACCGCCCCCTGTCTCCTTATCACACACTCAGGGGATGACTAGACCTTCCCCTTCCTCTGTATCACGGACTCAGGGGATGAGTAGACCGCCCCCTGTCTCTGTATCACAGGCTCAGGGGATGAGTAGACTGTCCCCTTCCTCTGTATCACAGACTCAGGGGATGAGTTGAACGCCCCCTGTCTCTGTATCATCGACTCAGGGGAAGAGTAGACCGCCCCCTGACTTTGTATCACAGATTCAGGGGATGAGTTGACCGCCTCCTGCCTCTGTATCCCAGACACAGGGGAAGAGTCGAACGCCCCCTGTCTCTGTATCATCGACTCAGGGGAAGAGTAGACCGACCCCTGTCTCTTTATCACAGACTCATGGGATGAGTAGACCGCCCCCTGTCTCTGTCTAACAAACTCGGGATGAGTAGACCACCCCCTGTCTCTGTATCACAGACACAGGGGATGAGTAGACCGCCCCCTTCCTCTGAATCACAGACCCAGGGGATGAGTAAACTGCCCCTTGTCTCTGTATCTCAGACTCAGGGGATGAGTACACTGCCCCCTTTCTCCGTGTCACACACTCGGGGGACGAGTAGACCGCCCCCTGCCTCTGTATCACAGACTCAGGGAATGAGTAGACCGCCTCCTGTCTCTTTATCACATACTCGGGGGATGCGTAGACCGCCACCTGTCTCTGTATCACAGACTCAGGGGATGAGTAGACCGCCCCCTGTCACTGTATCACAGACTCAGGATTAGAATGGACCGCCCCCTGTCTCTGTATCACAGACTCAGGGGATGAGTAGACAGCCCCCTGTCTCTGTATCACAGACCCAGGGGATGAGTAAACTGCCCCTTGTCTCTATATCTCAGACTCAGGGGATGAGTAGACCGCCCCCTGTCTCTGTATCACAGACTCAGGGGATGAGTTGACCGCCCCCTTCCTCTGTATCACAGACCCAGGGGATGAGTAAACTGCCCCTTGTCTCTTTATCTCAGACTCAGGGGATGAGTAGACCGCCCCCTGTCTCTGTATCACAGACTCGGGGGATGAGTAGACCGCCACCTGTCTCTGTATCACAGACTCAGGTAATGAGTAGACCGCCCCCTGTCTCTGTATCACAGACTCGGGGGATGAGTAGACCGCCCCCTGTCTCTGTATCACACACTCAGCTGATGAGCAGACCACCCACTGTCTCTTTATCACACACTCGGGGAATGAGTAGACCGCCCCCTGTCTCTGTATCACAGACTCAGGGGATGAGTTGACCGCCCCCTGTCTCTGTCCAACAAACTCGGGATGAGTAGACCGCCCCCTGTCTCTGTATCACAGACTCAGGGGATGTGTAGAACGCCCCCTGTCTCTGTATAACAAACTCAGGGGATGAGTAGACCACCCCCTGTCTTTGTATCACCAACTCAGGGGATGAGTAGACCGCCCCCAGTCTTTGTATCAACAACTCAGGGGATGAGTAGACCGCCCCCTGTCTCTGTATCACAGACTCAGGGAATGAGTAGACCGCCCCCTGTCTCTGTATCACAGACTCTTTGGATGAGTAGACCGTCCCCTGTCTCTGTATCACAGACTCAGTGGATGAGAAGACCGGCCCCTTTCGCTGTATCAAAGACTCAGGGGATGAGTACACTGCCCCCTGTCTCTGTATCACAGACTCAGTGGATGAGTAGTCCGTCCCCTTTCTCTGTATCACAGGCTCAGTGGATGAGAAGACCGGCCCCTGTCTCTGTATCAAAGACTCAGGGGATGAGTTGACCGCCCGCTGTCTCTCTATCATAGACTCAGGGGATAAGTAGAGCGCCCCCTGTCTCTCTATCACGGACACAGGGGATGAGTAGAGCGCCCTCTGTCTCTGTATCACAGACTCAGTAGATGAGTAGACCGCCTCCTGTCTCTGTATCACAGACTCAAGGGATGAGTAGACCGCCCCCTGTCTCTGTATCACAGACACAGTGGATGAGTAGACCGCCCCCTCTTTCTGTATCACAGGCTCAGGGGATGAGTAGACCGCCCTCTGTTTCTGTATCACATACTCAGGGGATAAGTAGAGCGCCCCAATTCTCTCTATCATGGACACAGGGGATGAGTCGAGCGCCCTCTGTCTCTGTATCACTGACTCAGTAGATGAGTAGAACGCCTTCTGTCTCTGTATCACAGACTCAAGGGATGAGTAGACCGCCCCCTGTCTCTGTATCACATACTCAAGGGATGAGTAGACCGCCCCCTGTCTCTGTATCACATACTCAAGGGATGAGTAGACCACCCCCTGTCTATTTATCACAGACTCAGGGAATGAGTAGACCGCCCCCTGTCTCTTTATCACACACTCGGGAGATGAGTAGACCGTCCCCTTCCTCTGTATCACGGACTCAGGGGATGAGTAGACCGCCCCCTGTCTCTGTATCACAGGCTCAGGGGATGAGTAGACTGTCCCCTTCCTCTGTATCACAGACTCAGGGGATGAGTTGAACGCCCCCTGTCTCTGTATCATCGACTCAGGGGAAGAGTAGACCGCCCCCTGACTTTGTATAACAGATTCAGGGGATGAGTTGACCGCCTCCTGCCTCTGTATCTCAGACACAGGGGAAGAGTCGAACGCCCCCTGTCTCTGTATCATCGACTCAGGGGAAGAGTAGACCGACCCCTGTCTTTGTAACACAGACTCAGGGGCTGAGTAGACCGCCTCCTGTCTCTGTATCACAGACTCAGGGGATGATTAGACAGCCCCCTCTCTCTGTATCACAGACTCAGGGTATGAGTAGACCGCCCCCTATCTTGTATCATTGATTCAGGGGATGAGTAGTCCGCCCCCTGTCTCTGCATCGCAGACTCAGGGAAAGAGTAAACCGCCCCCTGTCTCTGTATAATAGACTCATGGGTTGAGTAGACCGCACACTGTCTCTATATCACATACTCAGGGGATGAGTAGACCATCCCCTGTCTCTGCATCACAGACTTAGGGGATGAGTAGAGCGCCCCCTTTCTTTGTATCACCGACTCAGGGGATGATTAGACATCCTCCTGTCTCTGCATCACAGACTCAGTGGATGAGAAGATCGTCCCCTGTCTCTTTATCACAGACACAGTGGATGAGTAGACCGCCCCCTGTCTCTGGATCACAGAGTCAGTGGATGAGTAGACCGCCCCTTGTTTCTGTATCACAGACTCAGTGGATGAGTAGACCGCCCCTTGTTTCTGCATCACAGACTCAGGGGATGAGCAGAGCGCCCCCTTTCTCTGTATCACAGACACAGTGGATGAGTAGACCGCCCCCTGTCTCTGGACCACAGAGTCAGTGGATGAGTAGACCGCCCCCTGTTTCTGTATCACAGACTCAGTGAATGAGTGGACCGCCCCCTGTCTCTGTATCACAGAGTCAGGGGATGAGTAGACCGCCCCCTGTTACTGTATCACATATTCAGGGGATGAGGAGACCGCCCCCTGTCTCTTTATCTCAGAGTCAGTGGATGAGTAGACCGCCACCTGTCTCTGCATCACAGACTCAGGGGATGAGTAGACCGCCCCCTTTCTCTGTATCTCAGAGTCAGGGGATGAGTAGACCATCCCATGTCTCTGTTTCACAGACTCAGTGGATGAGAAGACCGCCCCCTGTCTTTGTATCTCAGACTCAGTGGATGAGTAGACCGTCAGCTGTCTCTGTATCACAGACTCAGTGGCTGACTAGACCGGCCCCTGTCTTTGTATCACAGACTCAGTGGATGAGTAGACCTTCCCCTGTCTCTGTTTCACAGACGCAGGGGATGAGTAGACCTTCCCCTGTCTCTGTATCACAGACTCAGTGGATGAGTAGACAGCCCCCTGTTTCTGTATCACAGACTCAGGGGATGTGTAGACCCCCCCCAGTCTCTGTATCACAGACTCAGGGGATGAGTAGACAGCCCCTGTCTCTGTATCACAGACTCAGGGGATGTGTAGACCGCCCCCTGTCTCTGTGTCACAGACTCAGGGGATGAGTAGACCGTCCCCTTCCTCTGAATCACAGACTCAGGGGATGAGTAGACTGCCCCCTTTCTCTGTATCACAGACTCAGAGAATGAGTAGACCGCCCCCTGTCTCTTTATCACACACTCGGGGGATGAGTAGACCGCACACATTCTGTGTATGACAGACTCGGGGGATGAGTAGACCGCCCCCTGTCTCTGTATCACAGACTCAGGTGATGTGTAGAACGCACACATTCTCTGTATGACAGATCGGGGGATGAGTAGACCGCCCCCTGTCTCTGTATCACAGACTCAGGTGATGTGTAGAACGCACACTTTCTCTGCATGACAGACTAAGGGGATGATTAGGCCGCCCCCTGTCTCTCTATCACATACTCAGGTTTGAATAGATCACCTCCAGTCTCTGTCTCATAGACCCGGGTGATGAGTAGACTGGCCCCTGTCTGTATTTCAGGGACTTTGGGGCTGAGTAGAGTGCCCCCTGTCTCTGTATCACAAATTTAGGGAATGAGTAGACCGCTCCCTGTCACTGAATCACAGACTCAGGGAATGACTAGACCGCCCGCTGTCTCTGTATCAATGACTCAGGGGATGAGTAGACCGCCTCCTGTCTCTGTATCACAGACTCAAGGGATGAGTAGACCGCCCCCTGTCTCTGTATCACATTCTCAAGGGATAAGTAGACCACCCCCTGTCTATGTATCACAGACTCAGGGAATGAGTAGACCGCCCCCTGTCTCTGTATCACAGACTCAGTGGATGAGTAGACCGCCCCCTGTCTCTGTATCACAGACTCAGTGGATGAGAAGACCGCCCCCTGTCTCTGTATCAAAGACTCAGGGGATGAATAGAGCGCCCCCTGTCTCTGTATCATAGACTCAGGGGATGAGTAGGCCACCCCCTGTCTCTGTATCACAGATCAGTGAATGAGTAGACTGCCCTCTGTCTCTGCATCACAGACTCAGTGGATGAGAAGACCGCCCCCTGTCTCTGTATCACAGACACAGTGGATGAGTAGACCTACCCCTGTCTCTGGATCACAGAGTCAGTGGATGAGTAGACCGCCCCCTGTTTCTGTATCACAGACTCAGTGGATGAGTAGACCGCCCCCTGTTTCTGTATCACAGACTCAGTGAATGAGTAGACCGCCCCCTGTCTCTGTATCACAGAGTCAGTGGATGAGTAGACCGCCCCCTGTTTCTGTATCACAGACTCAGTGAATGAGTAGACCGCCCCCTGTCTCTGTATCATAGACTCAGGGGATGAGTAGACCGCCTCCTGTCTCTGTATCACAGACTCAAGGGATGAGTAGACCTCCCCCTGTCTCTGTATCACATTCTCAAGGGATAAGTAGACCACCCCCTGTCTATGTATCACAGACTCAGGGAATGAGTAGACCGCCCCCTGTCTCTGTCTCACAGACTCAGTGGATGAGTAGACCGCCCCCTGTCTCTGTATCTCAGACTCAGTGGATGAGAAGACCGCCCCCTGTCTCTGTATCAAAGACTCAGGGGATGAATAGAGCGCCCCCTGTCTCTGTATCATAGACTCAGGGGATGAGTAGGCCACCCCCTGTCTCTGTATCACAGATCAGTGAATGAGTTGACTGCCCTCTGTCTCTGTATCACAGACTCAGTGGATGAGAAGACCGCCCCCTGTCTCTGCATCACAGACTCGGGGGATGAGTAGACCGCCCCCTGTCTCTGTATCACAGACACAGTGGATGTGTAGACCGCCCCCTGTCTCTGTATCACAGAGTCAGTGGATGAGTAGACCGCCCCCTGTTTCCGTATCACAGACTCAGGGGATGAGTAGAGCGCCCCCTGTCTCTGTATCACAGCCACAGTGGATGAGAAGACCGCCCGCTGTCTCTGTATCACAGACTCAATGGATGAGTCGACCGTCCCCTGTCTCTGTATCACAGACTCAGTGGATGACTAGATCGGCCCCTGTCTTTGCATCACAGACTCAGTGTATGAGTAGACAGCCCCCTGTCCCTGCACCACAGACTCAGGGGATGAGTAGACCGTCCCCTGTCTCTGTATCACAGACTCAGTGGATGAGTAGACCGCCCCCTGTCTCTGTATCACAGACTCAGGAGATGAGTAGACACCCCCCCGTCTCTGGATCACAGACTCAGGGGATGAGTAGACCGCCCCCTGTCTCTGTATCACAGACTCAGGAGATGAGTAGACTGCCCCCTGTCTCTGTATCACAGACTCAGGTGATGTGTAGACCGCACACATTCTTTGTATGACAGACTCAGCGGATGAGTAGACCGCCCCCTTTCTCTGTATCACAGACTCAGGGGATGAGTAGACGGCCCCCTGTCTCTGTATAACAAACTCGGGATGAGTAGACCGCCTCCTGTCTCTGCAACACACACTCGGGGGATGAGTAGACCGTCCCCTGTCACTGCATCACAGACTCAGTGGATGAGTAGACCATCCCCTGTCTCTGTATCACAGACTCAGTGGATGAGTAGACCGCCCCCTGTCTCTGTATCACAGACTCAGGAGATGAGTAGACTGCCCCCTGTCTCTGTATCAGAAATTTAGGGAATCAGTAGACCGCTCCCTTTCTCTGTATCACACACTCAGGGGATGAGTAGACCGCCCCCTGTCACTGTATCACAGACTCAGGGAATGACTAGACCGCCCCTGTCTCTGTATGACAGACTCAGGGGATGAGTAGACCGCCCCCTGTCTTTGTATCACCAACTCAGGGGATGAGTAGACCGCCCACTGTCTCTTTATCACACACTCGGGGGATGAGTAGACCTCCCCCTGTCTCTTTATCACACACTCGGGGGATGAGTCGACCGCACACTTTCTCTGGATGACAGACTCAGTGAATGAGTAGACCACCCCCTGTCTCTGTATCACAGAGTCAGTGGATGAGTAGACCGCCCCCTGTTTCTGTATCACAGACTCAGTGAATGAGTAGACCGCCCCCTGTCTCTGTATCACAGACTCAGTGGATGAGTAGACCGCCCCCTGTCTCTGTCTCACAGACTCAGGGGATGAGTAGAGCGCCCTCTGTCTCTGTATCACAGCCACAGTGGATGAGAAGACCGCCCCTTTCTCTGTATCTCAGAGTCAGTGGATGACTAGACCGGCCCTTGTCTTTGTATCACAGACTCAATGGATGAGTAGACCGTCCCATGTCTCTGTATCACATACTCAGTGGATGACTAGAACGGCCCCTGTCTTTGCATCACAGACTCAGTGTATGAGTAGACAGCCCCCTGTCCCTGCATCACAGACTCAGAGGATGAGTAGACCGTCCCCTGTCTCTGTATCACAGACTCAGTGGATGAGTAGACCGCCCCCTGTCTCTGTATCACAGACTCAGGAGATGAGTAGACCCCCCCGTCTCTGGATCACAGACTCAGGGGATGAGTAGACCGCCCCCTGTCTCTGTCTCACAGACTCAGGGGATGAGTAGAGCGCCCTCTGTCTCTGTATCACAGCCACAGTGGATGAGAAGACCGCCCCCTTTCTCTGTATTTCAGAGTCAGTGGATGAGTAGACCGTCCCCTGTCTCTGTATCACAGACTCAGGGGATGAGTAGACCGCCCCCTTTCTCTGTATCACAGACTCAGGGGATGAGTAGACCGCCCCCTGTCTCTGTATCACAGACTCAGGAGATGAGTAGACCGCACACATTCTTTGTATGACAGACTCAGGGGATGAGTAGACCGCCCCCTTTCTCTGTATCACAGACTCAGGGGATGAGTAGACGGCCCCCTGTCTCTGTATCACAGACTCAAGGGATGAGTAGAGCGCCCCCTGTCTCTGTATCACAGACACAGTGGATGAGTAGACCGCCCCCTGTCTCTGTATCACAGACTCAGGGGATGAGTAGACCCCCCCTGTCTCTGTTTCACAGACTCAGGGGATGAGTAGACCCCCCACTGTCTCTGTATCACAGTCTCAGGGGGTTGAGTAGACCGCACCCTGTCTCTGTATCACATACTCAAGGGATGAGTAGACCACCCCCTGTCTATGTATCACAGACTCAGGGAATGAGTAGACCGCCCCTTGTCTCTGTATCACAGACTCAGTAGATGCGTAGACCGCCCCCTGTCTCTGTATCATAGACTCAGGGGATGAGTAGACCGCCCCCTGTCTCTGTATCACAGATCAGTGAATGAGTAGACCGCCCCTTGTCTCTGTATCACAGACTCAGTAGATGAGTAGACCGCCCCCTGTCTCTGTATCATAGACTCAGGGGATGAGTAGACCGCCCCTTGTCTCTGTATCACAGAATCAGTAGATGAGTCGACCGCCGCTTGTCTCTGTATCACAGACTCAGTAGATGAGTAGACCGCCTCCTGTCTCTGTATCACAGACTCAAGGGATGAGAAGACTGCCCTCTGTCTCTGTATCACAGAATCAGTGGATGAGAAGACCGCCCCCTGTCTCTGTATCACAGATCAGTGAATGAGTAGACCGCCCTCTGTCTCTCGATCATAGACTCGGCAGATAAGTAGAGCGCCCCCTGTCTCTCTATCATGGACACAGGGGATGAGTAGAGCGCCCTCTGTCTCTGTATCACAGACTCAGGGGATGAGTCGACCGCCCCTTGTCTCTGTATCACAGACTCAGTCGATGAGTCGACCGCCCCTTGTCTCTGTATCACAGACTCAGTAGATGAGTAGACCGCCTCCTGTCTCTGTATCACAGACTCAAGGGATGAGAAGACTGCCCTCTGTCTCTGTATCACAGACTCAGTGGATGAGAAGACCGCCCCCTGTCTCTGTATCACAGACTCAGTAGATGAGTAGACCGCTTCCTGTCTCTGTATCACAGACTCAAGGGATGAGAAGACTGCCCCCTGTCTCTGTATCACACACTCAGCGGATGAGTAGACCGCCCCCTGTCTCTGTCTCAAATACTCAGGGGATGAGTAGAGCGCCCCCTGTCTCTGTATCACAGACACAGTGAATGAGTAGACCGCCCCCTGTCTCTGGATCACAGAGTGAGAGGATGAGTAGACCGCCCCCTGTTTCTGTATCACAGACTCAGTGGATGAGTAGACCGCCCCCTGTCTCTGGATCACAGAGTGAGTGGATGAGTAGAACGCCCCCTGTCTCTGTATCACATACTCAGGGGATGAGTAGAGCGCCCCCTGTCTCTGTATGACAGCCACAGTGGATGAGAAGACCGCCCCCTTTCTCTGTATCTCAGAGTCAGTGGATGACTAGACCGGCCCCTGTCTTTGCATCACAGACTCAGTGTATGAGTAGACAGCCCCCTGTCTCTGCATCACAGACTCAGGGGATGAGTAGACCGTCCCCTGTCTCTGTAGCACAGACTCAGGGGATGAGTAGACGGGCCACTGTCTCTGTATCAAAGACTCAGGGGATGAGTAGACCGCCCCCTGTCTCTGTATCACAGACTCAGTCGATGAGTCGACCGCCCCTTGTCTCTGTATCACAGACTCAGTAGATGAGTAGACCGCCTCCTGTCTCTGTATCACAGACTCAAGGGATGAGAAGACTGCCCTCTGTCTCTGTATCACAGGCTCAGTGGATGAGAAGACCGGCCCCTGTCTCTGTATCAAAGACTCAGGGGATGAGTAGACCGCCCCCTGTCTCTCTATCATGGACACAGGGGATGAGTAGAGCGCCCCCTGTCTCTCTATCATGGACACAGGGGATGAGTAGAGCGCCCTCTGTCTCTGAATCACAGACTCAGTAGATGAGTAGACCGCCCCCTTTCTCTGTATCACAGACTCAGGGAATGTGTCGTCCGCCCCCTGTCTCTTTATCACACACTCGGGGGATGAGTAGACCGCCCCCTGTCTCTGTATCACAGACTCAGGGGATGAGTAGACCGCCCCCTGTCTCTGTCTAACAAACTCGGGATGAGTAGACCGCCCCCTGTCTCTGTATCACAGACTCAGGGGATGAGTAGACCGCCCCCTTCCTCTGAATCACAAACCCAGGGGATGAGTAAACTGCCCCTTGTCTCTGTATCTCAGACTCAGGGGATGAGTAGACTGCCCCCTTTCTCTGTATCACACACTCGGGGGATGAGTAGACCGCCCCCTGTCTCTGTATCACAGACTCAGGGGATGAGTAGACAGCCCCCTGCCTCTGTATCGCAGACTCAGGGAATGAGTAGACCGCCTCCTGTCTCTTTATCACATACTCGGGGGATGAGTAGACCGCCCCCTGTCTCTGTATCACAGGCGCAGGGGATGAGTAGACCGCCCCCTGTCTCTGTATCACAGACTCAGGGGATGAGTAGACCGCCCCCTGTCTCCGTATCACAGACCCAGGGGATGAGTAGACCGCCCCCTTCCTCTGTATCACAGACCCAGGGGATGAGTAGACCGCCCCCTGTCTCTGTATCATAGACTCAGGGGATGAGTAGACCGCCCCCTTCCTCTGTATCACAGACCCAGGGGATGAGTAAACTGCCCCTTGTCTCTTTATCTCGGACTCAGGGGATGAGTCGACCGCACCCTGTCTCTGTATCACAGACTCAGTGGATGAGAAGACCGGCCCCTTTCGCTGTATCAAAGACTCAGGGGATGAGTACACTGCCCCTTGTCTCAGTATCACAGACTCGGGGGATGAGTAGACCGCACCCTGTCTCTGTATCACAGACTCAGATGATGAGTAGACCGCCCCCTGTCTCTGTATCACACACTCAGCTGATGAGTAGACCGCCCACTGTCTCTTTATCACACACTCGGGGGATGAGTAGACCTCCCCCTGTCTCTGTATCACAGACTCAGGGGATGTGTAGACCGCCCCCTGTCTCTGTATCACAAACTCAGGGGATGAGTAGACCACCCCCTGTCTTTGTATCACCAACTCAGGGGATGAGTAGACCGCCCACTGTCTCTTTATCACACACTCGGGGGATGAGTAGACCTCCCCCTGTCTCTTTATCACACACTCGGGGGATGAGTCGACCGCACACTTTCTCTGGATGACAGACTCAGTGAATGAGTAGACCACCCCCTGTCTCTGTATCACAGAGTCAGTGGATGAGTAGACCGCCCCCTGTTTCTGTATCACAGACTCAGTGAATGAGTAGACCGCCCCCTGTCTCTGTATCACAGACTCAGTGGATGAGTAGACCGCCCCCTGTCTCTGTCTCACAGACTCAGGGGATGAGTAGAGCGCCCTCTGTCTCTGTATCACAGCCACAGTGGATGAGAAGACCGCCCCTTTCTCTGTATCTCAGAGTCAGTGGATGACTAGACCGGCCCTTGTCTTTGTATCACAGACTCAATGGATGAGTAGACCGTCCCATGTCTCTGTATCACATACTCAGTGGATGACTAGAACGGCCCCTGTCTTTGCATCACAGACTCAGTGTATGAGTAGACAGCCCCCTGTCCCTGCATCACAGACTCAGAGGATGAGTAGACCGTCCCCTGTCTCTGTATCACAGACTCAGTGGATGAGTAGACCGCCCCCTGTCTCTGTATCACAGACTCAGGAGATGAGTAGACCCCCCCGTCTCTGGATCACAGACTCAGGGGATGAGTAGACCGCCCCCTGTCTCTGTCTCACAGACTCAGGGGATGAGTAGAGCGCCCTCTGTCTCTGTATCACAGCCACAGTGGATGAGAAGACCGCCCCCTTTCTCTGTATTTCAGAGTCAGTGGATGAGTAGACCGTCCCCTGTCTCTGTATCACAGACTCAGGGGATGAGTAGACCGCCCCCTTTCTCTGTATCACAGACTCAGGGGATGAGTAGACCGCCCCCTGTCTCTGTATCACAGACTCAGGAGATGAGTAGACCGCACACATTCTTTGTATGACAGACTCAGGGGATGAGTAGACCGCCCCCTTTCTCTGTATCACAGACTCAGGGGATGAGTAGACGGCCCCCTGTCTCTGTATCACAGACTCAAGGGATGAGTAGAGCGCCCCCTGTCTCTGTATCACAGACACAGTGGATGAGTAGACCGCCCCCTGTCTCTGTATCACAGACTCAGGGGATGAGTAGACCCCCCCTGTCTCTGTTTCACAGACTCAGGGGATGAGTAGACCCCCCACTGTCTCTGTATCACAGTCTCAGGGGGTTGAGTAGACCGCACCCTGTCTCTGTATCACATACTCAAGGGATGAGTAGACCACCCCCTGTCTATGTATCACAGACTCAGGGAATGAGTAGACCGCCCCTTGTCTCTGTATCACAGACTCAGTAGATGCGTAGACCGCCCCCTGTCTCTGTATCATAGACTCAGGGGATGAGTAGACCGCCCCCTGTCTCTGTATCACAGATCAGTGAATGAGTAGACCGCCCCTTGTCTCTGTATCACAGACTCAGTAGATGAGTAGACCGCCCCCTGTCTCTGTATCATAGACTCAGGGGATGAGTAGACCGCCCCTTGTCTCTGTATCACAGAATCAGTAGATGAGTCGACCGCCGCTTGTCTCTGTATCACAGACTCAGTAGATGAGTAGACCGCCTCCTGTCTCTGTATCACAGACTCAAGGGATGAGAAGACTGCCCTCTGTCTCTGTATCACAGAATCAGTGGATGAGAAGACCGCCCCCTGTCTCTGTATCACAGATCAGTGAATGAGTAGACCGCCCTCTGTCTCTCGATCATAGACTCGGCAGATAAGTAGAGCGCCCCCTGTCTCTCTATCATGGACACAGGGGATGAGTAGAGCGCCCTCTGTCTCTGTATCACAGACTCAGGGGATGAGTCGACCGCCCCTTGTCTCTGTATCACAGACTCAGTCGATGAGTCGACCGCCCCTTGTCTCTGTATCACAGACTCAGTAGATGAGTAGACCGCCTCCTGTCTCTGTATCACAGACTCAAGGGATGAGAAGACTGCCCTCTGTCTCTGTATCACAGACTCAGTGGATGAGAAGACCGCCCCCTGTCTCTGTATCACAGACTCAGTAGATGAGTAGACCGCTTCCTGTCTCTGTATCACAGACTCAAGGGATGAGAAGACTGCCCCCTGTCTCTGTATCACACACTCAGCGGATGAGTAGACCGCCCCCTGTCTCTGTCTCAAATACTCAGGGGATGAGTAGAGCGCCCCCTGTCTCTGTATCACAGACACAGTGAATGAGTAGACCGCCCCCTGTCTCTGGATCACAGAGTGAGAGGATGAGTAGACCGCCCCCTGTTTCTGTATCACAGACTCAGTGGATGAGTAGACCGCCCCCTGTCTCTGGATCACAGAGTGAGTGGATGAGTAGAACGCCCCCTGTCTCTGTATCACATACTCAGGGGATGAGTAGAGCGCCCCCTGTCTCTGTATGACAGCCACAGTGGATGAGAAGACCGCCCCCTTTCTCTGTATCTCAGAGTCAGTGGATGACTAGACCGGCCCCTGTCTTTGCATCACAGACTCAGTGTATGAGTAGACAGCCCCCTGTCTCTGCATCACAGACTCAGGGGATGAGTAGACCGTCCCCTGTCTCTGTAGCACAGACTCAGGGGATGAGTAGACGGGCCACTGTCTCTGTATCAAAGACTCAGGGGATGAGTAGACCGCCCCCTGTCTCTGTATCACAGACTCAGTCGATGAGTCGACCGCCCCTTGTCTCTGTATCACAGACTCAGTAGATGAGTAGACCGCCTCCTGTCTCTGTATCACAGACTCAAGGGATGAGAAGACTGCCCTCTGTCTCTGTATCACAGGCTCAGTGGATGAGAAGACCGGCCCCTGTCTCTGTATCAAAGACTCAGGGGATGAGTAGACCGCCCCCTGTCTCTCTATCATGGACACAGGGGATGAGTAGAGCGCCCCCTGTCTCTCTATCATGGACACAGGGGATGAGTAGAGCGCCCTCTGTCTCTGAATCACAGACTCAGTAGATGAGTAGACCGCCCCCTTTCTCTGTATCACAGACTCAGGGAATGTGTCGTCCGCCCCCTGTCTCTTTATCACACACTCGGGGGATGAGTAGACCGCCCCCTGTCTCTGTATCACAGACTCAGGGGATGAGTAGACCGCCCCCTGTCTCTGTCTAACAAACTCGGGATGAGTAGACCGCCCCCTGTCTCTGTATCACAGACTCAGGGGATGAGTAGACCGCCCCCTTCCTCTGAATCACAAACCCAGGGGATGAGTAAACTGCCCCTTGTCTCTGTATCTCAGACTCAGGGGATGAGTAGACTGCCCCCTTTCTCTGTATCACACACTCGGGGGATGAGTAGACCGCCCCCTGTCTCTGTATCACAGACTCAGGGGATGAGTAGACAGCCCCCTGCCTCTGTATCGCAGACTCAGGGAATGAGTAGACCGCCTCCTGTCTCTTTATCACATACTCGGGGGATGAGTAGACCGCCCCCTGTCTCTGTATCACAGGCGCAGGGGATGAGTAGACCGCCCCCTGTCTCTGTATCACAGACTCAGGGGATGAGTAGACCGCCCCCTGTCTCCGTATCACAGACCCAGGGGATGAGTAGACCGCCCCCTTCCTCTGTATCACAGACCCAGGGGATGAGTAGACCGCCCCCTGTCTCTGTATCATAGACTCAGGGGATGAGTAGACCGCCCCCTTCCTCTGTATCACAGACCCAGGGGATGAGTAAACTGCCCCTTGTCTCTTTATCTCGGACTCAGGGGATGAGTCGACCGCACCCTGTCTCTGTATCACAGACTCAGTGGATGAGAAGACCGGCCCCTTTCGCTGTATCAAAGACTCAGGGGATGAGTACACTGCCCCTTGTCTCAGTATCACAGACTCGGGGGATGAGTAGACCGCACCCTGTCTCTGTATCACAGACTCAGATGATGAGTAGACCGCCCCCTGTCTCTGTATCACACACTCAGCTGATGAGTAGACCGCCCACTGTCTCTTTATCACACACTCGGGGGATGAGTAGACCTCCCCCTGTCTCTGTATCACAGACTCAGGGGATGTGTAGACCGCCCCCTGTCTCTGTATCACAAACTCAGGGGATGAGTAGACCACCCCCTGTCTTTGTATCACCAACTCAGGGGATGAGTAGACCGCCCCCAGTCTTTGTATCAACAACTCAGGGGATGAGTAGACCGCCCCCTGTCTCTGTATCACAGACTCAGGTGATGAGCAGACTGCCCCCTGTTTCTGTGTCACAGACTCAGGGAATGAGTAGACCGCCCCCTGTCTCTGTATCACAGACTCTTTGGATGAGTAGACCGTCCCCTGTCTCTGCAACACAGACTCAGTGGATGAGAAGATCGGCCCCTTTCGCTGTATCAAAGACTCAGGGGATGAGTACACTGCCCCCTGTCTCTGTATCACAGACTCAGTGGATGAGTAGTCCGTCCCCTTTCTCTGTATCACAGGCTCAGTGGATGAGAAGACCGGCCCCTGTCTCTGTATCAAAGACTCAGGGGATGAGTAGACCGCCCGCTGTCTCTCCATCATAGACACAGGGGATAAGTAGAGCGCCCCCTGTCTCTCTATCATGGACACAGGGGATGAGTAGAGCGCCCTCTGTCTCTGTATCACAGACTCAGTAGATGAGTAGACCGCCTCCTGTCTCTGTTTCACAGACTCAAGGGATGAGTAGACCGCCCCCTGTCTCTGTATCACAGACTCAGGGGATGAGTAGACCGCCCCCTTCCTCTGAATCACAGACCCAGGGGATGAGTAATCTGCCCCTTGTCTCTGTATCTCAGACTCAGGGGATGAGTAGACTGCCCCCCTTCTCTGTATCACAGACTCAGGGAATGAGTAGACCGCCTCCTGTCTCTTTATCACATACTCGGGGGATGAGTAGACCGCCCCCTGTCTCTGTGTCACAGACTCAGGGGATGAGTAGACCGCCCCCTTCCTCTGAATCACAGACCCAGGGGATGAGTAAACTGCCCCCTTTCTCTGTATCACACACTCGGGGGATGAGTAGACCGCCCCCTGCCTCTGTAACACAGACTCAGGGAATGAGTAGACCGCCTCCTGTCTCTTTATCACATACTCGGGGGATGAGTAGACCGCCACCTGTCTCTTTATCACAGACTCAGGGGATGAGTAGACCGCCCCCTGTCTCTGTATCACAGACTCAGGGGATGAGTAGACCGCCCCCTGTCTCTGTATCACAGACCCAGGGGATGAGTAGACCGCCCCCTTC
This sequence comes from Heterodontus francisci, assembly GCF_036365525.1. Taxonomy (NCBI): domain Eukaryota; kingdom Metazoa; phylum Chordata; class Chondrichthyes; order Heterodontiformes; family Heterodontidae; genus Heterodontus; species Heterodontus francisci. Next base: position 1,464,878 of record NW_027141816.1, on the reverse strand, counting down.
CTCTGTATCACAGACCCAGGGGATGAGTAGACCGCCCCCTGTCTCTGTATCACAGACTCAGGGGATGAGTAGACCGCCCCCTTCCTCTGTATCACAGACCCAGGGGATGAGTAAACTGCCCCTTGTCTCTTTATCTCAGACTCAGGGGATGAGTAGACCGCCCCCTGTCTCAGTATCACAGACTCGGGGGATGAGTAGACCGCCCCCTGTCTCTGTATCACAGACTCAGGTGATGAGTAGACCGCCCCCTCTCTCTGTATCACACACTCAGCTGATGAGTAGACCGCCCACTGTCTCTTTATCACACACTCGGGGGATGAGTAGACCTCCCCCTGTCTCTGTTTCACAGACTCAGGGGATGTGTAGACCGGCCCCTGTCTCTGTATCACAAACTCAGGGGATGAGTAGACCACCCCCTGTCTTTGTATCACCAACTCAGGGGATGAGTAGACCGCCCCCAGTCTTTGTATCAACAACTCAGGGGTTGAGTAGACCGCCCCCTGTCTCTGTATCACAGACTCAGGTGATGAGTAGACCGCCCCCTGTCTCTGTGTCACAGACTCAGGGAATGAGTAGACCGCCCCCTGTCTCTGCATCACAGACTCTTTGGATGAGTAGACCGTCCCCTGTCTCTGTATCACAGACTCAGTGGATGAGAAGACCGGCCCCTTTCGCTGTATCAAAGACTCAGGGGATGAGTACACTGCCCCCTGTCTCTGTATCACAGACTCAGTGGATGAGTAGTCCGTCCCCTTTCTCTGTATCACAGGCTCAGTGGATGAGAAGACCGGCCCCTATCTCTGTATCAAAGACTCAGGGGATGAGTAGAGCGCCCTCTGTCTCTGTATCACAGAATCAGTAGATGAGTAGAGCGCCTCCTGTCTCTGTATCACAGTCTCAAGGGATGAGTAGACCGCCCCCTGTCTCTCTGTCACAGACTCAGGGGATGAGTAGACCGTCCCCTTCCTTTGAATCACAGACCCAGGGGATGAGTAAACTGCCCCTTGTCTCTGGATCTCAGACTCAGGGGATGAGTAGACCGCCCCCTGTCTCTGTCTAACAAACTCGGGATGAGTAGACCGCCCCCTGTCTCTGTATCACAGACTCAGGGGATGAGTAGACCGCCCCCTTCCTCTGAATCACAGACCCAGGGGATGAGTAAACTGCCCCTTGTCTCTGTATCTCAGACTCAGGGGATGAGTAGAATGCCCCCTTTCTCTGTATCACACACTCGGGGGACGAGTAGACCGCCCCCTCCCTCTGTATCACAGACTCAGGGAATGAGTAGACCGCCTCCTGTCTCTTTATCACATACTCGGGGGATGAGTAGACCGCCACCTGTCTCTGTATCACAGACTCAGGGGATGAGTAGACCGCCCCTTGTCACTGTATCACAGACTCAGGATTAGAATGGACTGCCCCCTGTCTCTGTATCACAGACTCAGGGGATGAGTAGAACGCCCCCTGTCTCTGTATCACAGACCCAGGGGATGAGTAGACCGCCCCCTTCCTCTGTATCACAGACCCAGGGGATGAGTAAACTGCCCCTTGTCTCTATATCTCAGACTCAGGGGATGAGTAGACCGCCCCCTGTCTCTGTATCACAGACTCAGGGGATGTGTTGACCGCCCCCTGTCTCTGTATCACAGACTCAGGTAATGAGTAGACCGCCCCCTGTCTCTGTATCACAGACTCGGGGGATGAGTAGACCGCCCCCTGTCTCTGTATCACAGACTCAGGTGATGAGTAGACCGCCCCCTGTCACTGTATCACACACTCAACTGATGAGCAGACCGCCCACTGTCTCTTTATCACACACTCGGGGGATGAGTAGACCGCCCCCTGTCTCTGTATCACAGACTCAGGGGATGAGTAGACCGCCCCCTGTCTCTGTCTAACAAACTCGGGATGAGTGGACCGCCCCCTGTCTCTGTATCACAGACTCAGGGGATTTGTAGAACGCCCCCTGTCTCTGTATCACAAACTCAGGGGATGAGTAGACCACCCCCTGTCTTTGTATCACCAACTCAGGGGATGAGTGGACCGCCCCCAGTCTTTGTATCATCAACTCAGGGGATGAGTAGACCGCCCCCTGTCTCTGTATCACAGACTCAGGTGATGAGTAGACCGCCCCCTGTCTCTGTGTCACAGACTCAGGGAATGAGTAGACCGCCCCCTGTCTCTGTATCACAGACTCTTTGGATGAGTAGACCGTCCCCTGTCTCTGTATCACAGACTCAGTGGATGAGAAGACCGGCCCCTTTCGCTGTATCAAAGACTCAGGGGATGAGTACACTGCCCCCTGTCTCTGTATCACAGACTCAGTGGATGAGTAGTCCGTCCCCTTTCTCTGTATCACAGGCTCAGTGGATGAGAAGACCGGCCCCTGTCTCTGTATCAAAGACTCAGGGGATGAGTACACTGCCCCCTGTCTCTCTATCACGGACACAGGGGATGAGTAGAGCGCCCTCTGTCTCTGTATCACAGACTCAGTAGATGAGTAGACCGCCTCCTGTCTCTGTATCACAGACTCAAGGGATGAGAAGACCGCCCCCTGTCTCTGTATCACATCCTCAAGGGATGAGTAGACCACCCACTATCTATGTATCACAGACTCAGGGAATGAGTAGACCGCCCCCTGTCTCTGTATCACAGACTCAGTGGATGAGTAGACCGCCCCCTGTCTCTGTATCACATACTCAGGGGATGAGTAGACCGCCCCCTGTCTCTGTATCACAGACTCAGTGGATGAGTAGACCGCCCCCTGTCTCTGTATCACAGACACAGTGGATGAGTAGACCGCCCCCTCTTTCTGTATCACAGGCTCAGGGGATGAGTAGACCGCCCCCTGTCTCTGTATCACAGACTCGGGGGATGAGTAGACCGCCCCCTTTCTCTGTATCACAGACTCAGGTAATGAGTAGACCGCCCCCAGTCTCTGTATCACAGACTCGGGGGATGAGTAGACCGCCCCCTGTCTCTGTATCACACACTCAGCTGATGAGCAGACCACCCACTGTCTCTGTATCACAGACTCTTTGGATGAATGGACCGTCCCCTGTCTCTGTATCACAGACTCAGTGGATGAGAAGACCGGCCCCTTTCGCTGTATCAAAGACTCAGGGGATGAGTACACTGCCCCCTGTCTCTGTATCACAGACTCAGTGGATGAGTAGTCCGTCCCCTTTCTCTGTATCAAAGGCTCAGTGGATGAGAAGACCGGCCCCTGTCTCTGTATCAAAGACTCAGGGGATGAGTTGACCGCCCGCTGTCTCTCTATCATAGACTCAGGGGATAAGTAGAGCGCCCCCTGCCTCTCTATCACATACTCATGGGATGAGTAGACCGCCCCCTGTCTCTGTATCACAGACTCAGTGGATGAGTAGACCGCCCCCTGTCTCAGTATCACATACTCAGGGGATGAGTAGACCGCCCCCTGTCTCTGTATCACAGACACAGTGGATGAGTAGACCGCCCTCTGTTTCTGTATCACATACTCAGGGGATAAGTAGAGCGCCCCAATTCTCTCTATCATGGACACAGGGGATGAGTCGAGCGCCCTCTGTCTCTGTATCACTGACTCAGTAGATGAGTAGACCGCCTTCTGTCTCTGTATCACAGACTCAAGGGATGAGTAGACAGCCCCCTGTCTCTGTATCACATACTCAAGGGATGAGTAGACCACCCCCTGTCTATTTATCACAGACTCAGGGAATGAGTAGACCGCCCCCTGTCTCTTTATCACACACTCGGGGGATGACTAGACCGTCCCCTTCCTCTGTATCACGGACTCAGGGGATGAGTAGACCGCCCCCTGTCTCTGTATCACAGGCTCAGGGGATGAGTAGACTGTCCCCTTCCTCTGTATCACAGACTCAGGGGATGAGTTGAACGCCCCCTGTCTCTGTATCATCGACTCAGGGGAAGAGTAGACCGCCCCCTGACTTTGTATCACAGATTCAGGGGATGAGTTGACCGCCTCCTGCCTCTGTATCTCAGACACAGGGGAAGAGTCGAACGCCCCCTGTCTCTGTATCATCGACTCAGGGGAAGAGTAGACCGACCCCTGTCTTTGTAACACAGACTCAGGGGCTGAGTAGACCGCCCCCTGTCTCTTTATCACAGACTCAGGGGATGAGTAGACCGCCCCCTGTCTCTGTCTAACAAACTCGGGATGAGTAGACCACCCCCTGTCTCTGTATCACAGACTCAGGGGATGAGTAGACCGCCCCCTTCCTCTGAATCACAGACCCAGGGGATGAGTAAACTGCCCCTTGTCTCTGTATCTCAGACTCAGGGGATGAGTAGACTGCCCCCTTTCTCCGTATCACACACTCGGGGGACGAGTAGACCGCCTCCTGTCTCTTTATCACATACTCGGGGGATGAGTAGACCGCCACCTGTCTCTGTATCACAGACTCAGGGGATAGTAGACCGCCCCCTGTCAGTGTATCACAGACTCAGGATTAGAATGGACCGCCCCCTGTCTCTGTCTCACAGACTCAGGGGATGAGTAGACCGCCCCCTGTCTCTGTATCACAGACCCAGGGGATGAGTAAACTGCCCCTTGTCTCTATATCTCAGACTCAGGGGATGAGTAGACCGCCCCCTGTCTCTGTATCACAGACTCAGGGGATGAGTTGACCGCCCCCTTCCTCTGTATCACAGACCCAGGGGATGAGTAAACTGCCCCTTGTCTCTTTATCTCAGACTCAGGGGATGAGTAGACCGCCCCCTGTCTCTGTATCACAGACTCAGGGGATGAGTTGACCGCCCCCTTCCTCTGTATCACAGACCCAGGGGATGAGTAGACTGCCCCCTGTCTCCGTATCACAGACTCGGGGGATGAGTAGACCGCCCCATGTCTCTGTATCACAGACTCAGGTAATGAGTAGACCGCCCCCTGTCTCTGTATCACAGACTCGGGGGATGAGTAGACCGCCCCCTGTCTCTGTATCACACACTCAGCTGATGAGCAGACCACCCACTGTCTCTTTATCACACACTCGGGGGATGAGTAGACCGCCCCCTGTCTCTGTATCACAGACTCAGTGGATGAGTAGACCGCCCCCTGTCTCTGTCCAACAAACTCGGGATGAGTAGACCGCCCCCTGTCTCTGTATCACAGACTCAGGGGATGTGTAGAACGCCCCCTGTCTCTGTATAACAAACTCAGGGGATGAGTAGACCACCCCCTGTCTTTGTATCACCAACTCAGGGGATGAGTAGACCGCCCCCAGTCTTTGTATCAACAACTCAGGGGATGAGTAGACCGCCCCCTGTCTCTGTATCACAGACTCAGGTGATGAGTAGACCGCCCCCTGTCTCTGTGTCACAGACTCAGGGAATGAGTAGACCGCCCCCTGTCTCTGTATCACAGACTCTTTGGATGAGTAGACCGTCTGCTGTCTCTGTATCACAGACTCAGTGGATGAGAAGACCGGCCCCTTTCGCTGTATCAAAGACTCAGGGGATGAGTACACTGCCCCCTGTCTCTGTATCACAGACTCAGTGGATGAGTAGTCCGTCGCCTTTCTCTGTATCACAGGCTCAGTGGATGAGAAGACCGGCCCCTGTCTCTGTATCAAAGACTCAGGGGATGAGTTGACCGCCCGCTGTCTCTCTGTAATAGACTCAGGGGATAAGTAGAGCGCCCCCTGTCTCTCTATCACGGACACAGGGGATGAGTAGAGCGCCCTCTGTCTCTGTATCACAGACTCAAGGGATGAGTAGACCGCCCCCTGTCTCTGTATCACAGACACAGTGGATGAGTAGACCGCCCCCTCTTTCTGTATCACAGGCTCAGGGGATGAGTAGACCGCCCTCTGTTTCTGTATCACATACTCAGGGGATAAGTAGAGCGCCCCAATTCTCTCTATCATGGACACAGGGGATGAGTCGAGCGCCCTCTGTCTCTGTATCACTGACTCAGTAGATGAGTAGACCGCCTTCTGTCTCTGTATCACAGACTCAAGGGATGAGTAGACCGCCCCCTGTCTCTGTATCACATACTCAAGGGATGAGTAGACCACCCCCTGTCTATTTATCACAGACTCAGGGAATGAGTAGACCGCCCCCTGTCTCTTTATCACACACTCAGGGGATGAGTAGACCGCCCCCTGTCTCTGTATCACAGGCTCAGGGGATGAGTAGACTGTCCCCTTCCTCTGTATCACAGACTCAGGGGATGAGTTGAACGCCCCCTGTCTCTGTATCATCGACTCAGGGGAAGAGTAGACCGCCCCCTGACTTTGTATCACAGATTGAGGGGATGAGTTGACCGCCTCCTGCCTCTGTATCTCAGACACAGGGGAAGAGTCGAACGCCCCCTGTCTCTGTATCATCGACTCAGGGGAAGAGTAGACCGACCCCTGTCTTTGTAACACAGACTCAGGGGCTGAGTAGACCGCCTCCTGTCTCTGTATCACAGACTCAGGGGATGATTAGACAGCCCCCTCTCTCTGTATCACAGACTCAGGGTATGAGTAGACCGCCCCCTATCTTGTATCATTGATTCAGGGGATGAGTAGTCCGCCCCCTGTCTCTGCATCGCAGACTCAGGGAAAGAGTAGACCGCCCCCTGTCTCTGTATAATAGACTCATGGGTTGAGTAGACCGCCTCCTGTCTCTGCATCACAGACTCAGGGGATGAGTAGAGCGCCCCCTTTCTTTGTGTCACCGACTCAGGGGATGATTAGACATCCTCCTGTCTCTGCATCACAGACTCAGTGGATGAGTAGACCGCCCCCTGTCTCTGGATCACAGAGTCAGTGGATGTGTAGACCGCCCCTTGTTTCTGTATCACAGACTCAGTGGATGAGTAGACCGCCCCTTGTTTCTGCATCACAGACTCAGGGGATGAGCAGAGCGCCCCCTTTCTCTGTATCACAGACACAGTGGATGAGTAGACCGCCCCCTGTCTCAGGACCACAGAGTCAGTGGATGAGTAGACCGCCCCCTGTTTCTGTATCACAGACTCAGTGAATGAGTGGACCGCCCCCTGTCTCTGTATCACAGAGTCAGGGGATGAGTAGACCGCCCCCTGTTACTGTATCACATACTCAGGGGATGAGGAGACCGCCCCCTGTCTCTTTATCTCAGAGTCAGTGGATGAGTAGACCGCCACCTGTCTCTGCATCACAGACTCAGGGGATGAGTAGACCGCCCCCTTTCTCTGTATCTCAGAGTCAGGGGATGAGTAGACCATCCCATGTCTCTGTTTCACAGACTCAGTGGATGAGAAGACCGCCCCCTGTCTTTGTATCTCAGACTCAGTGGATGAGTAGACCGTCAGCTGTCTCTGTATCACAGACTCAGTGGCTGACTAGACCGGCCCCTGTCTTTGTATCACAGACTCAGTGGATGAGTAGACCTTCCCCTGTCTCTGTTTCACAGACTCAGGGGATGAGTAGACCTTCCCCTGTCTCTGTATCACAGACTCAGTGGATGAGGAGACAGCCCCCTGTTTCTGTATCACAGACTCAGGGGATGTGTAGACCCCCCCCAGTCTCTGTATCACAGACTCAGGGGATGAGTAGACAGCCCCTGTCTCTGTATCACAGACTCAAGGGATGTGTAGACCGCCCCCTGTCTCTGTGTCACAGACTCAGGGGATGAGTAGACCGTCCCCTTCCTCTGAATCACATACTCAGGGGATGAGTAGACTGCCCCCTTTCTCTGTATCACAGACTCAGAGAATGAGTAGACCGCCCCCTGTCTCTTTATCACACACTCGGGGGATGAGTAGACCGCACACATTCTGTGTGTGACAGACTCGGGGGATGAGTAGACCGCCCCCTGTCTCTGTATCACAGACTCAGGTGATGTGTAGAACGCACACATTCTCTGTATGACAGATCGGGGGATGAGTAGACCGCCCCCTGTCTCTGTATCACAGACTCAGGTGATGTGTAGAACGCACACTTTCTCTGCATGACAGACTAAGGGGATGATTAGGCCGCCCCCTGTCTCTCTATCACATACTCAGGTTTGAATAGATCACCTCCAGTCTCTGTCTCATAGACCCGGGTGATGAGTAGACTGGCCCCTGTCTGTATTTCAGGGACTTTGGGGCTGAGTAGAGTGCCCCCTGTCTCTGTATCACAAATTTAGGGAATGAGTAGACCGCTCCCTGTCACTGAATCACAGACTCAGGGAATGACTAGACCGCCCGCTGTCTCTGTATCAATGACTCAGGGGATGAGTAGACCGCCTCCTGTCTCTGTATCACAGACTCAAGGGATGAGTAGACCGCCCCCTGTCTCTGTATCACATTCTCAAGGGATAAGTAGACCACCCCCTGTCTATGTATCACAGACTCAGGGAATGAGTAGACCGCCCCCTGTCTCTGTATCACAGACTCAGTGGATGAGTAGACCGCCCCCTGTCTCTGTATCACAGACTCAGTGGATGAGAAGACCGCCCCCTGTCTCTGTATCAAAGACTCAGGGGATGAATAGAGCGCCCCCTGTCTCTGTATCATAGACTCAGGGGATGAGTAGGCCACCCCCTGTCTCTGTATCACAGATCAGTGAATGAGTAGACTGCCCTCTGTCTCTGCATCACAGACTCAGTGGATGAGAAGACCGCCCCCTGTCTCTGTATCACAGACACAGTGGATGAGTAGACCTACCCCTGTCTCTGGATCACAGAGTCAGTGGATGAGTAGACCGCCCCCTGTTTCTGTATCACAGACTCAGTGGATGAGTAGACCGCCCCCTGTTTCTGTATCACAGACTCAGTGAATGAGTAGACCGCCCCCTGTCTCTGTATCACAGAGTCAGTGGATGAGTAGACCGCCCCCTGTTTCTGTATCACAGACTCAGTGAATGAGTAGACCGCCCCCTGTCTCTGTATCATAGACTCAGGGGATGAGTAGACCGCCTCCTGTCTCTGTATCACAGACTCAAGGGATGAGTAGACCTCCCCCTGTCTCTGTATCACATTCTCAAGGGATAAGTAGACCACCCCCTGTCTATGTATCACAGACTCAGGGAATGAGTAGACCGACCCCTGTCTCTGTCTCACAGACTCAGTGGATGAGTAGACCGCCCCCTGTCTCTGTATCTCAGACTCAGTGGATGAGAAGACCGCCCCCTGTCTCTGTATCAAAGACTCAGGGGATGAATAGAGCGCCCCCTGTCTCTGTATCATAGACTCAGGGGATGAGTAGGCCACCCCCTGTCTCTGTATCACAGATCAGTGAATGAGTTGACTGCCCTCTGTCTCTGTATCACAGACTCAGTGGATGAGAAGACCGCCCCCTGTCTCTGCATCACAGACTCGGGGGATGAGTAGACCGCCCCCTGTCTCTGTATCACAGACACAGTGGATGTGTAGACCGCACCCTGTCTCTGTATCACAGAGTCAGTGGATGAGTAGACCGGCCCCTGTTTCTGTATCACAGACTCAGGGGATGAGTAGAGCGCCCCCTGTCTCTGTATCACAGCCACAGTGGATGAGAAGACCGCCCCCTGTCTCTGCATCACAGACTCAATGGATGAGTAGACCGTCCCCTGTCTCTGTATCACAGACTCAGTGGATGACTAGAACGGCCCCTGTCTTTGCATCACAGACTCAGTGTATGAGTAGACAGCCCCCTGTCCCTGCACCACAGACTCAGGGGATGAGTAGACCGTCCCCTGTCTCTGTATCACAGACTCAGTGGATGAGTAGACCGCCCCCTGTCTCTGTATCACAGACTCAGGAGATGAGTAGACACCCCCCCGTCTCTGGATCACAGACTCAGGGGATGAGTAGACCGCCACCTGTCTCTGTATCACAGATTCATGAGATGAGTAGACCGCCCCTGCCTTTGTATCACCCACTCAGGGGATGAGTAGACCGCCCCCTGTCTCTGTATAACAAACTCGGGATGAGTAGACCGCCTCCTGTCTCTGCAACACACACTCGGGGGATGAGTAGACCGTCCCCTGTCACTGCATCACAGACTCAGTGGATGAGTAGACCGTCCCCTGTCTCTGTATCACAGACTCAGTGGATGAGTAGACCGCCCCCTGTCTCTGTATCACAGACTCAGGAGATGAGTAGACTGCCCCCTGTCTCTGTATCAGAAATTTAGGGAATCAGTAGACCGCTCCCTTTCTCTGTATCACACACTCAGGGGATGAGTAGACCGCCCCCTGTCACTGTATCACAGACTCAGGGAATGACTAGACCGCCCCTGTCTCTGTATGACAGACTCAGGGGATGAGTAGACCGCCCCCTGTCTTTGTATCACCAACTCAGGGGATGAGTAGACCGCCCACTGTCTCTTTATCACACACTCGGGGGATGAGTAGACCTCCCCCTGTCTCTTTATCACACACTCGGGGGATGAGTAGACCGCACACTTTCTCTGGATGACAGACTCAGTGAATGAGTAGACCGCCCCCTGTCTCTGTATCACAGAGTCAGTGGATGAGTAGACCGCCCCCTGTTTCTGTATCACAGACTCAGTGAATGAGTAGACCGCCCCCTGTCTCTGTATCACAGACTCAGTGGATGAGTAGACCGCCCCCTGTCTCTGTCTCACAGACTCAGGGGATGAGTAGAGCGCCCTCTGTCTCTGTATCACAGCCACAGTGGATGAGAAGACCGCCCCCTTTCTCTGTATCTCAGAGTCAGTGGATGACTAGACCGGCCCTTGTCTTTGTATCACAGACTCAATGGATGAGTAGACCGTCCCATGTCTCTGTATCACATACTCAGTGGATGACTAGAACGGCCCCTGTCTTTGCATCACAGACTCAGTGTATGAGTAGACAGCCCCCTGTCCCTGCATCGCAGACTCAGGGGATGAGTAGACCGTCCCCTGTCTCTGTATCACAGACTCAGTGGATGAGTAGACCGCCCCCTGTCTCTGTATCACAGACTCAGGAGATGAGTAGACCCCCCACGTCTCTGGATCACAGACTCAGGGGATGAGTAGACCGCCCCCTGTCTCTGTATCACAGACTCAGGAGATGAGTAGACTGCCCCCTGTCTCTGTATCACAGACTCAGGGGATGAGTAGACCGCCCCCTTTCTCTGTATCACAGACTCAGGGGATGAGTAGACCGCCCCCTGTCTCTGTATCACAGACTCAGGAGATGAGTAGACCGCACACATTCTTTGTATGACAGACTCAGGGGATGAGTAGACCGCCCCCTTTCTCTGTATCACAGACTCAGGGGATGAGTAGACGGCCCCCTGTCTCTGTATCACAGACTCAGGAGATGAGTAGACCGCACACATTCTTTGTATGACAGACTCAGGGGATGAGTAGACCGCCCCCTTTCTCTGTATCACAGACACAGGGGATGAGTAGACTGCCCCCTGTCTCTGTATCACAGACTCAAGGGATGAGTAGAGCGCCCCCTGTCTCTGTATCACAGACACAGTGGATGAGTAGACCGCCCCCTGTCTCTGTATCACAGACTCAGGGGATGAGTAGACCCCCCCTGTCTCTGTTTCACAGACTCAGGGGATGAGTAGACCCCCCACTGTCTCTGTATCACAGACTCAGGGGATGAGTAGACCGCACCCTGTCTCTGTATCACATACTCAAGGGATGAGTAGACCACCCCCTGTCTATGTATCACAGACTCAGGGAATGAGTAGACCGCCCCTTGTCTCTGTATCACAGACTCAGTAGATGCGTAGACCGCCCCCTGTCTCTGTATCATAGACTCAGGGGATGAGTAGACCGCCCCCTGTCTCTGTATCACAGATCAGTGAATGAGTAGACCGCCCCTTGTCTCTGTATCACAGACTCAGTAGATGAGTAGACCGCCCCCTGTCTCTGTATCATAGACTCAGGGGATGAGTAGACCGCCCCTTGTCTCTGTATCACAGAATCAGTAGATGAGTCGACCGCCGCTTGTCTCTGTATCACAGACTCAGTAGATGAGTAGACCGCCTCCTGTCTCTGTATCACAGACTCAAGGGATGAGAGGACTGCCCTCTGTCTCTGTATCACAGAATCAGTGGATGAGAAGACCGCCCTCTGTCTCTGTATCACAGATCAGTGAATGAGTAGACCGCCCTCTGTCTCTCGATCATAGACTCGGCAGATAAGTAGAGCGCCCTCTGTCTCTGTGTCACAGACTCAGGGGATGAGTCGACCGCCCCTTGTCTCTGTATCACAGACTCAGTCGATGAGTCGACCGCCCCTTGTCTCTGTATCACAGACTCAGTAGATGAGTAGACCGCCTCCTGTCTCTGTATCACAGACTCAAGGGATGAGAAGACTGCCCTCTGTCTCTGTATCACAGACTCAGTGGATGAGAAGACCGCCCCCTGTCTCTGTATCACAGACTCAGTAGATGAGTAGACCGCCTCCTGTCTCTGTATCACAGACTCAAGGGATGAGAAGACTGCCCCCTGTCTCTGTATCACACACTCAGGGGATGAGTAGACCGCCCCCTGTCTCTGTATCAAATACTCAGGGGATGAGTAGAGCGCCCCCTGTCTCTGTATCACAGACACAGTGAATGAGTAGACCGCCCCCTGTCTCTGGATCACAGAGTGAGTGGATGAGTAGACCGCCCCCTGTTTCTGTATCACAGACTCAGTGGATGAGTAGACCGCCCCCGTCTCTGGATCACAGAGTGAGTGGATGAGTAGAACGCCCCCTGTCTCTGTATCACATACTCAGGGGATGAGTAGAGCGCCCCCTGTCTCTGTATCACAGCCACAGTGGATGAGAAGACCGCCCCCTCTCTCTGTATCTCAGAGTCAGTGGATGACTAGACCGGCCCCTGTCTTTGCATCACAGACTCAGTGTATGAGTAGACAGCCCCCTGTCTCTGCATCACAGACTCAGGGGATGAGTAGACCGTCCCCTGTCTCTGTAGCACAGACTCAGGGGATGAGTAGACCGCCCCCTGTCTCTGTATCACAGAGACAGTGGATGAGTAGACGGGCCCCTGTCTCTGTATCAAAGACTCAGGGGATGAGTAGACCGCCCCCTGTCTCTGTTTCACAGACTCAGTGGATGAGAAGACGGTCCCCTGTCTCTGTATCAAAGACTCAGGGAATGAGTAGACCGCCCCCTGTCTCTGTATCACAGACTCAGTGGATGAGTAGACCGCCCCCTGTCTCTGTATCACAGACTCAGGGGATGAGTAGACCCCCCCTGTCTCTGTATCACAGACTCAGGGGATGAATAGACCCCCCACTGTCTCTGTATCACAGACTCAGGGGATGAGTAGACCGCACCCTGTCTCTGTATCACAGACTCAGGTGATGTGTAGACCGCACACATTCTCTGTATGACAGACTCAGGGGATGAGTAACCGCCCCCTGTCTCTGTATCACAGACTCAGGTGATGTGTAGACCGCACACATTCTCTGTGTGAAAGACTCAGGGGATGAGTAGACCGCCCCCCCCCGTCTCTGTCTAACAAACTCGGGATGAGTCGACCGCCCCCATTCTCTGTATCAGAGACTCAGGGAATGAGTAGACCGCCCCCTTCCTCTGAATCACAGACCCAGGGGATGAGTAAACTGCCCCTTGTCTCTGTATCTCAGACTCAGGGAATGAGTAGACTGCCCCCTGTCTCTGTATCACACACTCGGGGAATGAGTAGACCGCCCCCTGTCTCTGTATAACAAACTCGGGATGAGTAGACCGCCTCCTTTCTCTGTTTCACACACTCGGGGGATGAGTAGACCGCACCCTGTCTCTCTATCACATACTTAGGTTTGAATTGATCACCCCCAGTCTCTGTCTCATAGACCCGGGTGATGAGTAGACTGGCCCATGTCTGTATTTCAGGGACTTTGGGGCTGAGTAGACTGCCCCCTGTCTCTGTATCACAAATTTAGGGAATGAGTAGACCGCTCCCTGTCTCTGTATCACACACTCAGGGGATGAGTAGACCGCTCCCTGTCTCTGTATCATACACTCAGGGGATGAGTAGACCGCCCCCTGTCACTGTATCACAGACTCAGGGAATGACTAGACCGCCCCCTGTCACTGGATCACTGACTCAGGGAATGACTGGACCGCCCACTGTCTCTGTATCACAAATTTAGGGAATGAGTAGACCGCTCCCTGTCTCTGTATCACACACTCAGGGGATGAGTAGACCGCACCCTCTCTCTGCATCACAGATTCAGGTGATGAGTAGACCGCCCCCTGTCGCAGTATCACAGACTCAAGGGATGAGTACACCGCCCCCTGTTTCTGTGTCATTGATTCAGGGGATGAGTAGACCGCCCCCTGTCTCTGTGTCACAGACTCAGAAAATGAGTGGACCGCTACCTGTCTCTTTATCACTGACCCAGGGGATGAGTAGACCGCCCCCTTCCTCTATATCACAGACCCAGGGGATGAGTAGACTGCCCCCTCTCTCTGTATCACAGATTCAGGTGATGAGTACACCGCCCCCTGTTTCTGTGTCATTGATTCAGGGGATGAGTAGACCGCCCCCTGTCTCTGTATCACAGACTCAGGGGATGAGTGCACCGCCCCCTGTTTCTGTGTCATTGATTCAGGGGATGAGTAGACCGCCCCCTGTCTCTGTGTCACAGACTCAGGGGATGAGTAGACCGCCCCCTGTCTCTGTGTCACAGACTCAGAAAATGAGTGGACCGCTCCATGTCTCTTTATCACTGACCCAGGGGATGAGTAGACCGCCCCCTATCTATGTATCACAGACTCAGGGGATGAGTGCACCGACTGCTGTTTCTGTATCATTGATTAAGGGGATGAGAAGAACGCCCCCTGTCTCTGTGTCACAGACTCAGGGGATGAGTAGACCATCCCCTGTCTCTGTATCACAATTTTGGGGGATGAGCAGACGGCTGCCTGTCTCTGTATCACAGACTCAGGGGATGAGTCGACCGCCGCCTGTCTCTGTATCTCAGACTCAGGGGATGAGCAGACCGGCCCCTGTCTCTGTATCGCAGACTCAGGGGATGAGTAGACCGCCCCATGTCTCTGCATCATAGACTCAGGGGATGAGTAGACTGCCCTCTGTCTCTGTGTCAGAGATTTAGGGGATGAGTAGACCGCCGCCTGTCTCTGTATAACAGACTCATGGGATGAGTAGACCGCGCCCTGTTTCTGTATCATTGATTCAGGGGATGAGTAGACCGCACCCTGTCTCTGTATCACAGACTCAGGGGATGAGTAGACCGCCCCATGTCTCTGTATCATAGACTCAGGGGATGAGTAGACTGCCCCCTGTCTCTGTGTCAGAGATTTAGGGGATGAGTAGACCGCCGCCTGTCTCTGTATAACAGACTCATGGGATGAGAAGACCGCCCCCTGTCTCTGTATCACAGACTCAGGGGAGGAGTAGACCGCCCCCTGTCTCTGTATCACAGACTCAGGGGATGAGTAGACCGTCCCCTGTCTTTGTATCACACACTCAGTGGGTGAGCAGACCGCCCTCTGTCTCTGTATCACAGACTCAGGGGAAGAGTGGAGCGCCTCCTGTCTCTGTATCTCAGACTCAGGGGATGAGTAGACTGCCCCCTGTCTCTCTATCACAAACTGAGGGGATAAGTAGACCGCCCCCTGTCTCTGTATCACAAACTGAGGGGATAAGTAGACCGCCCCCTGTCTCTGTATCACAAACTCAGGGGATGAGTAGACCGCCCCCTGTCTCTGTATCACAAACTGAGGGGATAAGTAGACAGCCCCCTGTCTCTGTATCACAAACTGAGGGGATAAGTAGACCGCCCCCTGTCTCTGTATCACAAACTCTGAGGGGATAAGTAGACTGCCCCCTGTCTCTGTATCACAAACTCAGGGGATGAGTAGACCGCCCCCTGTCTCTGTATCACAAACTGAGGAGATAAGTAAACCGCCCCCTGTCTCTGTATCACAAATTGAGGGGATAAGTAGACCACCCCCTGTCTCTGTATCACAAACTGAGGGGATGAGTAGACCGCCCCCTGTCTCTGTCTCACAAACTGAGGGGATAAGTAGACCGCCCCCTGTCTCTGTATCACAAACTCAGGGGATGAGTAGACCGCCCCCTGTCTCTGTATCACAAACTGAGGGGATAAGTAGACCGCCCCCTGTCTCTGTATCACAGACTCAGTGGATGAGTAGACCGCCCCCTGTCTCTGTATCACAGACTCAGGGGATGAGTAGACCGCCCCCTCTCTCTGCATCACAAACTGAGGGGATGAGTAGACCGCCCCCTGTCTCTGTATCACAAACTCAGGGGATGAGTAGACCGCCCCCTGTCTCTGTATTAAAGTCTCAGGGGATGAGTAGACCGCCCCCTCTCTCTGCATCACAAACTGAGGGGATGAGTAGACCGCCCCCTGTCTCTGTATCACAGACTCAGGGAAAGAGTTAACCGCCACCAAACACTGCATCACAGACTCGGGGGATGAGTAGACCGCCCCCTGTCTCTGTATCACAGACTCTGTGGATGAGTAGACCGCCCCCTGTCTCTGTATCACAGACTCAGTGGATGAGTAGACCGCCCCCTGTCTCTGTATCACAGACTCAGTGGATGAGTAGACCGCCCCCTGTCTCTGTATCACAAACTCAGGGGATGAGTAGACCGCCCCCTGTCTCTGTATTAAAGTCTCAGGGGATGAGTAGACCGCCCCCTCTCTCTGCATCACAAACTGAGGGGATGAGTAGACCGCCCCCTGTCTCTGTATCACAAACTGAGGGGATAAGTAGACCGCCCCCTGTCTCTGTATCACAAACTCAGTGAATAAGTAGACCGCCCCCTGTTTCTGTATCATTGATTCAGGGGATGAGCAGACTGTCCCCTGTCTCTGTATCAAAATCTCAGGGGATGAGTAGACCGCCCCCTGTCTCTGTATCACAAACTGAGGGGATGAGCAGACTGCCCCCTGTCTCTGTATCAAAGTCTCAGGGGATGAGTAGACCGCCCCCTGTCTCTGTATCACAAACTGAGGGGATGAGCAGACTGCCCCCTGTCGCTGTATCAAAATCTCAGGGGATGAGTAGACCGCCTCCTGTCTCTGTATCACAGACTCAGTGGATGAGTAGACCGCCCCCTGTCTCTGTATCACAGACTCAGGGGATGAGTAGACCGCCCCCTCTCTCTGCATCACAAACTGAGGGGATGAGTAGACCGCCCCCTGTCTCTGTATCACAAACTCAGGGGATGAGTAGACCGCCCCCTGTCTCTGTATTAAAGTCTCAGGGGATGAGTAGACCGCCCCCTCTCTCTGCATCACAAACTGAGGGGATGAGTAGACCGCCCCCTGTCTCTGTATCACAGACTCAGGGAAAGAGTTAACCGCCCCCAAACTCTGCATCACAGACTCGGGGGATGAGTAGACCGCCCCCTGTCTCTGTATCACAGATTCTGTGGATGAGTAGACCGCCCCCTGTCTCTGTATCACAGACTCAGTGGATGAGTAGACCGCCCCCTGTCTCTGTATCACAGACTCAGTGGATGAGTAGACCGCCCCCTGTCTCTGTATCACAAACACAGGGGATGAGTAGACCGCCCCCTGTCTCTGTATTAAAGTCTCAGGGGATGAGTAGACCGCCCCCTCTCTCAGCATCACAAACTGAGGGGATGAGTAGACCGCCCCCTGGCTCTGTATCACAAACTCAGGGGATGAGTAGACCGTCCCCTGTCTTTGTATCACACACTCAGTGGATGAGCAGACTGCCCCCTGTCTCTGCATCACAGACTGAAGGGATAAGTAGACCATCCCCTGTCTCTGTATCACAAACTCAGGGGATGAGTAGACCGCCCCCTGTCTTTGTACCACAGACTCAGGGGATGTGTAGACCGCCCCCTTCCTCTGAATCACAGACCCAGGGGATGAGTAAACTGCCCCCTTTCTCTGTATCACACACTCGGGGGATGAGTAGACCGCCCCCTGCCTCTGTATCACAGACTCAGGGAATGAGTAGACTGCCCTCTGTCTCTGTATCACAGACACAGTGGATGAGAAGACCGCCCCCTGTCTCTGTATCACAGACTCGGGATGAGTAGCCCGCCTCCTGTCTCTGTATCACACACTCGGGGGATGAGTAGACCGCCCCCTGTCTCTGTATAACAAACTCGGGATGAGTAGACCGCCTCCTGTCTCTGTATCACACACTCGGGGGATGAGTACACCGCACCCTGTCTCTCTATCACATACTCAGGTTTGAATTGATCACCCCCAGTCTCTGTCTCATAGACCCGGGTGATGAGTAGACTGGCCCATGTCTGTATTTCAGGGACTTTGGGGCTGAGTAGACTGCCCCCTGTCTCTGTATCACAAATTTAGGGAATGAGTAGACCGCTCCCTGTCTCTGTATCACACACTCAGGGGATGAGTAGACCGCCCCCTGTCACTGTATCACAGACTCAGGGAATGACTAGACCGGCCCCTGTCACTGGATCACAGACTCAGGGAATGACTAGACCGCCCACTGTCTCTGTATCACAAACACAGGGGATGAGTAGACCGCCCCCTTCCTCTGTGTCACAGACCCAGGGGATGAGTAGACCGCCCCCTCTCTCTGTATCACAGATTCTGTGGATGAGTAGACCGCCCCCAGTCTCTGTATCACAGACTCAGTGGATGAGTAGACCGCCCCCTGTCTCTGTATCACAGACTCAGTGGATGAGTAGACCGCCCCCTGTCTCTGTATCACAAACACAGGGGATGAGTAGACCGCCGCCTGTCTCTGTATAACAGACTCATGGGATGAGAAGACCGCCCCCTGTCTCTGTATCACAAACTGAGGGGATGAGTAGACCGCCCCCTGGCTCTGTATCACAAACTCAGGGGATGAGTAGACCGTCCCCTGTCTTTGTATCACACACTCAGTGGATGAGCAGACTGCCCCCTGTCTCTGCATCACAGACTGAAGGGATAAGTAGACCATCCCCTGTCTCTGTATCACAAACTCAGGGGATGAGTAGACCGCCCCCTGTCTTTGTACCACAGACTCAGGGGATGTGTAGACCGCCCCCTTCCTCTGAATCACAGACCCAGGGGATGAGTAAACTGCCCCCTTTCTCTGTATCACACACTCGGGGGATGAGTAGACTGCCCTCTGTCTCTGTATCACAGACACAGTGGATGAGAAGACCGCCCCCTGTCTCTGTATCACAGACTCGGGATGAGTAGCCCGCCTCCTGTCTCTGTATCACACACTCGGGGGATGAGTAGACCGCCCCCTGTCTCTGTATAACAAACTCGGGATGAGTAGACCGCCTCCTGTCTCTGTATCACACACTCGGGGGATGAGTAGACCGCACCCTGTCTCTCTATCACATACTCAGGTTTGAATTGATCACCCCCAGTCTCTGTCTCATAGACCCGGGTGATGAGTAGACTGGCCCATGTCTGTATTTCAGGGACTTTGGGGCTGAGTAGACTGCCGCCTGTCTCTGTATCACAAATTTAGGGAATGAGTAGACCGCTCCCTGTCTCTGTATCACACACTCAGGGGATGAGTAGACCGCCCCCTGTCACTGTATCACAGACTCAGGGAATGACTAGACCGGCCCCTGTCACTGGATCACAGACTCAGGGAATGACTAGACCGCCCACTGTCTCTGTATCACAAACACAGGGGATGAGTAGACCGCCCCCTTCCTCTGTGTCACAGACCCAGGGGATGAGTAGACCGCCCCCTCTCTCTGTATCACAGATTCAGGTGATGAGTAGACCGCCCCCTGTCGCAGTATCACAGACTCAGCTGATGAGTAGACCGCCCCCTGTCAATGGATCACAGACTCAGGGGATGAGTACACCGCCCCCTGTTTCTGTGTCATTGATTCAGGGGATGAGTAGACCGCCCCCTGTCTCTGTGTCACAGACTCAGGGGATGAGTAGACCGCCCCCTGTCTCTGTGTCACAGACTCAGAAAATGAGTGGACCGCTCCCTGTCTCTTTATCACTGACCCAGGGGATGAGTAGACCGCCCCCTGTCTCTGTGTCACAGACTCAGGGGATGAGTAGACCGTCACCTGTCTCTGTATCACAATTTTAGGGGATGAGCAGACGGCTGCCTGTCTCTGTATCACAAACTCAGGGGATGAGTCGACCGCCCCCTGTCTCTGTATCACAAACTGAGGGGATAGGTAGACGGCCCCCTGTCTCTGTATCTCAGACTCAGGGGATGAGCAGACCGCCCCCTGTCTCTGTATCGCAGACTCAGGGGATGAGTGCACCGACTGCTGTTTCTGTATCATTGATTAAGGGGATGAGAAGAACGCCCCCTGTCTCTGTGTCACAGACTCAGGGGATGAGTAGACCGTCCCCTGTCTCTGTATCACAATTTTGGGGGATGAGCAGACGGCTGCCTGTCTCTGTATCACAAACTCAGGGGATGAGTCGACCGCCCCCTGTCTCTGTATCACAAACTGAGGGGATAGGTAGACCGCCGCCTGTCTCTGTATCTCAGACTCAGGGGATGAGCAGACCGGCCCCTGTCTCTGTATCGCAGACTCAGGGGATGAGTAGACCGCCCCATGTCTCTGCATCATAGACTCAGGGGATGAGTAGACTGCCCCCTGTCTCTGTGTCAGAGATTTAGGGGATGAGTAGACCGCCGCCTGTCTCTGTATAACAGACTCATGGGATGAGTAGACCGCGCCCTGTTTCTGTATCATTGATTCAGGGGATGAGTAGACCGCCCCCTGTCTCTGTATCACAGACTCAGGGGATGAGTAGACCGCCCCATGTCTCTGTATCATAGACTCAGGGGATGAGTAGACTGCCCCCTGTCTCTGTATCAAAGACTCAGGGGATGAGTAGACCGCCCCCTGTCTCTGTATCACAGACTCAGTGGATGAGAAGACGGTCCCCTGTCTCTGTATCACACACTCAGGGGATGAGTAGACCGCCCCCTGTCTCTGTATCAAATACTCAGGGGATGAGTAGAGCGCCCCCTGTCTCTGTATCACAGACACAGTGAATGAGTAGACCGCCCCCTGTCTCTGGATCACAGAGTGAGTGGATGAGTAGACCGCCCCCTGTTTCTGTATCACAGACTCAGTGGATGAGTAGACCGCCCCCTGTCTCTGGATCACAGAGTGAGTGGATGAGTAGAACGCCCCCTGTCTCTGTATCACATACTCAGGGGATGAGTAGAGCGCCCCCTGTCTCTGTATCACAGCCACAGTGGATGAGAAGACCGCCCCCTTTCTCTGTATCTCAGAGTCAGTGGATGACGAGACCGGCCCCTGTCTTTGCATCACAGACTCAGTGTATGAGTAGACAGCCCCCTGTCTCTGCATCACAGACTCAGGGGATGAGTAGACCGTCCCCTGTCTCTGTAGCACAGACTCAGGGGATGAGTAGACCGCCCCCTGTCTCTGTATCACAGAGACAGTGGATGAGTAGACGGGCCCCTGTCTCTGTATCAAAGACTCAGGGGATGAGTAGACCGCCCCCTGTCTCTGTATCACAGACTCAGTGGATGAGAAGACGGTCCCCTGTCTCTGTATCAAAGACTCAGGGAATGAGTAGACCGCCCCCTGTCTCTGTATCACAGACTCAGTGGATGAGTAGACCGCCCCCTGTCTCTGTATCACAGACTCAGGGGATGAGTAGACCCCCCCTGTCTCTGTATCACAGACTCAGGGGATGAGTAGACCCCCCACTGTCTCTGTATCACAGACTCAGGGGATGAGTAGACCGCACCCTGTCTCTGTATCACAGACTCAGGTGATGTGTAGACCGCACACATTCTCTGTATGACAGACTCAGGGGATGAATAACCGCCCCCTGTCTCTGTATCACAGACTCAGGTGATGTGTAGACCGCACACATTCTCTGTGTGAATGACTCAGGGGATGAGTAGACCCCCCCCCCGTCTCTGTCTAACAAACTCGGGATGAGTAGACCGCCCCCTTTCTCTGTATCAGAGACTCAGGGAATGAGTAGACCGCCCCCTTCCTCTGAATCACTGACCCAGGGGATGAGTAAACTGCCCCTTGTCTCTGTATCTCTGACTCAGGGGATGAGTAGACCGCACCCTCTCTCTGCATCACAGATTCAGGTGATGAGTAGACCGCCCCCTGTCGCAGTATCACAGACTCAAGGGATGAGTACACCGCCCCCTGTTTCTGTGTCATTGATTCAGGGGATGAGTAGACCGCCCCCTGTCTCTGTGTCACAGACTCAGAAAATGAGTGGACCGCTACCTGTCTCTTTATCACTGACCCAGGGGATGAGTAGACCGCCCCCTTCCTCTGTATCACAGACCCAGTGGATGAGTAGACTGCCCCCTCTCTCTGTATCACAGATTCAGGTGATGAGTACACCGCCCCCTGTTTCTGTGTCATTGATTCAGGGGATGAGTAGACCGCCCCCTGTCTCTGTATCACAGACTCAGGTGATGTGTAGACCGCACACAATCTCTGTATGACAGACTCAGGGGATGAGTAACCGCCCCCTGTCTCTGTATCACAGACTCAGGTGATGTGTAGACCGCACACATTCTCTATGTGAAAGACTCAGGGGATGAGTAGACCCCCCCCGTCTCTGTCTAACAAACTCGGGATGAGTAGACCGCCCCCTTTCTCTGTATCAGAGACTCAGGGAATGAGTAGACCGCCCCCTTCCTCTGAATCACTGACCCAGGGGATGAGTAAACTGCCCCTTGTCTCTGTATCTCAGACTCAGGGGATGAGTAGACTGCCCCCTGTCTCTGTATCACAGACTCGGGATGAGTAGCCCGCCTCCTGTCTCTGTATCACACACTCGGGGGATGAGTAGACCGCCCCCTGTCTCTGTATAACAAACTCGGGATGAGTAGACCGCCTCCTTTCTCTGTTTCACACACTCGGGGGATGAGTAGACCGCACCCTGTCTCTCTATCACATACTTAGGTTTGAATTGATCACCCCCAGTCTCTGTCTCATAGACCCGGGTGATGAGTAGACTGGCCCATGTCTGTATTTCAGGGACTTTGGGGCTGAGTAGACTGCCCCCTGTCTCTGCATCACAAATTTAGGGAATGAGTAGACCGCTCCCTGTCTCTGTATCACACACTCAGGGGATGAGTAGACCGCTCCCTGTCTCGGTATCACACACTCAGTGGATGAGTAGACCGCCCCCTGTCACTGTATCACAGACTCAGGGAATGACTAGACCGCCCCCTGTCACTGGATCACTGACTCAGGGAATGACTGGACCGCCCACTGTCTCTGTATCACAAATTTAGGGAATGAGTAGACCGCTCCCTGTCTCTGTATCACACACTCAGGGGATGAGTAGACCGCACCCTCTCTCTGCATCACAGATTCAGGTGATGAGTAGACCGCCCCCTGTCGCAGTATCACAGACTCAAGGGATGAGTACAACGCCCCCTGTTTCTGTGTCATTGATTCAGGGGATGAGTAGACCGCCCCCTGTCTCTGTGTCACAGACTCAGAAAATGAGTGGACCGCTACCTGTCTCTTTATCACTGACCCAGGGGATGAGTAGACCGCCCCCTTCCTCTATATCACAGACCCAGGGGATGAGTAGACTGCCCCCTCTCTCTGTATCACAGATTCAGGTGATGAGTACACCGCCCCCTGTTTCTGTGTCATTGATTCAGGGGATGAGTAGACCGCCCCCTGTCTCTGTGTCACAGACTCAGGGGATGAGTACACCGCCCCCTGTTTCTGTGTCATTGATTCAGGGAATGAGTAGACCGCCCCCTGTCTCTGTGTCACAGACTCAGGGGATGAGAAGACCGCCCCCTGTCTCTGTGTCACAGACTCAGGGGATGAGTGCACCGACTGCTGTTTCTGTATCATTGATTAAGGGGATGAGAAGAACGCCCCCTGTCTCTGTGTCACAGACTCAGGGGATGAGTAGACCGTCCCCTGTCTCTGTATCACAATTTTGGGGGATGAGCAGACGGCTGCCTGTCTCTGTATCACAAACTGAGGGGATAGGTAGACCGCCGCCTGTCTCTGTATCTCAGACTCAGGGGATGAGCAGACCGGCCCCTGTCTCTGTATCGCAGACTCAGGGGATGAGTAGACCGCCCCATGTCTCTGCATCATAGACTCAGGGGATGAGTAGACTGCCCCCTGTCTCTGTGTCAGAGATTTAGGGGATGAGTAGACCGCCGCCTGTCTCTGTATAACAGACTCATGGGATGAGTAGACCGCGCCCTGTTTCTGTATCATTGATTCAGGGGATGAGTAGACCGCCCCCTGTCTCTGTATCACAGACTCAGGGGATGAGTAGACCGCCCCATGTCTCTGTACCATAGACTCAGGGGATGAGTAGACTGCCCCCTGTCTCTGTGTCAGAGATTTAGGGGATGAGTAGACCGCCGCCTGTCTCTGTATAACAGACTCATGGGATGAGTAGACCGCCCCCTGTCTCTGTATCACAGACTCAGGGGAGGAGTAGACCGCCCCCTGTCTCTGTATCACAGACTCAGGGGATGAGTAGACCGTCCCCTGTCTTTGTATCACACACTCAGTGGGTGAGCAGACCGCCCTCTGTCTCTGTATCACAGACTCAGGGGATGAGTGGAGCGCCCCCTGTCTCTGTATCTCAGACTCAGGGGATGAGTAGACCGCCCCCTTCATCTCTATCACAGACCCAGGGGATGAGTAAACTGCCCCTTGTCTCTGTATCTCAGACTCAGTGGATGAGTGGACCGCCCCCTGTCTCTGTATCACAAACTGAGGGGATGAGTAGACCCCCCCCTGTCTCTGTATCACAGACTCAAGGTATGAGTAGACCTCCCCCTTCCTCTCTATCACAGACCCAGGGGATGAGTAAACTGCCCCTTGTCTCTGTATCTCAGACTCAGGGGATGAGTAGACCGCCCCCTGTCTCTGTATCACAGGCTCAGGGAATGAGGAGAGCGCCCCCTGTCTCTGTATCACACACTCGGGGGATGACTAGACCGCGCCCTGTCTTTGTATCACACACTCAGTGGATGAGTAGACCGCCCCCTGTCTCGGCATCACAGACTCAGTGGATGGGTAGACCGGCCCCTGTCTCTGTATCAAAGACTCAGGGGATGAGTAGACCACCCCCTGTCTCTGTATCACAAACTGAGGGGATAAGTCGACCGCCCCCTGTCTTTGTAACTCAAATTTAGGGGATGAGTAGAACGCCCGCTGTCTCTGTATCACAGACTCAGGGGATGAGTAGACCGCCCCCTGTCTCTGTATCTCACACTCAACGATTGAGTTAATCGACCCGATCTCTGTATCACAGTCTCAGGGGATGAGTAGACCGCCCCCTGTCTCTGTATCACACACTCGGGGGATGAGTAGACCGCTCCCTGTCTCTGTATCACAGCGTCGGGGGATGAGTAGACCGCCCGCTGACTCTGTATCATTGATTCCGGGAATGTGTAGACCGCCCCCTGTCTCTGTAACACAAAGTCAGTGGATGAGTAGACCGTCACCTGTCTCTGTATCACAGACTCAGTGGATGAGAGGACCGCCCCCTGTCTCTGTATCACAGACTCAGGGCATGATTAGACAGCCCCCTTTCTCTGTATCACAGACTCAGGGTATGAGCAGACCGCCCCCTGTCTCTGTATCACACACTCGGGGGATGAGTAGACCGCTCCCTGTCTCTGTATCACAGCCTCGGGGGATGAGTAGACCGCCCCCTGACTCTGTATCATTGATTCCGGGAATGTGTAGACCGCCCCCTGTCTCTGTAACACAAAGTCAGTGGATGAGTAGACCGTCACCTGTCTCTGTATCACAGACTCAGTGGATGAGAGGACCGTCCCCTGTCTCTGTATCAAAGACTCATCGGATGAGTAGTCCGCCCCCTGTCTCTGTATCTCAGAGTCAGGGGATGACTAGACCGCCCCCTGTTTTTCTATCACACACTCAGTGGATGAGTAGACAGCCCCCTGTCTAGGCATCACAGACTCAGTGGATGGGTAGACCGGCCCCTGTCTCTGTATCAAAGACTCAGGGGATGAGTAGACCACCCCCTGTCTCTGTATCACAAACTGAGGGGATAAGAAGACTGCCCCCTGTCTCTGTATCACAAATTTAGGGGATAAGTAGACCGCCCCCTGTCTCTGTATCACAGACTCAGTGGATGAGTAGACCGTCCCCTGTCTTTGTATCACAAACTCAGTGGATGAGTAGACTGCCCCCTGTCTCTGTATCTCAGACTCAGGGGATGAGTAGACCCCCCCCTGTCTCTGTATCACAAACTGAGGGGATGAGTAGACCCCCCCTGTCTCTGTATCACAGACCCAGGGGATGAGTAAACTGCCCCTTCTCTCTGTATCTCAGACTCAGGGGATGAGTAGACTGCCCTCTTTCTCTGTATCACACACTCGGCAATGAGTAGACTGCCCCCTGTCTCTGTATCACAGGCTCAGGGAATGAGGAGAGCGTCCCCTGTCTCTGTATCACACACTCGGGGGATGAGCAGACCGCCCCCTGTCGCTGTATCACAGACTCGGGGGATGAGTAGACCGCCCCCTGTCTCTGTATCATTGATTCGGTGGATGAGTAGACCGCCCCCTGTCGCTGTATCATTGATTCAGTGGATGAGTAGACCGCCCCCTGTCTCTGTATCACAGACTCGGGGGATGAGTAGAACGCGTCCTGTCTCTTTATCATTGATTCAGTGGATGAGTAGACCGCCCCCTGTCTCTGTATCACAAACTGAGGGGGATGAGTAGACCCCCCCTGTCTCTGTATCACAGACCCAGGGGATGAGTAAACTGCCCCTTGTCTCTGTATCTCAGACTCAGGGGATGAGTAGACTGCCCTCTTTCTCTGTATCACACACTCGGCAATGAGTAGACTGCCCCCTGTCTCTGTATCACAGGCTCAGGGGATGAGGAGAGCGCCCCCTGTCTCTGTATCACAGACTCGGGGGATGAGTAGACCGCCCCCTGTCTCTGTATCACAGACTCGGGGGATGAGTAGACCGCCCCCTGTCTCTGTATCATTGATTCAGTAGATGAGTAGACCGCCTCCTGTCTCTGTGTCACAACACAGGCGATGAGCAGACTGCCCCCTGTCTCTGTATCACAGAGTCAGTGGATGAGAAGACCGCCCCCTGTCTCTGTATCAAAGACTCAGGGGATGAGTAGACCGCCCCCTGTCTCTGTCTAACAGACTCAGGGGATGAGTAGACCGCCCCCTGTCTCTGTATCACAGAGTAAGTGGATGAGTAGTCCGTCCCCTGTTTCTGTATCACAGACTCAGCGGATGCGTAGACCGCCCCCTGTCTCTGTATCACAGACTCAGGGGATGAGTAGACCGCCGCCTGTCTCTGTATCACAGACTCAGGGGATGAGTAGACCGTCCCCTTCCTCTGTATCACAGACCCAGTGGATGAGTAAACTGCCCCCTTTCTCTGTATCACAGACTCAGGGAATGAGTATACTGCCCCCTTTCTCTGTATCACAGACTCAGGGGATGAGTAGACCGTCCCCTTCCTCTGTATCACAGACTCAGGGGATGAGTATACTGCCCCCTTTCTCTGTATCACAGACTCAGGGAATGAGTAGACCGCCCCCTGTCTCTTTATCACACACTCAGGGGATGAGTATACCGTCCCCTTCCTCTGCATCACAGACTCAGGGGATGAGTAGACAGCTCCCTCTCTCTGTATCACAGACTCAGGGGATGAGTAGACTGTCCCCTTCCTCTGTATCACAGACCCAGGGTATGAGTAGACCGCCCCCTGTCTCTGCATCTCAGAATCAGGGGATGAGTAGACTGCCCCCTTTCTCTGTATCACAGACTCAGGGAATGAGTAGACCGCTCCCTGTCTCTTTATCACACACTCGGGGGATGAGTAGACCGTCCCCGTCCTCTGTATCACGGACTCAGGGCTGAGTAGACCGCCCCCTGTCTCTGTATCACAGGCTCAGGGGATGAGTAGACCGTCCCCTTCCTCTGTATCACAGACTCAGGGGATGAGTCGAACGCCCCCTGTCTCTGTATCATCGACTCAGGGGAAGAGTAGACCGCCCCCTGTCTTTGTATCACAGATTCAGGGGATGAGTTGACCGCCTCCTGCCTCTGTATCTCAGAATCAGGGGAAGAGTCGAACGCCCCCTGTCTCTGTATCATCGACTCAGGGGAAGAGTAGACCGACCCCTGTCTTTGTATCACAGATTCAGGGGATGAGTTGACCGCCTCCAGCCTCTGTATCACAGTCTCATGGGATGAG
Source organism: Heterodontus francisci (assembly GCF_036365525.1). Taxonomy (NCBI): domain Eukaryota; kingdom Metazoa; phylum Chordata; class Chondrichthyes; order Heterodontiformes; family Heterodontidae; genus Heterodontus; species Heterodontus francisci. Next base: position 1,436,807 of record NW_027141816.1, on the reverse strand, counting down.
TAGACCGCCCCCTGTCTCTGCATCACAGACTCAGTGGATGAGTAGACCACCCCCTATCTCTGTATCACAGACTCAGTGGATGAGAAGACCGGCCCCTGTCTCTGTGTCAAAGACTCAGGGGATGAGTAGACCGCCCCCTGTCTCTGTATCACAGACTCAAGGAATGAGTAGACCGCCCCCTGTTTCTGTATCACAGACTCAGTGAATGAGTAGAGCGCCCCCTGTTTCTGTATCACAGAGTCAGTGGATGAGAAGACCGCCCCCTGTCTCTGTATCTCAGAGTCAGTGGATGAGTAGACCGCCCCCTGTTCTGGATCAGAGACTCAGTGGATGAGTAGACCGCCCCCTGTCTCTGTATCACAGACTCAGTGGATGAGTAGACCGCCCCCTGTCTCTGTTTCACAGATTCAGTGGATGACAAGACCGCCCCCTGTCTTTGTTTCACAGAGTCAGTGGATTAGAAGACCGCCCCCTGTCTCTGTATCTCACACTCAGTGGATGAGCAGACCGTCCCCTGTCTTTGTATCACAGACTCAGGGGATGATGAGACAGCCCCCTGTCTCAGTTTCACAGACTCAGGGGATGAGTAGACCGTCCCCTGTGTCTGCATCACAGACTCAGGGGATGAGTAGACCGCCCCCTTTCTCTGTACCTCAGAGCCAGGGGATGAGTAGACCATCCCATGTCTCTGTTTCACAGACTCAGTGGATGAGAAGACCGCCCCCTGTCTCTGTATCTCAGAGTCAGTGGATGACGAGACCGGCCCCTGTCTTTGTACCTCAGACTCAGTGGATGAGTAGACAGTCAGCTGTCTCTGTATCACAGACTCAGTGGCTGACTAGACCGGCCCCTGTCTTTGTATCACAGACTCACGGGATGAGTAGACCGTCCCCTGTCTCTGTATCACAGACTCAGTGGATGAGAAGACAGCCCCCTGTCTCTGTATCACAGACTCAGGGGATGAGTAGACCGTCCCCTGTCTCTGTATCACAGACTCAGTGAATGAGTAGACCCCTCCCTGTCTCTGTATCACAGACTCAGGGGATGCGTAGACCGCCCCCTGTCTCTGTGTCACAGACTCAGGGGACGAGTAGACCGTCCCCTGTCTCTGTATCACAGACTCAGTGGATGAGAAGACCGCCACCTGTCGCTGTATCAAAGACTCAGGGGATGAGAAGACCGCCCCCTCTCTCTGTATCACAGACTCAGGGGATGAGTAGACCGCCCCCTTCCTCTGAATCACAGACTCGGGGGATGAGTAAACTGCCCCCTTTCTCTGTATCACACACTCGGGGGATGAGTAGACCGCCCCCTGTCTCTGTATCACAAACTGAGGGGATAAGTAGACCGCCCCCTGTCTCTGTATCACAGACTCAGGGGATGAGTAGACCGCCCCCTGTCTCTGTATCACAAACTGAGGGGATGAGTAGACCGTCCCCTGTCTCTGTATCTCACACTCACGGAAAGAGTTAACCGCCCCCAAACTCTGCATCACAGACTCGGGGGATAAGTAGACCGCCCCCTGTCTCTGTATCACAAACTCAGGGGATGAGTAGACAGCCCCCTGTCTCTGTATCACAGACTCAGGGGATGAGTAGAACGCCCCCTGTCGCTGTATAATAGACTCAGGGGATGAGTAGAGCGCCCCCTGTCTCTGTATCACAGACCCAGGGGATGAGTAGACCGCCCCCTGTCTCTGCATCACAGACTCGGGGGATGAGTCGATGCCCCCTGCCTCTGCATCATTGATTCAGGGGATGAGTAGACCGTCCGCTGTCTCTGTATCACAGACTCAGTGGATGAGAAGACCGCCACCTGTCGCTGTATCAAAGACTCAGGGGATGAGTAGACCGCCCCCTCTCTCTGTATCACAAACACAGTGGATGAGTAGACCGCCCCCTGTCTCTGTATCACAGCCACAAGGGATGAGTAGACCGCCCCCTGTCTCTGCTTCTCAGACTCAGGGGAAGAGTAGACCACCCCCTGTCTCTGTATCATCGATGCAGGGGATGTGTAGACCGCCCCCTGTCTCCGTATCGCACACTCGGGGGATGGTTAGACCACCCCCTGTCTCTGTATCGCACACTCGGGGGATGGTTAGACCGCCCCCTGTCTCTGTATTTCAGACTCAGGGGAAGAGTAAAACGCCCCCTGTCTCTGTATCATAGACTCAGGGGATGTGTACACCGCCCCCTGTCTCTATATCAGATACTCAGGTAATGAGTAGACCGCCGCCTGTCTCTGTATCACAGACTCAGGGGATGAGTAGACTGCCCCCTGTCTTTGTATCACAGACTCAGGGGATGAGTAGACCGTCCACTGTCTCTGTATCACAGACTCAGGGGATGAGTAGAATGGCCCCTGTCTTTGTATCACAGACTCAGGGGATGAGTAGACCGTCCACTGTCTCTGTATCACAGACTCAGGGGATGAGTAGACCGCCCCCTGTCTCTGTATCACAGACTCAGGGGATGAGTAGACCGTCCACTGTCTCTGTATCACAGACTCAGGGGATGAGTAGACCGTCCACTGTCCCTGTATCACAGACTCAGGGGATGAGTAGAATGGCCCCTGTCTGTATTTCAGGGACTTTGGGGCTAAGTAGAATGCCCCCTGTCTCTGTATCACAAATTTAGGGAATGGGTAGACGGCCCCCTGTCTCTGCATCACAGACTCAGGGGATGAATAGAACCCCCCCTGTCTCTGTATCACAAACTCAGGGGATGAGCCGACCACCCCCTGTCCTTGTGTCACAGCCACAAGGGATGAGTAGACCGCCCCCTGTCTCTGTATCTCAGACTCAGGGGATGAGTAGACTGCCCCCTGTCTTTGTATCACAGATTCAGGGGATGAGTAGACCGTCCACTGTCTCTGTATCACAGACTCAGGGGATGAGTAGACCGTCCCCTGTCTTTGTATCACAGACTCAGGGGATGAGTAGACTGCCCCCTGTCTTGTATCATTGATTCAGGGGATGAGTAGACAGCCCCCTGTCTTGTATCATTGATTCAGGGGATGAGTAGACCGCCCCCTGTCTTGTATCATTGATTCAGGGGATGAGTAGATGGCCCCCTGTCTCTGTATCACAGTCTCAGGGGAAGAGTAGACCCCCCCCCGTCTCTGTATCACAGACCCAGGGGATGAGTAAACTGCCCCTTGTCTCTGTATCACACACTCGGGGGATGAGTAGACCGCCCCCTTTCTCTGTATCACACACTCGGGGGATGAGTAGGCCGCCCCCTGTCTTGTCTTATTGATTCAGGGGATGAGTAGACCGCCCCCTGTCTCTGTATAATAGACTCAGGGGTTGAGTAGACCGCACACTGTCTCTATATCACAGAGTCAGGGGATGAGTAGACTGCCCCCTGTTTCGATATCACATACTCAGTGGATGAGTAGACCGCCCCCTGTCTCTGTATCACAAACTGAGGGGATAAGTAGACCGCGCCCTGTCTCTGTATCACAAACTGAGGGGATAAGTAGACCGCCCCCTGTCTCTGTGTCACAAATTTAGCGGATGAGTAGACCGCCACCTGTCTCTGTATCACAAACTCAGGGGATGAGTAGACCGCCCCCGTCTCTGTATCACAAACTGAGTAGATAAGTAGACCGCCCCCTGTCTCTGTGTCACAGACTCAGGGGATGAGTAGACCGCCCCCTGTCTCTATTTCACAGACTCAGGGGATGAGTAGACCGCCCCCTGTCTCTGTGTCACAGACACAGGGGATGAGTAGACCGCCCCCTGTCTCTGTATCACAAACTGAGGGGATAAGTAGACCGCCCCCTGTCTCTGTATCACAAACTCAGGGGATGAGTAGACCTTCCCCTGTCTCTGTATCACAAACTCAGGGGATGACGAGACCGCCCCCTGTCTCTGTCTCACAAACTCAGGGGATGAGTAGACCGCCCCCTGTCTCTGTATCACAAACTCAGGGGATGAGTGGACCGCCCCCTGTCTCTGAATCACAAACTCAGGGGATGAGTAGACCGCCCCCTGTCTTTGTATCACAGACTCAGGGGATGAGTAGACCGCCCCCTGTCTCTGTATCACAAACTCAGGGGATGAGTAGACCGCCCCCTGTCTCTGTGTCACAGACTCAGTGGATGAGTAGACCGACCCCTGTCTCTCTATCACAAACTCAGGGGATGAGGAGACCGCCCCCTGTCTCTGTCTCACAAACTCAGGGGATGAGTAGACCGCCCCCTGTCTCTGTATCACAAACTCAGGGGATGAGTGGACCGCCCCCTGTCTCTGAATCACAAACTTAGGGGATGAGTAGACCGCCCCCTGTCTTTGTATCACAGACTCAGGGGATGAGTAGACCGCCCCCTGTCTCTGTATCACAAACTCAGGGGATGAGTAGACCGCCCCCTGTCTCTGTGTCACAGACTCAGTGGATGAGTAGACCGACCCCTGTCTCTCTATCACAAACTCAGGGGATGAGCAGACCGTCCCCTGTCTCTGTATCTCAAACTGAGGGGATAAGTAGACCGAACCTGTCTCTGTATCACAAACTCAGGGGATGAGTAGACCGCCCCCTGTCTCTGGATCACAAACTCAGGGGATGAGTAGATCGCCCCCTGTCCCTGTATCACAGACTCAGGGGATGAGTACACCGCCTCCTGTTTCTGTATCATTGATTCAGGGGATGAGAAGACCGCCCCCTGTCTCTGTATCACAGACTCAGGGGATGAGCAGACCGTCCCCTGTCTCTGTCTCTCAAACTGAGGGGATAAGTTAACCGACCCTGCCTCTGTATCACAAATTTAGGGGAAGAGTAGACCGCCCCTGTCTCTGTATCACGAATTTATGGAATGAGCAGACGGCTGCCTGTCTCTGTATCACAGACTCAGGGGATGAGTAGATCGCCCCCTGTCTCTGTATCACAAACTGAGGGGATAAGTAGACCGCCCCCTGTCTCTCTATCACAAACTCAGGGCATGAGCAGCCCGTGCCCTGTCTCTGTATCTCAAACTGAGGGGATAAGTAGACCGCCCCTGTCTCTGTATCACAAATTTAGGGAATGAGTAGACCGCCCCCTGTCTCTGTATCACACACTCAGTGGATGAGCAGACTGCCCCCTGTCTCTGTATCACAGACTCAGGGGATGAGCAGACCGTCCCCTGTCTCTGTATCTCAAACTGAGGGGAGAAGTTAACCGACCCTGCCTCTGTATCACAAATTTAGGGGATGAGTAGACTGCCCCCTGTCTCTGTATCACAAACTGAGGGGATAAGTAGACCGCCCCCTGTCTCTGTATCACAGACTCAGTGGATGAGCAGACTGCCCCCTGTCTCTGTATCACAGACTCAGTGGATGAGCAGACTGCCTCCTGTCTCTGTATCACAGACTCAGGGGATGAGTAGACCGCCCCCGTCTCTCTATCACAAACTCAGGGAATGAGTAGACCGTCCCCTGTCTCTGTATCACAAACTGAGGGGATAAGTAGACCGCCCCCTGTCTCTGTATCACAGACTCAGGGGATGAGTACACCGCCCCCTGTTTCTGTCTCACATATTTAGAGGATGAGTAGACTGCCCCCTGTCTCTGTATCACAGACTCAGGGGATGAGCAGACCGTCCCCTGTCTCTGTGTCACAAACTGAGGGGAGAAGTAGACCGCCCCCTGTTTCTGTATCACAGACTCAGTGGATGAGCAGACTGCCCCCTGTCTCTGTATCACAAACTGAGGGGATAAGTAGACCGCCCCCTGTCTCTGTATCACAGACTCAGTGGATGAGCAGACTGCCCCCTGTCTCTGTATCACAGACTCAGTGGATGAGCAGACTGCCTCCTGTCTCTGTATCACAGACTCAGGGGATGAGTAGACCGCCCCCTTTCTCTGTGTGACATACTCAGGGGATGAGTAAAGCGCCCCCTGTCTCTGCATCACACACTCGGGGATGAGTCGACCGCCACCTGTCTCTGTATCACAGACTCAGGGGATGAGTAGACCGCCCCCTGTCCCTGTATCACAGACTCAGGGGATGAGTACACCGCCCCCTGTTTCTGTATCATTGATTCAGGGGATGAGAAGACCGCCCCCTGTCTCTCTATCACAAACTGAGGGGATAAGTAGACTGCCCCCTGTCTCTGTGACACAGACTCAGGGGAAGAGTAGACCATCCCCTGTCTCTGTTTCACAAACTCAGGGGATGAGTAGACCGCCCACTGTCTCTGTATCACAAACTGAGGGGATAAGTCGACCGCCCCCTGTCTCTGTATCACAAATTTAGCGGATGAGTAGACCGCCACCTGTCTCTGTATCACAAACTCAGGGGATGAGTAGACCGCCCCCTTCCTTGTATCACAAACTGAGGGGATAAGTAGACCGCCCCCTGTCTCTGTGTCACAGACTCAGGGGATGAGTAGACCGCCCCCTGTCTCTATTTCACAGACTCAGGGGATGAGTAGACCGTCCCCTGTCTCTTTGTCACAGACTCAGGGGATGAGTAGACCGCCCCCTGTCTCTGTATCACAGACTCAGGGGATAAGTAGACCGCCCCCTGTCTCTGTGTCACAGACTCAGGGGATGAGTAGACCGCCCCCTGTCTCTGTATCACAAACTGAGGGGATAAGTAGACCGCCCCCTGTCTCTGTATCACAAACTCAGGGGATGAGTAGACCGTCCCCTGTCTCTGTATCACAAACTCAGGGGATGGGTAGACCGCCCCCTGTCTCTGTATCACAAACTCAGGGGATGAGTAGACCGCCCCCTGTCTCTGTATCACAAACTCAGGGGATGAGTAGACTGCCCCCTGTCTCTGTATCACAAACTGAGGGGATAAGTAGACCGCCCCCTGTCTCTGTATCACAGACTCAGTGGATGAGCAGACTGCCCCCTGTCTCTGTATCACAGACTCAGTGGATGAGCAGACTGCCTCCTGTCTCTGTATCACAGACTCAGGGGATGAGTAGACCGCCCCCTTCTCTCTATCACAAACTCAGGGAATGAGTAGACCGTCCCCTGTCTCTGTATCACAAACTGAGGGGATAAGTAGACCGCCCCCTGTCTCTGTATCACAGACTCAGGGGATGAGTACACCGCCCCCTGTTTCTGTATCACATATTTAGGGGATGAGTAGACCGCCCCCTGTCTCTGTATCACAAACTCAGTAGATGAGCAGACTGCCCCCTGTCTCTGTATCACAGACTCAGGGGATGAGCAGACCGTCCCCTGTCTCTGTATCACAAACTGAGGGGAGAAGTAGACCGCCCCCTGTCTCTGTATCACAGACTCAGTGGATGAGCAGACTGCCCCCTGTCTCTGTATCACAAACTGAGGGGATAAGTAGACCGCCCCCTGTCTCTGTATCACAGACTCAGTGGATGAGCAGACTGCCCCCTGTCTCTGTATCACGGACTCAGTGGATGAGCAGACTGCCTCCTGTCTCTGTATCACAGACTCAGGGGATGAGTAGACCGCCCCCTTTCTCTGTGTGACATACTCAGGGGATGAGTAAAGCGCCCCCTGTCTCTGTATCACAGACTCAGGAGATGAGTAGACCGCCCCTTGTCTCTGTATCACAGACTCAGGAGATGAGTAGACCGCCCCCTGTCTCTGTATCACAAACTCTAGGGATGAGTAGACCGTCCCCTGTCTTTGTATCACACACTCAGTGGATGAGCAGACTGCCCCCTGTCTCTGTATCACAAACTCAGGGGATGAGTAGACCGTCCCCTGTCTCTGTATCACAAACTCAGGGGATGAGTAGACCGCCCCCTGTCTCTGTATCACAGACTCAGGAGATGAGTAGACCGCCCCCTGTCTCTGTATCACAGACTCAGGAGATGAGTAGACCGCCCCCTGTCTCTGTATCACAAACTCTGGGGATGACTAGAGCGCCCCCTGGCTCTGTATCACAAACTCAGGGGATGAGTAGACCGTCCCCTGTCTTTGTATCACACAGTCAGTGGATGAGGAGACTGCCCCCTATCTCTGTATCACAGACTCAGGGGATGAGTAGACCGCCCCCTGTCTCTGTATCACAGACTCAGTGGATGAGTAGATCGTCCCCTGTCTCTGCGTCACAGACTCAGGAGATGAGTAGACCGCCCCCTGTCTCTGTATCACAGACTCAGGGGATGAGTAGACCGCCTCCTGTCTCTGTATCATAGACTCAGGGGATGAGTAGACTGTCCCCTGTCTCCGTATCTCAGACTCAGGGGATGAGTCGACCGCTCCCTGTCTCTGTATCAGAGACTCAGGTGATGAGTAGACCGCCCCCAAACTCTGTATCACACACTCAGGGGATGAGCAGACTGCCCCCTGTCTCTGTATCACAGACTCAGGGGATGAGTAGACTGCCCCCTGTCTCTGTATCACAGACTCGGTGGATGAGTAGACCGCCCCCTGTCTCTGTATCACAGACTCAGGGGATGAGTAGACCGACCCCTTCCTCTGTATCACACACTCAGGATTGAATAGATCTCCCCCAGTTTCTGTCTCATAGACCCGGGGGATGGGTAGACTGGCCCCTGTCTGTATTTCAGGGACTTTGGGGCTGAGTAGACTGCTCCCTTTCTCGGTTTCACAAATTTAGGGGATGAGTAGACCGCCCACTGTCTCTGTATCAGGAACTCAAGGGATAAGTAGACCACCCCTTGTCTCAGTATCACAAACTCAGGGGATGAGTAGACCGCCCACTGTCTCTGTTTCAGGAACTCAGGGGATAAGTAGACCGTCCCCTGTCTTTGTATCACACACTCAGTGAAAGAGTTAACCGCCCCCTAACTCTGTATCACAGACTCGGGGGATGAGTAGAGCGCCCCCTGTCTATGCATCACAGACTCAGGGGTTGAGTAGACCGCCCCATGTCTCTGTATCACAGACTCAGGGGTTGAGTAGACCGCCCCCTGTCTCTGTATCACAGACTCAGGGGTTGAGTAGACCGCCCCATGTCTCTGTATCACAACTTTAGGGGATGAGTTGAACGTCCCCTGTCTTTGTATCACACACTCAGTGGATGAGCAGACTGCCCCCTGTCTCTGTATCACAGATTCAGGGGATGAGTAGATCGCCCCCTGTCTCTGCATCACAGACTGAGGGGATGAGTAGAACGCCCCCTGTCTCTGTATCACAGACTCAGGGGATGAGTAGACCGCCCCCTTCCTCTCTATCACAGACCCAGTGGATGAGTAAACTGCCCCTTTTCTCTGTTTCACAGACTCAGGGGATGAGTAGAGCGCCCCCTGTCTCTGTATCTCACACTCAGGGAAAGAGTTAACCGCCCCCTATCTCTGTATCACAGACTCAGGGGATGACTTGACCGTCTCCTGTCTCTGTATCACAGACTCGGGGGATGAGTAGACCGCTCCCTTTCTCTGTATCACAGACTCGGGGGATGAGTCGACCGCCCCCTGTCTCTGTATCATTGATTCAGGGGATGAGTAGACCGCCCCCTGTCTCTGTGTCACAGACTCAGGCGATGAGTAAACTGCCACTTGTCTCTGTATCACAGACTCAGGGCATGAGTAGACCGCCCCCTGTCTCTGTATAACAGACTCAGGGGATGAGTAGACCGCCCCCTGTCTCTGTATCACAGAGTCAGTGGATGAGTAGACCGTCCCCTGTCTCTGTATCACAGACTCAGTGGATGAGAAGACCGCCCCCTGTCGCTGTATCAAAGACTCAGGGTATGAGTAGACCGCCCTCTGTCTCTGTATCTCAGAGTCAGGGGATGACTAGACCGCCCCCTGTGTTTGTATCACACACTCAATGGATCAGTAGACCACCCCCTGTCTCTGCATCACAGACTCAGTAGATGAGTAGACCGCCCCCTGTCTCTGTATCACAGCCACAAGGGATGAGTAGACCGCCCCCTGTCTCAGTATCTCAGACTCAGGGGAAGAGTAGACCGCCCCCTGTCTTTGTATCACAGACTCAGGGGATGAGTAGACCGCCTCCTGTCTCTGTATCACAGACTCAGGGGATGAGTAGACCGTCCCCTGTCTTTGTATCACAGACTCAGGGGATGAGTCGACCGCCTCCTGTCTCTGTTTCATAGACTCGGGGGATGAGTAGAGCGCCCCCTGTCTCTGCATCTCAGAGTCAGGGGATGAGTAGACCGCCCCCTTTCTCTGAATCACAGACTCAGGGGATGAGTAAACTGCCCCTTGTCTCTGTATCTCAGACTCACGGGATGAGTAGACCGACCCCTTTCTCTGAATCACACACTCAGGATTGAATAGATCTCCCCCAGTCTCTGTCTCAGAGACCCAGGTGATGTGTAGAATGGCCCCTTTCTGTATTTCAGGGACTTTGGGGCTAAGTAGAATGCCCCCTGTCTCTGTATCACAAATTTAGGGAATGAGTAGACGGCCCCCTGTCTCTGCATCACAGACTCAGGGGATGAATAGACCCCCCCTGTCTCTGTATCACAGACTCAGGGGATGAGTAGACCGCCTCCTGACTCTGTATCACAGAATGAGGGGATAAGTAGACCGCCCCCTGTCTCTGTATCACAAACTCAGGGGATGAGTAGACCGCCCCCTGTCTCTGTATCACAAACTCAGGGGATGAGTCGACCGCCCCCTGTACCTGTATCACAAATTTAGGGGAAGAGTAGACCGTCCCCTGTCTTTGTATCACAGACTCAGGGGATGAGAAGACCGCCTCCTGTCTCTGTATCACAGACTCAGGGGATGAGTAGACCGTCCCCTGTCTTTGTATCACAGACTCAGGGGATGAGTAGACCGCCCCCTCTCGCTGTGTAATAGACTCAGGCGATGAGTAAACTGCCCCTTGTCTCTGTATCACAGACTCAGGGAATGAGTAGACCGCCCCCTGTCGCTGTATAATAGACTCAGGGGTTGAGTAGACTGCACACTGTCTCTATATCACAGACTCAGGGGATGAGTAGACCGCCCCCGGTCTCTGTCTCACAGAGTCAGTGGATGAGCAGACCGCCCCCTGTCTCTGTATCAAAGACTCAGGGGATGAGTAGACCGCCCCCTGTCTCTGCATCTCAGAGTCAGGGGATGACTAGACAGCCCCTGTCTTTGTATCACACACTCAGTGGATGAGTAGACCGCCCCCTGTCTAGGCATCACAGACTCAGTGGATGAGTAGACCGCCCCCTGTCTCTGTTTCACAAACTGAGGGGATAAGTAGACCGCCCCTGTCTCTGTATCACTGACTCAGGGGATGAGTAGACCACCCCCTGTCTCTGTATCACAGACTCAGGGGATGAGTAGACGGCCCCATGTCTCTGCATCACAGACTTAGTGGATGAGTAGACCGCCCCCTGTCTCTGTTTCACAAACTGAGGGGATAAGTAGACCGCCCCTGTCTCTGTATCACTGACTCAGGGGATGAGTAGACCACCCCCTGTCTCTGCATCACAGACTCAGGGGATGAGTCGACCGCCCCCTGTCTCTGTATCACAGCCACAAGGGATGAGTAGACCGCCCCCTGTCTCAGTATCTCAGACTCAGGGGAAGAGTAGACCGCCCCCTGTCTTTGTATCACAGACTCAGGGGATGAGTAGACCGCCCCCTGTGTTTGTATCACACACTCAGTGGATCAGTAGACCACCCCCTGTCTCTGCATCACAGACTCAGTAGATGAGTAGACCGCCCCCTGTCTCTGTATCACAGCCACAAGGGATGAGTAGACCGCCCCCTGTCTCAGTATCTCAGACTCAGGGGAAGAGTAGACCGCCCCCTGTCTTTGTATCACAGACTCAGGGGATGAGTAGACCGCCTCCTGTCTCTGTATCACAGACTCAGGGGATGAGTAGACCGTCCCCTGTCTTTGTATCACAGACTCAGGGGATGAGTAGACCGCCTCCTGTCTCTGTTTCATAGACTCGGGGGATGAGTAGAGCGCCCCCTGTCTCTGCATCTCAGAGTCAGGGGATGAGTAGACCGCCCCCTGTCTCTGTATCTCAGACTCAGGGGATGAGAAGACCGCCCCCTTTCTCTGAATCACAGACTCAGGGGATGAGTAAACTGCCCCTTGTCTCTGTATCTCAGACTCACGGGATGAGTAGACCGACCCCTTTCTCTGAATCACACACTCAGGATTGAATAGATCTCCCCCAGTCTCTGTCTCAGAGACCCAGGTGATGTGTAGAATGGCCCCTGTCTGTATTTCAGGGACTTTGGGGCTAAGTAGAATGCCCCCTGTCTCTGTATCACAAATTTAGGGAATGAGTAGACGGCCCCCTGTCTCTGCATCACAGACTCAGGGGATGAATAGACCCCCCCTGTCTCTGTATCACAGACTCAGGGGATGAGTAGACCGCCTCCTGACTCTGTATCACAGAATGAGGGGATAAGTAGACCGCCCCCTGTCTCTGTATCACAAACTCAGGGGATGAGTAGACCGCCCCCTGTCTCTGTATCACAAACTCAGGGGATGAGTCGACCGCCACCTGTACCTGTATCACAGATTTAGGGGAAGAGTAGACCGTCCCCTGTCTTTGTATCACAGACTCAGGGGATGAGAAGACCGCCTCCTGTCTCTGTATCACAGACTCAGGGGATGAGTAGACCGTCCCCTGTCTTTGTATCACAGACTCAGGGGATGAGTAGACCGCCCCCTCTCGCTGTGTCATAGACTCAGGCGATGAGTAAACTGCCCCTTGTCTCTGTATCACAGACTCAGGGAATGAGTAGACCGCCCCCTGTCGCTGTATAATAGACTCAGGGGTTGAGTAGACTGCACACTGTCTCTATATCAAAGACTCAGGGGATGAGTAGACCGCCCCCTGTCTCTGTCTCACAGAGTCAGTGGATGAGCAGACCGCCCCCTGTCTCTGTATCAAAGACTCAGGGGATGAGTAGACCGCCCCCTGTCTCTGCATCTCAGAGTCAGGGGATGACTAGACAGCCCCTGTCTTTGTATCACACACTCAGTGGATGAGTAGACCGCCCCCTGTCTAGGGATCACAGACTCAGTGTATGAGTAGACCGCCCCCTGTCTCTGTTTCACAAACTGAGGGGATAAGTAGACCGCCCCTGTCTCTGTATCACTGACTCAGGGGATGAGTAGACCACCCCCTGTCTCTGTATCACAGACTCAGGGGATGAGTAGACGGCCCCCTGTCTCTGCATCACAGACTCAGTGGATGAGTAGACCGCCCCCTGTCTCTGTTTCACAAACTGAGGGGATAAGTAGACCGCCCCTGTCTCTGTATCACTGACTCAGGGGATGAGTAGACCACCCCCTGTCTCTGCATCACAGACTCAGGGGATGAGTCGACCGCCCCCTGTCTTTGTAACTCAAATTTAGGGGATATGTAGACCGCCCCCTATCTCTGCATCACTGACCCAGGGGATGAGTAAACTGCCCCTTGTCTCTGTATCTCAGACTCAGGGGATTAGTAGACTGCCCCCTTTCTCTGCTTCACACACTCGGCGATGAGTAGACTGCCCCCTGTCTCTGTATCACAGACTCGGGGGATGAGTAGACCGCCCCCTGTCTCTGTATCACAGAGTCAGTGGATGAGTAGACCTTCACCAGTCTCTGTATCACAGACTCAGTGGATGAGAAGACCGCCCCCTGTCTCTGTATCACAGACTCAGGGGATGAGTAGACCGCCCCCTGTCTCTGAATCACATACTGAGGGGATGAGCCGACTGCCCCCTGTCTCTGTATCACAGACTCAGGGGATGAGGAGGCCGCCCCCTGTCTCTGCATCACAGACTCAGGGGATGAGTAGACCACCCCCTGTCACTGTATCACAAACTGAGGGGATAAGTGGACCGGCTCCTGTCTCTGTATCACATACTGAGGGGATGAGTAGACCACCCCCTGTCTCTGTATCTCACACTCAGCGATTGAGTTAATCGCCCCCTGTCTCTGTATCACAGACTCCGGGGATGAGCAGACCGCCCCCTGTCTCTGTATCACAGACTCAGGGCATGATTAGACAGCTCCCTGTCTCTGTATCTCACACTCAGCGATTGAGTTAATAGCCCCCTATCTCTGTATCACAGATTCTGGGGATGAGCAGACCGCCCCCTGTCTCTGTATCAAACACACGGGGGATGAGTAGACCGCCCCCTGACTCTGTAACACAGAGTCAGTGGATGAGTAGACCGTCACCTGTCGCTGTACCACAGACTCAGTGGATGAGAGGACCGCCCCCTGTCTCTGTATCAAAGACTCAGGGGATGAGTAGTCCGCCCCCTGTCTCTGTATCTCAGAGTCAGGGGATGACTAGACCGCCCCCTGTCTTTGTATCACACACTCGGTGGATGAGTAGACCGCCCCCTGTCTAGGCATCACAGACTCAGTGGATGGGTAGACCGGCCCCTGTCTCTGTATCAAAGACTCAGGGGATGAGTAGACCACCCCCTGTCTCTGTATCACATACTGAGGGGATGAGTAGACCGCCCCCTGTCTTTGTAACTCAAATTTAGGGGATGAGTAGAGCGCCCCCTGTCTCTGTATCTCACACTCAGCGATTGAGTTAATCGCCCCCGATCTCTGTATCAGAGACTCAGGGGATGAGTTGACCGCCTCCTGTCTCTGTATCACAGACTCAGGGCATGATCAGACAGCCCCCTTTCTCTGTATCACAGATTCAGGGTATGAGTAGACCGCCCCCTGTCTCTGTATCACACACTCGGGGGATGAGTAGACCGCCCCCTATCTCTGTATCACAGACTCAGGGGATGAGTAGACTGCCCCCTGTCTCTGGATCATTGATTCAGGGGATGAGTAGACCGCCCCCTGTCTCTGTGTCACAGACTCAGGCGATGAGCAGACTGCCCCATGTCTCTGTATCACAGACTCAGGGGATGAGTAGACCGCCCCCTTTCTCTGTATCACAGAGTCAGTGGATGAGTAGACCGTCACCTGTCTCTGGATCACAGACTCAGTGGATGAGAAGACCGACCCCTGTCTCTGTATCAAAGACTCAGGGGATGAGTTGACCGCCCCCTGTCTCTGTATCACAGACTCAGGGAATGGGTAGACCGCCCCCTGTCTCTGTCTAACAGACTCAGGGGATGAGTAGACCGCCCCCTGTCTCTGTATCACAGAGTCAGTGGATGAGTAGACCGTCCCCTGTTTCTGTATCACAGACTCAGTGGATGAGAAGACCGCCCCCTGTCTCTGCATCAAAGACTCATGGGGATGAATAGACCACCCCCTGTCTCTGTATCACAAACTGACGGGATAAGTAGACCGCCCCCTGTCTTTGTAACTCAAATTTAGGGGATATGTCGACCGCCCCCTATCTCTGCATCACTGACCCAGGGGATGAGTAAACTGCCCCTTGTCTCTGTATCTCAGACTCAGGGGATGAGTAGACTGCCCCCTTTCTCTGCTTCACACACTCGGCAATGAGTAGACTGCCCCCTGTCTCTGTATCACAGACTCGGGGGATGAGTAGACCGCCCCCTGTCTCTGTATCAGAGTCAGTGGATGAGTAGACCGTCAGCAGTCTCTGTATCACAGACTCAGTGGATGAGAAGACCGCCCCCTGTCTCTGTATCACAGACTCAGGGGATGAGCAGACAGCCCCCTGTCTCTGTATCACATACTGAGGGGATGAGCCGACTGCCCCCTGTCTCTGTATCACAGACTCAGGGGATGAGGAGACCGCCCCCTGTCTCTGTATCACAGACTCAGGGGATGAGTAGACCACCCCCTGTCACTGTATCACAAACTGAGGGGATGAGTAGACCGCTCCCTGTCTCTGTATCACAGCCTCAGGGGATGAGTAGACCGCCCCCTGTCTCTGTATCACAGACTCAGTGGATGAGCAGACTGCCCCCTGTCTCTGTATCACAAACTGAGGGGATAAGTAGACCGCCCCCTGTCTCTGTATCACAGACTCAGTGGATGAGCAGACTGCCCCCTGTCTCTGTATCACAGACTCAGTGGATGAGCAGACTGCCTCCTGTCTCTGTATCACAGACTCAGGGGATGAGTAGACCGCCCCCTTTCTCTGTGTGACATACTCAGGGGATGAGTAAAGCGCCCCCTGTCTCTGTATCACAGACTCGGGGGATGAGTCGAGCGCCTCCTGTCTCTGTATCACAGACTCGGGGGATGAGTAGAGTGCCCCCTGTCTTTGTATCACACACTCAGTGGATGAGCAGACCGTCACCTGTCTCTGTATCACAAACTGACGGGATAAGTAGACCGCCCCCTGTCTTTGTAACTCAAATTTAGGGGATAAGTAGACTGCCCCCTGTCTCTGTATCACAGACTCAGGAGATGAGTAGACCGCCCCCTGTCTCTGCATCACAGACTCAGGAGATGAGTAGACCGCCCCTGTCTCTGTATCACAAAATCTAGGGATGAGTAGACCGTCCCCTGTCTTTGTATCACACACTCAGTGGATGAGCAGACTGCCCCCTGTCTCTGTATCACAAACTCAGGGGATGAGTAGACCGTCCCCTGTCTCTGTATCACAAACTCAGGGGATGAGTAGACCGCCCCCTGTCTCTGTATCACAGACTCAGGAGATGAGTAGACCGCCCCCTGTCTCTGTTTCACAGACTCAGGAGATGAGTAGACCGCCCCCTGTCTCTGTATCACAAACTCTGGGGATGACTAGAGCGCCCCCTGGCTCTGTATCACAAACTCAGGGGATGAGTAGACCGTCCCCTGTCTTTGTATCACACACTCAGTGGATGAGGAGACTGCCCCCTGTCTCTGTATCACAGACTCAGTGGATGAGTAGATCGCCCCCTGTCTCTGCATCACAGACTCAGGAGATGAGTAGACCGCCCCCTGTCTCTGTATCACAGACTCAGGGGATGAGTAGACCGCCTCCTGTCTCTGTATCACAGACTCAGGGGATGATTAGACAGCCCCCTTTCTCTGTATCACAGACTCAGGGGATGAGTAGACTGCCTCCGGTCTCTGTATCACAGACTCAGGGGATGAGTAGACCGTCCCCTGTCTTTGTATCACAGACTCAGGGGATGAGTAAACTGCCCCTTGTCTCTGTATCACAGACTCAGAGAATGAGTAGACCGCCCCCTGTAGCTGAATAATCGACTCAGGGGTTGAGTAGACCGCACACTGTCTCTATATCACATACTCCGGGGATGAGTGGACCACCCCCTGTCCCTGGATCACAGACTCAGCTGATGAGTAGACCGCCCCCTGTCTCTGTATCAGAGACTCAGGTGATGAGTAGACCGTCCCCTGTCTCTGTATCTCAGACTCAGGGGATGAGGAGACTGTCCCCTGTCTCCGTATCTCAGACTCAGGGGATGAGTAGACCGCTCCCTGTCTCTGTATCAGAGACTCAGGTGATGAGTAGACCGCCCCCAAACTCTGTATCACACACTCAGTGGCTGAGCAGACTGCCCCCTGTCTCTGTATCACAGACTCAGGGGATGAGTAGACCGCCCCCTGTCTCTGTATCACAGACTCGGGGGATGAGTAGACCGCCCCCTGTCTCTGTATCACAGACTCAGGGGATGAGTAGACCGCCCCCTTCCTCTGTATCACACACTCAGGATTGAATAGATCTCCCCCAGTCTCTGTCTCATAGACCCGGGGGATGGGTAGACTGGCCCCTGTCTGTATTTCAGGGACTTTGGGGCTGAGTAGACTGCCCCCTTTCTCGGTTTCACAAATTTAGGGGATGAGTAGACCGCCCACTGTCTCTGTATCACAGACTCAGGGGTTGAGTAGACCGCCCCATGTCTCTGTATCACAAATTTAGGGGATGAGTAGTCCGCCCCCTGTCTCTGCATCACAGACTCAGGAGATGAGTTGAACGTCCCCTGTCTTTGTATCACACACTCAGTGGATGAGCAGACTGCCCCCTGTCTCAGTATCACAGATTCAGGGGATGAGTAGATCGCCCCCTGTCTCTGCATCACAGACTGAGGGGATGAGTAGAACGCCCCCTGTCTCTGTATCACAGACTCAGGGGATGAGTAGACCGCCCCCTTCCTCTCGATCACAGACCCAGTGGATGAGTAAACTGCCCCTTTTCTCTGTTTCACAGACTCAGGGGATGAGTAGAGCACCCCCTGTCTCTGTATCTCACACTCAGGGAAAGAGTTAACCGCCCCCTATCTCTGTATCACAGACTCAGGGGATGACTTGACCGTCTCCTGTCTCTGTATCACAGACTCGGGGGATGAGTAGACCGCTCCCTTTCTCTGTATCACAGACTCGGGGGATGAGTAGACCGCCCCCTGTCTCTGTATCATTGATTCAGGGGATGAGTAGACCGCCCCCTGTCTCTGTGTCACAGACTCAGGCGATGAGTAAACTGCCACTTGTCTCTGTATCACAGACTCAGGGAATGAGTAGACCGCCCCCTGTCTCTGTATAACAGACTCAGGGGATGGGTAGACCGCCCCCTGTCTCTGTATCACAGAGTCAGTGGATGAGTAGACCGTCCCCTGTCTCTGTATCACAGACTCAGTGGATGAGAAGACCGCCCCCTGTCGCTGTATCAAAGACTCAGGGGATGAGTAGACCGCCCTCTGTCTCTGTATCTCAGAGTCAGGGGATGACTAGACCGCCCCCTGTGTTTGTATCACACACTCAGTGGATCAGTAGACCACCCCCTGTCTCTGCATCACAGACTCAGTAGATGAGTAGACCGCCCCCTGTCTCTGTATCACAGCCACAAGGGATGAGTAGACCGCCCCCTGTCTCAGTATCTCAGACTCAGGGGAAGAGTAGACCGCCCCCTGTCTTTGTATCACAGACTCAGGGGATGAGTAGACCGCCTCCTGTCTCTGTATCACAGACTCAGGGGATGAGTAGACCGTCCCCTGTCTTTGTATCACAGACTCAGGGGATGAGTAGACCGCCTCCTGTCTCTGTTTCATAGACTCGGGGGATGAGTAGAGCGCCCCCTGTCTCTGCATCTCAGAGTCAGGGGATGACTCGACCGCCCCCTTCCTCTGTATCACAGACTCAGGGGATGAGTAGACCGCCCCCTTCCTCTGTATCACAGACTCAGGGGATGAGTAAACTGCCCCTTGTCTCTGTATCTCAGACTCACGGGATGAGTAGACCGCCCCCTTTCTCTGAATCACACACTCAGGATTGAATAGATCTCCCCCAGTCTCTCTCTCAGAGACCCGGGTGATGTGTAGAATGGCCCCTGTCTGTATTTCAGGGACTTTCGGGCTAAGTAGAATGACCCCTGTCTCTGTATCACAAATTTAGGGAATGAGTAGACGGCCCCCTGTCTCTGCATCACAGACTCAGGGGATGAATAGACCCCCCCCCTGTCTCTGTATCACAGACTCAGGGGATGAGTAGACCGCCTCCTGACTCTGTATCAAAGAATGAGGGGATAAGTAGACCGCCCCCTGTCTCTGTATCACAAACTCAGGGGATGAATAGACCGCCCCCTGTCTCTGTATCACAAACTCAGGGGATGAGTCGACCGCCCCCTGTACCTGCATCACAAATTTAGGGGAAGAGTAGACCGTCCCCTGTCTTTGTATCACAGACTCAGGGGATGAGAAGACCGCCTCCTGTCTCTGTATCACAGACTCAGGGGATGAGTAGACCGTCCCCTGTCTTTGTATCACAGACTCAGGGGATGAGTAGACCGCCCCCTCTCGCTGTGTCATAGACTCAGGCGATGAGTAAACTGCCCCTTGTCTCTGTATCACAGACTCAGGGAATGAGTAGACCGCCCCCTGTCGCTGTATAATAGACTCAGAGGTTGAGTAGACTGCACACTGTCTCTATATCACAGACTCAGGGGATGAGTAGACCGCCCCCTGTCTCTGTCTCACAGAGTCAGTGGATGAGTAGACCGCCCCCTGTCTCTGTATCAAAGACTCAGGGGATGACTAGACAGCCCCTGTCTTTGTATCACACACTCAGTGGATGAGTAGACCGCCCCCTGTCTAGGCATCACAGACTCAGTGGATGAGTAGACCGCCCCCTGTCTCTGTTTCACAAACTGAGGGGATAAGTAGACCGCCCCTGTCTCTGTATCACTGACTCAGGGGATGAGTAGACCACCCCCTGTCTCTGCATCACAGACTCAGGGGATGAGTAGACCGCCCCCTGTCTTTGTAACTCAAATTTAGGGGATATGTAGACCGCCCCCTACCTCTGCATCACTGACCCAGGGGATGAGTAAACTGCCCCTTGTCTCTGTATCTCAGACTCAGGGGATTAGTAGACTGCCCCCTTTCTCTGCTTCACACACTCGGCGATGAGTAGACTGCCCCCTGTCTCTGTATCACAGACTCGGGGGATGAGTAGACCGCCCCCTGTCTCTGTATCACAGAGTCAGTGGATGAGTAGACCTTCACCAGTCTCTGTATCACAGACTCAGTGGATGAGAAGAACGCCCCCTGTCTCTGTATCACAGACTCAGGGGATGAGTAGACCGCCCCCTGTCTCTGCATCACAGACTCAGGGGATGAGTAGACCGCCCCCTTCCTCTGTATCACAGACTCAGGGGATGAGGAGACCGCCCCCTGTCTCTGCATCACAGACTCAGGGGATGAGTAGACCGCCCCCTTCCTCTGTATCACAGACTCAGGGGATGAGTAAACTGCCCCTTGTCTCTGTATCTCAGACTCACGGGATGAGTAGACCGCCCCCTTTCTCTGAATCACACACTCAGGATTGAATAGATCTCCCCCAGTCTCTCTCTCAGAGACCCGGGTGATGTGTAGAATGGCCCCTGTCTGTATTTCAGGGACTTTCGGGCTAAGTAGAATGACCCCTGTCTCTGTATCACAAATTTAGGGAATGAGTAGACGGCCCCCTGTCTCTGCATCACAGACTCAGGGGATGAATAGACCCCCCCCCTGTCTCTGTATCACAGACTCAGGGGATGAGTAGACCGCCTCCTGACTCTGTATCACAGAATGAGGGGATAAGTAGACCGCCCCCTGTCTCTGTATCACAAACTCAGGGGATGAATAGACCGCCCCCTGTCTCTGTATCACAAACTCAGGGGATGAGTCGACCGCCCCCTGTACCTGCATCACAAATTTAGGGGAAGAGTAGACCGTCCCCTGTCTTTGTATCACAGACTCAGGGGATGAGAAGACCGCCTCCTGTCTCTGTATCACAGACTCAGGGGATGAGTAGACCGTCCCCTGTCTTTGTATCACAGACTCAGGGGATGAGTAGACCGCCCCCTCTCGCTGTGTCATAGACTCAGGCGCTGAGTAAACTGCCCCTTGTCTCTGAATCACAGACTCAGGGAATGAGTAGACCGCCCCCTGTCGCTGTATAATAGACTCAGAGGTTGAGTAGACTGCACACTGTCTCTATATCACAGACTGAGGGGATAAGTGGACCGGCTCCTGTCTCTGTATCACATACTGAGGGGATGAGTAGACCACCCCCTGTCTCTGTATCTCACACTCAGCGATTGAGTTAATCGCCCCCTGTCTCTGTATCACAGACTCCGGGGATAAGCAGACCGCCCCCTGTCTCTGTATCACAGACTCAGGGCATGATTAGACAGCCCCCTGTCTCTGTATCTCACACTCAGCGATTGAGTTAATCGCCCGCTATCTCTGTATCACAGACTGCGGGGATGAGCAGACCGCCCCCTGTCTCTGTATCAAACACTCAGGGGATGAGTAGACCGCCCCCTGACTCTGTAACACAGAGTCAGTGGATGAGTAGACCGTCACCTGTCTCTGTCCCACAGACTCAGTGGATGAGAGGACCGCCCCCTGTCTCTGTATCAAAGACTCAGGGGATGAGTAGTCCGCCCCCTGTCTCTGTATCTCAGAGTCAGGGGATGACTAGACCGCCCCCTGTCTTTGTATCACACACTCGGTGGATGAGTAGACCGCCCCCTGTCTAGGCATCACAGACACAGTGGATGGGTAGACCGGCCCCTGTCTCTGTATCAAAGACTCAGGGGATGAGTAGACCACCCCCTGTCTCTGTATCACATACTGAGGGGATGAGTAGACCGCCCCCTGTCTCTGTATCTCACACTCAGCGATTGAGTTAATCGCCCCCGATCTCTGTCTCAGAGACTCAGGGGATGAGTTGACCGCCTCCTATCTCTGTAACACAGACTCAGGGGATGAGTTGACCGCCTCCTGTCTCTGTATCACAGACTCAGGGCATGATTAGACAGCCCCCTTTCTCTGTATCACAGATTCAGGGTATGAGTAGACCGCCCCCTGTCTCTGTATCACACACTCGGGGGATGAGTAGACCGCCCCCTGTCTCTGTATCACAGACTCGGGGGATGAGTAGACCGCGCCCTGTCTCTGTATCACAGACTCAGGGAATGAGTAGACTGCCCCCTGTCTCTGGATCATTGATTCAGGGGATGAGTAGACCGCACCCTGTCTCTGTGTCACAGACTCAGGCGATGAGCAGACTGCCCCATGTCTCTGTATCACAGACTCAGGGGATGAGTAGACCGCCCCCTTTCTCTGTATCACAGAGTCAGTGGATGAGTAGACCGTCACCTGTCTCTGTATCACAGACTCAGTGGATGAGAGGACCGCCCCCTGTCTCTGTATCAAAGACTCAGGGGATGAGTAGTCCGCCCCCTGTCTCTGTATCTCAGAGTCAGGGGATGACTAGACCGCCTCCTGTCTTTGTATCACACACTCAGTGGATGAGTACACCGCCCTCTGTCTAGGCATCACAGACTCAGTGGATGGGTAGACCGGCCCCTGTCTCTGTAACACAGAGTCAGTGGATGAGTAGACCGTCACCTGTCTCTGTGTCACAGACTCAGTGGATGAGAGGACCGCCCCCTGTCTCTGTATCAAAGACTCAGGGGATGAGTAGTCCGCCCCCTGTCTCTGTATCTCAGAGTCAGGGGATGACTAGACCGCCCCCTGTCTTTGTATCACACACTCAGGGGATGAGTAGACCACCCCCTGTCTCTGTATCACATACTGAGGGGATACGTAGACCGCCCCCTGTCTCTGTATCACAAATTTAGGGGATGAGTAGACCGCCCCCTGTCTCTGCATCACAAACTGAGGGGATGAGTAGACCGCCCCCTGTCTCTGTATCACAAACTGAGGGGATGAGTAGACCCCCCCCTGTCTCTGTATCACAGACTCAGGGAATGAGGAGAGCGCCCCCTGTCTCTGTATCACAAACTGAGGGGATAATTCGACGGCCCCCTGTCTCTGTATCACAGACTCAGGGGATGAGTAGACCACCCCCTGTCTCTGTATCACAGACTCAGGGAATGAGGAGAGCGCCCCCTGTCTCTGTATCACACACCCGGGGGATGACTAGACCGCCCCCTGTCTTTGTATCACACACTCAGTGGATGGGTAGACCGGCCCCTGTCTCTGTATCAAAGACTCAGGGGATGAGTAGACCACCCCCTGTCTCTGTATCACAAACAGAGGGGATAATTCGACCGCCCCCTGTCTTTGTCACTCAAATTTAGGGGATGGGTAGACCGGCCCCCGATCTCTGTATCACAGACTCAGGGGATGAGTTGACCGCCTCCTGTCTCTGTATCACAGACTCAGGGCATGATTAGACAGCCCCCTTTCTCTGTATCACAGACTCAGGGGATGAGCAGACCGCCCCCTGTCTCTGTATCACACACTCGGGGGATGAGTAGACCGCTCCCTGTCTCTGTATCACAGCCTCGGGGGATGAGTAGACCGCCCCCTGACTCTGTATCATTGATCCCGGGAATGTGTAGACCGCCCCCTGTCTCTGTATCACAGACTCAGTGGATGAGATGACCGCCCCCTGTCTCTGTATCAAAGACTCAGGGGATGAGTAGTCCGCCCCCTGTCTCTGTATCTCAGAATCAGGGGATGACTAGACCGCCCCCTGTCTTTGTATCACACACTCAGTGGATGAGTAGACAGCCCCCTGTCTAGGCATCACAGACTCAGTGGATGGGTAGACCGGCCCCTGTCTCTTTATCAAAGACTCAGGGGATGAGTGGACCACCCCCTGTCTCTGTATCACAAACTGAGGGGATAAGTAGACTGCCCCCTGTCTCTGTTTCACAAATTTAGGGGATAAGTAGACCGCCCCCTGTCTCTGTATCACAGACTCAGTGGATGAGTAGACCGTCCCCTGTCTTTGTATCACAAACTCAGTGGATGAGCAGACTGCCCCCTGTCTCTGAATCACAGATTCAGGGGATGAGTAGACCGTCCCCTGTCTTTGTATCACAAACTCAGTGGATGAGTAGACTGCCCCCTGTCTCTGCATCACAAACTGAGGGGATGAGTAGACCGCCCCCTGTCTCTGTATCACAGACTGAAGGGATGAGTAGACCGCCCCCTTCCTCTCGATCACAGACACAGGGGATGAGTAAACTGCCCCTTGTCTCTGTATCTCAGACTCAGGGGATGAGTAGACTGCCCCCTTTCTCTGTATCACACACTCGGCGATGAGTCGACCGCCCCCTGTCTCTGTATCACAGGCTCAGGGAATGAGGAGAGCGCCCCCTGTCTCTGTATCACACACTCGGGGGATGAGTAGACCGCCCCCTGTCTCTGTATCACAGACTCGGGGGATGAGTA
Organism: Heterodontus francisci; assembly: GCF_036365525.1. Classification (NCBI taxonomy): domain Eukaryota; kingdom Metazoa; phylum Chordata; class Chondrichthyes; order Heterodontiformes; family Heterodontidae; genus Heterodontus; species Heterodontus francisci. The sequence continues at coordinate 1,412,396 of NW_027141816.1, read as the reverse complement.
GACCGCCCCCTGTCTCTGTATCATTGATTCAGTGGATGAGTAGACCGCCCCCTGTCGCTGTATCACAGACTCGGGGGATGAGTGGACCGCCCCCTGTCTCTGGATCATTGATTCAGGGGATGAGTAGACCGCCCCCTGTCTCTGTGTCACAGACTCAGGCGATGAGCAGACTGCCCCCTGTCTCTGTATCAAAGACTCAGGGGATGAGTAGACCGCCCCCTGTCTCTGCATCACAGACTCAGGGAATGAGTAGACCGCCCCCTGTCTCTGTCTAACAGACTCAGGGGATGAGTAGACCGCCCCCTGTCTCTGTATCACAGAGTCAGTGGATGAGTAGACCGTCCCCTGTTTCTGTATCACAGAGTCAGTGGATGAGTAGATCGTCACCAGTCTCTGTATCACAGACTCAGGGGATGAGTAGCCCGCCCCCTGTCTCTGTATCACATACTGAGGGGATGAGCCGACCGCCCCCTGTCTCTGTATCACAGACTCAGGGGATGAGGAGTCCGCCCCCTGTCTCTGTATCACAGACTCAGGGGATGAGTAGACCACCCCCTGTCACTTTATCACAAACTGAGGGGATGAGTAGACCGCTCCCTGTCTCTGTATCACAGCCTCGGGGGATGAGTAGACCGCCCGCTGACTCTGTATCATTGATTCCGGGAATGTGTCGACCGCCCCCTGTCTCTGTAACACAGAGTCAGTGGATGAGTAGACCGTCACCTGTCTCTGTATCAATGACTCAGTGGATGAGTAGTCCGCCCCCTGTCTCTGTAACACAGAGTCAGTGGATGAGTAGACCGTCACCTGTCTCTGTATCACAGACTCAGTGGATGAGAGGACCGCCCCCTGTCTCTGTATCAAAGACTCAGGGGATGAGTAGTCCGCCCCCTGTCTCTGTATCTCAGAGTCAGGGGATGACTAGACCGCCCCCTGTCTTTGTATCACACACTCAGTGGATGAGTAGACAGCCCCCTGTCTAGGCATCACAGACTCAGTGGATGGGTAGACCGGCCCCTGTCTCTGCATCAAAGACTCAGGGGATGAGTAGTCCGCCCCCTGTCTCTGTATCTCAGAGTCAGGGGATGACTAGACCGCCTCCTGTCTTTGTATCACACACTCAGTGGATGAGTAGACAGCCCCCTGTCTAGGCATCACAGACTCAGTGGATGGGTAGACCGGCCCCTGTCTCTGCATCAAAGACTCAGGGGATGAGTAGTCCGCCCCCTGTCTCTGTATCTCAGAGTCAGGGGATGACTAGACCGCCTCCTGTCTTTGTATCACACACTCAGTGGATGAGTACACCGCCCTCTGTCTAGGCATCAGAGACTCAGTGGATGGGTAGACCGGCCCCTGTCTCTGTAACACAGAGTCAGTGGATGAGTAGACCGTCACCTGTCTCTGTATCACAGACTCAGTGGATGAGAGGACCGCCCCCTGTCTCTGTATCAAAGACTCAGGGGATGAGTAATCCGCCCCCTGTCTCTGTATCTCAGAGTCAGGGGATGACTAGACCGCCCCCTGTCTTTGTATCACACACTCAGGGGATAAGTAGACCACCCCCTGTCTCTGTATCATATACTGAGGGGATAAGTAGACCGCCCCCTGTCTCTGTATCACAAATTTAGGGGATGAGTAGACCGCCCCCTGTCTCTGCATCACAAACTGAGGGGATGAGTAGACCGCCCCCTGTCTCTGTATCACAAACTGAGGGGATGAGTAGACCCCCCCCCTGTCTCTGTATCACAGACTCAGGGAATGAGGAGAGCGCCCCCTGTCTCTGTATCACAAACTGAGGGGATAATTCGACCGCCCCCTGTCTCTGTATCACAGACTCAGGGGATGAGTAGACCACCCCCTGTCTCTGGATCACAGACTCAGGGAATGAGGAGAGCGCCCCCTGTCTCTGTATCACAGACCCGGGGGATGACTAGACCGCCCCCTGTCTTTGTATCACACACTCAGTGGATGGGTAGACCGGCCCCTGTCTCTGTATCAAAGACTCAGGGGATGAGTAGACCACCCCCTGTCTCTGTATCACAAACTGAGGGGATAATTCGACCGCCCCCTGTCTTTGTAACTCAAATTTAGGGGATGGGTAGACCGGCCCCCGATCTCTGTATCACAGACTCAGGGGATGAGTTGACCGCCTCCTGTCTCTGTATCACAGTCTCAGGGCATGATTAGACAGCCCCCTTTCTCTGTATCACAGACTCAGGGGATGAGCAGACCGCCCCCTGTCTCTGTATCACACACTCGGGGGATGAGCAGACCGCTCCCTGTCTCTGTATCACAGCCTTGGGGGATGAGTAGACCGCCCCCTGACTCTGTATCATTGATTCCGGGAATGTGTAGACCGCCCCCTGTCTCTGTAACACAAAGTCAGTGGATGAGTAGACCGTCACCTGTCTCTGTATCACAGACTCAGTGGATGAGAGGACCGCCCCCTGTCTCTGTATCAAAGACTCAGGGGATGAGTAGTCCGCCCCCTGTCTCTGTATCTCAGAGTCAGGGGATGACTAGACCGCCCCCTGTCTTTGTATCACACACTCAGTGGATGAGTAGACAGCCCCCTGTCTAGGCATCACAGACTCAGTGGATGGGTAGACCGGCCCCTGTCTCTGTATCAAAGACTCAGGGGATGAGTGGACCACCCCCTGTCTCTGTATCACAAACTGAGGGGATAAGTAGACTGCCCCCTGTCTCTGTTTCACAAATTTAGGGGATAAGTAGACCGCCCCCTGTCTCTGTATCACAGACTCAGTGGATGAGTAGACCGTCCCCTGTCTTTGTATCACAAACTCAGTGGATGAGCAGACTGCCCCCTGTCTCTGAATCACAGATTCAGGGGATGAGTAGACCGTCCCCTGTCTTTGTATCACAAACTCAGTGGATGCGTAGACCGCCCCCTGTCTCTGCATCACAAACAGAGGGGATGAGTAGACCGCCCCCTGTCTCTGTATCACAGACTGAAGGGATGAGTAGACCGCCCCCTGTCTCTGTATCACATACTTTGGGGATGAGCCGACTGCCCCCTGTCTCTGTATCACAGACTCAGGGGATGAGGAGACCGCCCCCTGTCTCTGTATCACAGACTCAGGGGATGAGTAGACCACCCCCTGTCACTGTATCACAAACTGAGGGGATGAGTAGACCGCTCCCTGTCTCTGTATCACAGCCTCGGGGGATGAGTAGACCGCCCGCTGACTCTGTATCATTGATTCCGGGAATGTGTCGACCGCCCCCTGTCTCTGTAACACAGAGTCAGTGGATGAGTAGACCGTCACCTGTCTCTGTATCAATGACTCAGTGGATGAGAAGTCCGCCCCCTGTCTCTGTAACACAGAGTCAGTGGATGAGTAGACCGTCACCTGTCTCTGTATCACAGACTCAGTGGATGAGAGGACCGCCCCCTGTCTCTGTATCAAAGACTCAGGGGATGAGTAGTCCGCCCCCTGTCTCTGTATCTCAGAGTCAGGGGATGACTAGACCGCCCCCTGTCTTTGTATCACACACTCAGTGGATGAGTAGACAGCCCCCTGTCTAGGCATCACAGACTCAGTGGATGGGTAGACCGGCCCCTGTCTCTGTATCAAAGACTCAGGGGATGAGTAGTCCGCCCCCTGTCTCTGTATCTCAGAGTCAGGGGATGACTAGACCGCCTCCTGTCTTTGTATCACACACTCAGTGGATGAGTACACCGCCCTCTGTCTAGGCATCACAGACTCAGTGGATGGGTAGACTGCCCCCTGTCTTTGTATCACACACTCAGGGGATGAGTAGACCACCCCCTGTCTCTGTATCACATACTGAGGGGATAAGTAGACCGCCCCCTGTCTCTGTATCACAAACTGAGGGGATAAGTAGACCGCCCCCTGTCTCTGTATCACAAATTTAGGGGATGAGTAGACCACCCCCTGTCTCTGTATCACATACTGAGGGGATAAGTAGACCGCCCCCTGTCTCTGTATCACAAATTTAGGGGATGAGTAGACCGCCCCCTGTCTCTGCATCACAAACTGAGGGGATGAGTAGACCGCCCCCTGTCTCTGTATCACAAACTGAGGGGATGAGTAGACCCCCCCCCCCTGTCTCTGTATCACAGACTCAGGGAATGAGGAGAGCGCCCCCTGTCTCTGTATCACAAACTGAGGGGATAATTCGACCGCCCCCTGTCTCTGTATCACAGACTCAGGGGATGAGTAGACCACCCCCTGTCTCTGTATCACAGACTCAGGGAATGAGGAGAGCGCCCCCTGTCTCTGTATCACACACCCGGGGGATGACTAGACCGCCCCCTGTCTTTGTATCACACACTCAGTGGATGGGCAGACCGGCCCCTGTCTCTGTATCAAAGACTCAGGGGATGAGTAGACCACCCCCTGTCTCTGTATCACAAACTGAGGGGATAATTCGACCGCCCCCTGTCTTTGTAACTCAAATTTAGGGGATGGGTAGACCGGCCCCCGATCTCTGTATCACAGACTCAGGGGATGAGTTGACCGCCTCCTGTCTCTGTATCACAGACTCAGGGCATGATTAGACAGCCCCCTTTCTCTGTATCACAGACTCAGGGGATGAGCAGACCGCCCCCTGTCTCTGTATCACACACTCGGGGGATGAGTAGACCGCTCCCTGTCTCTGTATCACAGCCTCGGGGGATGAGTAGACCGCCCCCTGACTCTGTATCATTGATTCCGGGAATGTGTAGACCGCCCCCTGTCTCTGTAACACAAAGTCAGTGGATGAGTAGACCGTCACCTGTCTCTGTATCACAGACTCAGTGGATGAGAGGACCGCCCCCTGTCTCTGTATCAAAGACTCAGGGGATGAGTAGTCCGCCCCCTGTCTCTGTATCTCAGAGTCAGGGGATGACTAGACCGCCCCCTGTCTTTGTATCACACACTCAGTGGATGAGTAGACAGCCCCCTGTCTAGGCATCACAGACTCAGTGGATGGGTAGACCGGCCCCTGTCTCTGTATCAAAGACTCAGGGGATGAGTGGACCACCCCCTGTCTCTGTATCACAAACTGAGGGGATAAGTAGACGGCCCCCTGTCTCTGTTTCACAAATTTAGGGGATAAGTAGACCGCCCCCTGTCTCTGTATCACAGACTCAGTGGATGAGTAGACCGTCCCCTGTCTTTGTATCACAAACTCAGTGGATGAGCAGACTGCCCCCTGTCTCTGAATCACAGATTCAGGGGATGAGTAGACCGTCCCCTGTCTTTGTATCACAAACTCAGTGGATGAGTAGACCGTCCCCTGTCTTTGTATCACAAACAGAGGGGATGAGTAGACCGCCCCCTGTCTCTGTATCACAGACTGAAGGGATGAGTAGACCGCCCCCTTCCTCTCGATCACAGACACAGGGGATGAGTAAACTGCCCCTTGTCTCTGTATCTCAGACTCAGGGGATGAGTAGACTGCCCCCTTTCTCTGTCTCACACACTCGGCGATGAGTAGACCGCCCCCTGTCTCTGTATCACAGGCTCAGGGAATGAGGAGAGCGCCCCCTGTCTCTGTGTCACACACTCGGGGGATGAGTAGACCGCCCCCTGTCCCTGTATCACAGACTCGGGGGATGAGTAGACCGCCCCCTGTCTCTGTATCATTGATTCAGTGGATGAGTAGACCGCCCCCTGTCGCTGTATCACAGACTCGGGGGATGAGTGGACCGCCCCCTGTCTCTGTCTAACAGACTCAGTGGATGAGTAGACCGCCCCCTGTCTCTGTATCACAGAGTCAGTGGATGAGTAGACCGTCCCCTGTTTCTGTATCACAGACTCAGTGGATGAGAAGACCGCCCCCTGTCTCTGTATCAAAGACTCAGGGGATGCGTAGACCGCCCCCTATCTCTGTATCACAGACTCAGGGGATGAGTACACCACCCCCTGTCCCTGTATCACAGACTCAGGGGATGAGTAGACCGTCCCCTTCCTCTGTATCACAGACCCAGTGGATGAGTAAACTGCCCCTTGACTCTGTATCTCAGACTCAGGGGATGAGTATACTTCCCCCTTTCTCTGTATCACAGACTCAGGGAATGAGTAGACCGCCCCCTGTCTCTTTATCACACACACAGGGGATGAGTAGACCGTCCCCTTCCTCTGTATCACAGACTCAGGGGATGAGTAGATTGTCCCCTTCCTCTGTATCACAGACTCAGGGAATGAGTCGACCGCTCCCTGTCTCTTTATCACACACTCGGGGCATGAGTAGACCGTTCCCGTCCTCTGTATCACGGACACAGGGGATGAGTAGACCGCCCCCTGTCTCTGTATCACAGACTCAGGGGATGAGTCGAACGCCCCCTGTCTCTGTATCATCGACTCAGGGGAAGAGTAGACCGCCCCCTGTCTTTGTATCACAGATTCAGGGGATGAGTTGACCGCCTCCTGCCTCTGTATCTCAGACTCAGGGGAAGAGTCGAACGCCCCCTGTCTCTGTATCATCGACTCAGGGGAAGAGTAGACCGACCCCTGTCTTTGTATCAAACATGCAGTGGATGAGCAGACAGCCCCCTGTCTAGGCATCACAGACTCAGTGGATGGGTAGACCGGCCCCTGTCTCTGTATCAAAGACTCAGGGGATGAGTAGTCCGCCCCCTGTCTCTGTATCTCAGAGTCAGGGGATGACTAGACCGCCTCCTGTCTTTGTATCACACACTCAGTGGATGAGTACACCGCCCTCTGTCTAGGCATCACAGACTCAGTGGATGGGTAGACTGCCCCCTGTCTTTGTATCACACACTCAGGGGATGAGTAGACCACCCCCTGTCTCTGTATCACATACTGAGGGGATAAGTAGACCGCCCCCTGTCTCTGTATCACAAACTGAGGGGATAAGTAGACCGCCCCCTGTCTCTGTATCACAAATTTAGGGGATGAGTAGACCACCCCCTGTCTCTGTATCACATACTGAGGGGATAAGTAGACCGCCCCCTGTCTCTGTATCACAAATTTAGGGGATGAGTAGACCGCCCCCTGTCTCTGCATCACAAACTGAGGGGATGAGTAGACCGCCCCCTGTCTCTGTATCACAAACTGAGGGGATGAGTAGACCCCCCCCCCCCCTGTCTCTGTATCACAGACTCAGGGAATGAGGAGAGCGCCCCCTGTCTCTGTATCACAAACTGAGGGGATAATTCGACCGCCCCCTGTTTCTGTATCACAGACTCAGGGGATGAGTAGACCACCCCCTGTCTCTGTATCACAGACTCAGGGAATGAGGAGAGCGCCCCCTGTCTCTGTATCACACACCCGGGGGATGACTAGACCGCCCCCTGTCTTTGTATCACACACTCAGTGGATGGGCAGACCGGCCCCTGTCTCTGTATCAAAGACTCAGGGGATGAGTAGACCACCCCCTGTCTCTGTATCACAAACTGAGGGGATAATTCGACCGCCCCCTGTCTTTGTAACTCAAATTTAGGGGATGGGTAGACCGGCCCCCGATCTCTGTATCACAGACTCAGGGGATGAGTTGACCGCCTCCTGTCTCTGTATCACAGACTCAGGGCATGATTAGACAGCCCCCTTTCTCTGTATCACAGACTCAGGGGATGAGCAGACCGCCCCCTGTCTCTGTATCACACACTCGGGGGATGAGTAGACCGCTCCCTGTCTCTGTATCACAGCCTCGGGGGATGAGTAGACCGCCCCCTGACTCTGTATCATTGATTCCGGGAATGTGTAGACCGCCCCCTGTCTCTGTAACACAAAGTCAGTGGATGAGTAGACCGTCACCTGTCTCTGTATCACAGACTCAGTGGATGAGAGGACCGCCCCCTGTCTCTGTATCAAAGACTCAGGGGATGAGTAGTCCGCCCCCTGTCTCTGTATCTCAGAGTCAGGGGATGACTAGACCGCCCCCTGTCTTTGTATCACACACTCAGTGGATGAGTAGACAGCCCCCTGTCTAGGCATCACAGACTCAGTGGATGGGTAGACCGGCCCCTGTCTCTGTATCAAAGACTCAGGGGATGAGTGGACCACCCCCTGTCTCTGTATCACAAACTGAGGGGATAAGTAGACGGCCCCCTGTCTCTGTTTCACAAATTTAGGGGATAAGTAGACCGCCCCCTGTCTCTGTATCACAGACTCAGTGGATGAGTAGACCGTCCCCTGTCTTTGTATCACAAACTCAGTGGATGAGCAGACTGCCCCCTGTCTCTGAATCACAGATTCAGGGGATGAGTAGACCGTCCCCTGTCTTTGTATCACAAACTCAGTGGATGAGTAGACCGTCCCCTGTCTTTGTATCACAAACAGAGGGGATGAGTAGACCGCCCCCTGTCTCTGTATCACAGACTGAAGGGATGAGTAGACCGCCCCCTTCCTCTCGATCACAGACACAGGGGATGAGTAAACTGCCCCTTGTCTCTGTATCTCAGACTCAGGGGATGAGTAGACTGCCCCCTTTCTCTGTCTCACACACTCGGCGATGAGTAGACCGCCCCCTGTCTCTGTATCACAGGCTCAGGGAATGAGGAGAGCGCCCCCTGTCTCTGTGTCACACACTCGGGGGATGAGTAGACCGCCCCCTGTCCCTGTATCACAGACTCGGGGGATGAGTAGACCGCCCCCTGTCTCTGTATCATTGATTCAGTGGATGAGTAGACCGCCCCCTGTCGCTGTATCACAGACTCGGGGGATGAGTGGACCGCCCCCTGTCTCTGTCTAACAGACTCAGTGGATGAGTAGACCGCCCCCTGTCTCTGTATCACAGAGTCAGTGGATGAGTAGACCGTCCCCTGTTTCTGTATCACAGACTCAGTGGATGAGAAGACCGCCCCCTGTCTCTGTATCAAAGACTCAGGGGATGCGTAGACCGCCCCCTATCTCTGTATCACAGACTCAGGGGATGAGTAGACCACCCCCTGTCCCTGTATCACAGACTCAGGGGATGAGTAGACCGTCCCCTTCCTCTGTATCACAGACCCAGTGGATGAGTAAACTGCCCCTTGACTCTGTATCTCAGACTCAGGGGATGAGTATACTTCCCCCTTTCTCTGTATCACAGACTCAGGGAATGAGTAGACCGCCCCCTGTCTCTTTATCACACACACAGGGGATGAGTAGACCGTCCCCTTCCTCTGTATCACAGACTCAGGGGATGAGTAGATTGTCCCCTTCCTCTGTATCACAGACTCAGGGAATGAGTCGACCGCTCCCTGTCTCTTTATCACACACTCGGGGCATGAGTAGACCGTTCCCGTCCTCTGTATCACGGACACAGGGGATGAGTAGACCGCCCCCTGTCTCTGTATCACAGACTCAGGGGATGAGTCGAACGCCCCCTGTCTCTGTATCATCGACTCAGGGGAAGAGTAGACCGCCCCCTGTCTTTGTATCACAGATTCAGGGGAAGAGTCGAACGCCCCCTGTCTCTGCATCACAAACTGAGGGGATGAGTAGACCGCCCCCTGTCTCTGTATCACAGACTGAAGGGATGAGTAGACCGCCCCCTTCCTCTCGATCACAGACACAGGGGATGAGTAAACTGCCCCTTGTCTCTGTATCTCAGACTCAGGGGATGAGTAGACTGCCCCCTTTCTCTGTATCACACACTCGGCGATGAGTCGACCGCCCCCTGTCTCTGTATCACAGGCTCAGGGAATGAGGAGAGCGCCCCCTGTCTCTGTATCACACACTCGGGGGATGAGTAGACCGCCCCCTGTCTCTGTATCACAGACTCGGGGGATGAGTAGACCGCCCCCTGTCTCTGTATCATTGATTCAGTGGATGAGTAGACCGCCCCCTGTCGCTGTATCACAGACTCGGGGGATGAGTGGACCGCCCCCTGTCTCTGGATCATTGATTCAGGGGATGAGTAGACCGCCCCCTGTCTCTGTGTCACAGACTCAGGCGATGAGCAGACTGCCCCCTGTCTCTGTATCAAAGACTCAGGGGATGAGTAGACCGCCCCCTGTCTCTGCATCACAGACTCAGGGAATGAGTAGACCGCCCCCTGTCTCTGTCTAACAGACTCAGGGGATGAGTAGACCGCCCCCTGTCTCTGTATCACAGAGTCAGTGGATGAGTAGACCGTCCCCTGTTTCTGTATCACAGAGTCAGTGGATGAGTAGATCGTCACCAGTCTCTGTATCACATACTGAGGGGATGAGCCGACCGCCCCCTGTCTCTGTATCACAGACTCAGGGGATGAGGAGTCCGCCCCCTGTCTCTGTATCACAGACTCAGGGGATGAGTAGACCACCCCCTGTCACTTTATCACAAACTGAGGGGATGAGTAGACCGCTCCCTGTCTCTGTATCACAGCCTCGGGGGATGAGTAGACCGCCCGCTGACTCTGTATCATTGATTCCGGGAATGTGTCGACCGCCCCCTGTCTCTGTAACACAGAGTCAGTGGATGAGTAGACCGTCACCTGTCTCTGTATCAATGACTCAGTGGATGAGTAGTCCGCCCCCTGTCTCTGTAACACAGAGTCAGTGGATGAGTAGACCGTCACCTGTCTCTGTATCACAGACTCAGTGGATGAGAGGACCGCCCCCTGTCTCTGTATCAAAGACTCAGGGGATGAGTAGTCCGCCCCCTGTCTCTGTATCTCAGAGTCAGGGGATGACTAGACCGCCCCCTGTCTTTGTATCACACACTCAGTGGATGAGTAGACAGCCCCCTGTCTAGGCATCACAGACTCAGTGGATGGGTAGACCGGCCCCTGTCTCTGCATCAAAGACTCAGGGGATGAGTAGTCCGCCCCCTGTCTCTGTATCTCAGAGTCAGGGGATGACTAGACCGCCTCCTGTCTTTGTATCACACACTCAGTGGATGAGTACACCGCCCTCTGTCTAGGCATCAGAGACTCAGTGGATGGGTAGACCGGCCCCTGTCTCTGTAACACAGAGTCAGTGGATGAGTAGACCGTCACCTGTCTCTGTATCACAGACTCAGTGGATGAGAGGACCGCCCCCTGTCTCTGTATCAAAGACTCAGGGGATGAGTAGACCACCCCCTGTCTCTGTATCACAGACTCAGGGAATGAGGAGAGCGCCCCCTGTCTCTGTATCACAAACTGAGGGGATAATTCGACCGCCCCCTGTCTTTGTAACTCAAATTTAGGGGATGGGTAGACCGGCCCCCGATCTCTGTATCACAGACTCAGGGGATGAGTTGACCGCCTCCTGTCTCTGTATCACAGTCTCAGGGCATGATTAGACAGCCCCCTTTCTCTGTATCACAGACTCAGGGGATGAGCAGACCGCCCCCTGTCTCTGTATCACACACTCGGGGGATGAGCAGACCGCTCCCTGTCTCTGTATCACAGCCTCGGGGGATGAGTAGACCGCCCCCTGACTCTGTATCATTGATTCCGGGAATGTGTAGACCGCCCCCTGTCTCTGTAACACAAAGTCAGTGGATGAGTAGACCGTCACCTGTCTCTGTATCACAGACTCAGTGGATGAGAGGACCGCCCCCTGTCTCTGTATCAAAGACTCAGGGGATGAGTAGTCCGCCCCCTGTCTCTGTATCTCAGAGTCAGGGGATGACTAGACCGCCCCCTGTCTTTGTATCACACACTCAGTGGATGAGTAGACAGCCCCCTGTCTAGGCATCACAGACTCAGTGGATGGGTAGACCGGCCCCTGTCTCTGTATCAAAGACTCAGGGGATGAGTGGACCACCCCCTGTCTCTGTATCACAAACTGAGGGGATAAGTAGACTGCCCCCTGTCTCTGTTTCACAAATTTAGGGGATAAGTAGACCGCCCCCTGTCTCTGTATCACAGACTCAGTGGATGAGTAGACCGTCCCCTGTCTTTGTATCACAAACTCAGTGGATGAGCAGACTGCCCCCTGTCTCTGAATCACAGATTCAGGGGATGAGTAGACCGTCCCCTGTCTTTGTATCACAAACTCAGTGGATGCGTAGACCGCCCCCTGTCTCTGCATCACAAACAGAGGGGATGAGTAGACCGCCCCCTGTCTCTGTATCACAGACTGAAGGGATGAGTAGACCGCCCCCTGTCTCTGTATCACATACTTTGGGGATGAGCCGACTGCCCCCTGTCTCTGTATCACAGACTCAGGGGATGAGGAGACCGCCCCCTGTCTCTGTATCACAGACTCAGGGGATGAGTAGACCACCCCCTGTCACTGTATCACAAACTGAGGGGATGAGTAGACCGCTCCCTGTCTCTGTATCACAGCCTCGGGGGATGAGTAGACCGCCCGCTGACTCTGTATCATTGATTCCGGGAATGTGTCGACCGCCCCCTGTCTCTGTAACACAGAGTCAGTGGATGAGTAGACCGTCACCTGTCTCTGTATCAATGACTCAGTGGATGAGAAGTCCGCCCCCTGTCTCTGTAACACAGAGTCAGTGGATGAGTAGACCGTCACCTGTCTCTGTATCACAGACTCAGTGGATGAGAGGACCGCCCCCTGTCTCTGTATCAAAGACTCAGGGGATGAGTAGTCCGCCCCCTGTCTCTGTATCTCAGAGTCAGGGGATGACTAGACCGCCCCCTGTCTTTGTATCACACACTCAGTGGATGAGTAGACAGCCCCCTGTCTAGGCATCACAGACTCAGTGGATGGGTAGACCGGCCCCTGTCTCTGTATCAAAGACTCAGGGGATGAGTAGTCCGCCCCCTGTCTCTGTATCTCAGAGTCAGGGGATGACTAGACCGCCTCCTGTCTTTGTATCACACACTCAGTGGATGAGTACACCGCCCTCTGTCTAGGCATCACAGACTCAGTGGATGGGTAGACTGCCCCCTGTCTTTGTATCACACACTCAGGGGATGAGTAGACCACCCCCTGTCTCTGTATCACATACTGAGGGGATAAGTAGACCGCCCCCTGTCTCTGTATCACAAACTGAGGGGATAAGTAGACCGCCCCCTGTCTCTGTATCACAAATTTAGGGGATGAGTAGACCACCCCCTGTCTCTGTATCACATACTGAGGGGATAAGTAGACCGCCCCCTGTCTCTGTATCACAAATTTAGGGGATGAGTAGACCGCCCCCTGTCTCTGCATCACAAACTGAGGGGATGAGTAGACCGCCCCCTGTCTCTGTATCACAAACTGAGGGGATGAGTAGACCCCCCCCCCCCTGTCTCTGTATCACAGACTCAGGGAATGAGGAGAGCGCCCCCTGTCTCTGTATCACAAACTGAGGGGATAATTCGACCGCCCCCTGTCTCTGTATCACAGACTCAGGGGATGAGTAGACCACCCCCTGTCTCTGTATCACAGACTCAGGGAATGAGGAGAGCGCCCCCTGTCTCTGTATCACACACCCGGGGGATGACTAGACCGCCCCCTGTCTTTGTATCACACACTCAGTGGATGGGCAGACCGGCCCCTGTCTCTGTATCAAAGACTCAGGGGATGAGTAGACCACCCCCTGTCTCTGTATCACAAACTGAGGGGATAATTCGACCGCCCCCTGTCTTTGTAACTCAAATTTAGGGGATGGGTAGACCGGCCCCCGATCTCTGTATCACAGACTCAGGGGATGAGTTGACCGCCTCCTGTCTCTGTATCACAGACTCAGGGCATGATTAGACAGCCCCCTTTCTCTGTATCACAGACTCAGGGGATGAGCAGACCGCCCCCTGTCTCTGTATCACACACTCGGGGGATGAGTAGACCGCTCCCTGTCTCTGTATCACAGCCTCGGGGGATGAGTAGACCGCCCCCTGACTCTGTATCATTGATTCCGGGAATGTGTAGACCGCCCCCTGTCTCTGTAACACAAAGTCAGTGGATGAGTAGACCGTCACCTGTCTCTGTATCACAGACTCAGTGGATGAGAGGACCGCCCCCTGTCTCTGTATCAAAGACTCAGGGGATGAGTAGTCCGCCCCCTGTCTCTGTATCTCAGAGTCAGGGGATGACTAGACCGCCCCCTGTCTTTGTATCACACACTCAGTGGATGAGTAGACAGCCCCCTGTCTAGGCATCACAGACTCAGTGGATGGGTAGACCGGCCCCTGTCTCTGTATCAAAGACTCAGGGGATGAGTGGACCACCCCCTGTCTCTGTATCACAAACTGAGGGGATAAGTAGACGGCCCCCTGTCTCTGTTTCACAAATTTAGGGGATAAGTAGACCGCCCCCTGTCTCTGAATCACAGATTCAGGGGATGAGTAGACCGTCCCCTGTCTTTGTATCACAAACTCAGTGGATGAGTAGACCGTCCCCTGTCTTTGTATCACAAACAGAGGGGATGAGTAGACCGCCCCCTGTCTCTGTATCACAGACTGAAGGGATGAGTAGACCGCCCCCTTCCTCTCGATCACAGACACAGGGGATGAGTAAACTGCCCCTTGTCTCTGTATCTCAGACTCAAGGGATGAGTAGACTGCCCCCTTTCTCTGTCTCACACACTCGGCGATGAGTAGACCGCCCCCTGTCTCTGTATCACAGGCTCAGGGAATGAGGAGAGCGCCCCCTGTCTCTGTGTCACACACTCGGGGGATGAGTAGACCGCCCCCTGTCCCTGTATCACAGACTCGGGGGATGAGTAGACCGCCCCCTGTCTCTGTATCATTGATTCAGTGGATGAGTAGACCGCCCCCTGTCGCTGTATCACAGACTCGGGGGATGAGTGGACCGCCCCCTGTCTCTGTCTAACAGACTCAGTGGATGAGTAGACCGCCCCCTGTCTCTGTATCACAGAGTCAGTGGATGAGTAGACCGTCCCCTGTTTCTGTATCACAGACTCAGTGGATGAGAAGACCGCCCCCTGTCTCTGTATCAAAGACTCAGGGGATGCGTAGACCGCCCCCTATCTCTGTATCACAGACTCAGGGGATGAGTAGACCACCCCCTGTCCCTGTATCACAGACTCAGGGGATGAGTAGACCGTCCCCTTCCTCTGTATCACAGACCCAGTGGATGAGTAAACTGCCCCTTGACTCTGTATCTCAGACTCAGGGGATGAGTATACTTCCCCCTTTCTCTGTATCACAGACTCAGGGAATGAGTAGACCGCCCCCTGTCTCTTTATCACACACACAGGGGATGAGTAGACCGTCCCCTTCCTCTGTATCACAGACTCAGGGGATGAGTAGATTGTCCCCTTCCTCTGTATCACAGACTCAGGGAATGAGTCGACCGCTCCCTGTCTCTTTATCACACACTCGGGGCATGAGTAGACCGTTCCCGTCCTCTGTATCACGGACACAGGGGATGAGTAGACCGCCCCCTGTCTCTGTATCACAGACTCAGGGGATGAGTCGAACGCCCCCTGTCTCTGTATCATCGACTCAGGGGAAGAGTAGACCGCCCCCTGTCTTTGTATCACAGATTCAGGGGATGAGTTGACCGCCTCCTGCCTCTGTATCTCAGACTCAGGGGAAGAGTCGAACGCCCCCTGTCTCTGTATCATCGACTCAGGGGAAGAGTAGACCGACCCCTGTCTTTGTATCAAACATGCAGTGGATGAGCAGACCGTCCCCTGTCTCTGCATCACAGACTCAGGGGATGAGTAAACTGCGCGTTGTCTCCGTACCACAGACTCAGGTGATAAGTAGACCGCCCCCTGTCTCTGTATCACAAACTCTTGGGATGAGTAGACCGCCCCCTGTCTCTGTATCACAAATTTAGGGCATGAGTAGACCGCCCCCTATCTCTGTATCACAGCCACAAGGGATGAGTGGACCGCCTCCTGCCTCTATATCATAGACTCATGGGATGAGTAGACCGTCCCCTGTCTTTGTATCATAGACTCAGGGGATGATGAGACAGCCCCCTGTCTCAGTATCACAGACTCAGTGGATGAGTAGATCGTCCCCTGTCTCTGTATCACACACTCAGTGGCTGAGCAGACTGCCCCCTGTCTCTGTATCACAGACTCAGGGGATGAGTAGACCGCCCCCTGTCTCAGTATCACAGACTCAGGGGATGAGTAGACCGCCCCCTGTCTTTGTATCACGGACTCAGGGGATGAGTAGAGCGCCCCCTGTCTCTGCATCACAGACTCAAGGGATGAGTAGACCGTCCCCTGTCTTTGTATCACACATGCAGAGGATGAGTAGATCGCCCCCTGTCTCTGTATCACAGACTCAGGGGATGAGTAGACCGTCCCCTGTCTTTGTATCACACATGCAGAGGATGAGTAGATCGCCCCCTGACTCTGTATCACAGACTCAGGGGATGAGTAGACCGCCCCCTGTCTCTGTATCTCAGACTCAGGGAATGAGGAGAGCGCCCCCTGTCTCTGTATCACAAACTGAGGGGATAATTCGACCGCCCCCTGTCTCTGTATCACAGACTCAGGGGATGAGTAGACCACCCCCTGTCTCTGTATCACAGGCTCAGGGAATGAGGAGAGCGCCCCCTGTCTCTGTGTCACACACTCGGGGGATGAGTAGACCGCCCCCTGTCTCTGTATCATTGATTCAGTGGATGAGTAGACCGCCCCCTGTCGCTGTATCACAGACTCGGGGGATGAGTGGACCGCCCCCTGTCTCTGGATCATTGATTCAGGGGATGAGTAGACCGCCCCCTGTCTCTGTGTCACAGACACAGGCGATGAGCAGACTGCCCCCTGTCTCTGTATCAAAGACTCAGGGGATGAGTAGACCGCCCCCTGTCTCTGCATCACAGACTCAGGGAATGAGTAGACCGCCCCCTGTCTCTGTCTAACAGACTCAGTGGATGAGTAGACCGCCCCCTGTCTCTGTATCACAGAGTCAGTGGATGAGTAGACCGTCCCCTGTTTCTGTATCACAGACTCAGTGGATGAGAAGACCGCCCCCTGTCTCTGTATCAAAGACTCAGGGGATGCGCAGACCGCCCCCTATCTCTGTATCACAGACTCAGGGGATGAGTAGACCACCCCCTGTCCCTGTATCACAGACTCAGGGGATGAGTAGACCGTCCCCTTCCTCTGTATCACAGACCCAGTGGATGAGTAAACTGCCCCTTGACTCTTTATCTCAGACTCAGGGGATGAGTATACTTCCCCCATTCTCTGTATCACAGACTCAGGGAATGAGTAGACCGCCCCCTGTCTCTTTATCACACACACAGGGGATGAGTAGACCGTCCCCTTCCTCTGTATCACAGACTCAGGGGATGAGTAGACCGTCCCCTTCCTCTGTATCACAGACTCAGGGAATGAGTAGACCGCTCCCTGTCTCTTTATCAAACACTCGGGGCATGAGTAGACCGTTCCCGTCCTCTGTATCACGGACACAGGGGATGAGTAGACCGCCCCCTGTCTCTGTATCACAGGCACAGGGGATGAGTAGACCGTCCCCTTCCTCTGTTTCACAGACTCAGGGGATGAGTCGAACGCCCCCTGTCTCTGTATCATCGACTCAGGGGAAGAGTAGACCGCCCCCTGTCTTTGTATCACAGATTCAGGGGATGAGTTGACCGCCTCCTGCCTCTGTATCTCAGACTCAGGGGAAGAGTCGAACGCCCCCTGTCTCTGTATCATCGACTCAGGGGAAGAGTAGACCGACCCCTGTCTTTGTATCACAGATTCAGGGGATGAGTTGACCGCCTCCTGCCTCTGTATCACAGTCTCATGGGATGAGTAGACCGCCCCCTGTCTCTGCATCACAGACTCAGTGGATGAGTAGACCGCCCCCTATCTCTGTAACACAGACTCAGTGGATGAGAAGACCGGCCCCTGTCTCTGTGTCAAAGACTCAGGGGATGAGTAGATCGACCCCTGTCTCTGTATCACAGACTCAAGGAATGAGTAGACCGCCCCCTGTTTCTGTATCACAGACTCAGTGAATGAGTAGAGCGCCCCCTGTTTCTGTATCACATCCTCAGGGGATGAGTAGACCGCCCCCTGTCTCTGTATCACAGAGTCAGTGGATGAGAAGACCGCCCCCTGTCTCTGTATCTCAGAGTCAGTGGATGAGTAGACCGCCCCCTGTTTCTGTATCAGAGACTCAGTGGATGAGTAGACCGCCCCCTGTCTCTGTATCACAGACTCAGTGGATGAGTAGACCGCCCCCTGTCTCTGTATCACAAAGTCAGTGGATGAGTAGACCGCCCCCTGTCTCTGTATCACAGATTCAGTGGATGACAAGACCGCCCCCTGTCTCTGTATCTCACACTCAGTGGATGAGCAGACCGTCCCCTGTCTCAGTATCACAGACTCAGAGGATGAGTAGACCGTCCCCTGTCTTTGTATCACAGACTCAGGGGATGATGAGACCGCCCCCTGTCTCTGTATCACAGATTCAGTGGATGACAAGACCGCCCCCTGTCTCTGTATCTCACACTCAGTGGATGAGCAGACCGTCCCCTGTCTCTGTATCACAGAGTCAGTGGATGAGTAGACCACCCCCTGTCTTTGTATCACACATGCAGTGGATGAGCAGACCGTCCCCTGTCTCTGCATCACAGACTCAGGGGATGAGTAAACTGCGCGTTGTCTCCGTACCACAGACTCAGGTGATAAGTAGACCGCCCCCTGTCTCTGTATCACAAATTTAGGGCATGAGTAGACCGCCCCCTATCTCTGTATCACAGCCACAAGGGATGAGTGGACCGCCTCCTGCCTCTATATCATAGACTCATGGGATGAGTAGACCGTCCCCTGTCTCTGTATCACAGACTCAGTGGATGAGTAGACCGCCCCCTGTCTCTGTATCACAGAGTCAGTGGATGAGTAGACCGCCCCCTGTCTCTGTATCACAGATTCAGTGGATGACAAGACCGCCCCCTGTCTCTGTATCTCACACTCAGTGGATGAGCAGACCGTCCCCTGTCTCAGTATCACAGACTCAGAGGATGATTAGACCGTCCCCTGTCTTTGTATCACAGACTCAGGGGATGATGAGACCGCCCCCTGTCTCTGTATCACAGATTCAGTGGATGACAAGACCACCCCCTGTCTCTGTATCTCACACTCAGTGGATGAGCAGACCGTCCCCTGTCTCTGTATCACAGAGTCAGTGGATGAGTAGACCGCCCCCTGTCTTTGTATCACACATGCAGTGGATGAGCAGACCGTCCCCTGTCTCTGCATCACAGACTCAGGGGATGAGTAAACTGCGCGTTGTCTCCGTACCACAGACTCAGGTGATAAGTAGACCGCCCCCTGTCTCTGTATCACAAACTCTTGGGATGAGTAGACCGCCCCCTGTCTCTGTATCACAAATTTAGGGCATGAGTAGACCGCCCCCTATCTCTGTATCACAGCCACAAGGGATGAGTGGACCGCCTCCTGCCTCTATATCATAGACTCATGGGATGAGTAGACCGTCCCCTGTCTTGGTATCATAGACTCAGGGGATGATGAGACAGCCCCCTGTCTCAGTATCACAGACTCAGTGGATGAGAAGACTGCCCCCTGTCTCTGTATCACAGAATCAGGGGATGAGTAGACCGCCCCCTGTCTCAGTATCACAGACTCAGGGGATGAGTAGACCGCCCCCTGTCTTTGTATCACGGACTCAGGGGATGAGTAGACCGCCCCCTGTCTTTGTATCACACATGCAGAGGATGAGTAGATCGCCCCCTGTCTCTGTATCTCAGACTCAGGGAATGAGTAGACCGCCCCCTGTCTCTTTATCACACACTCGGGGGATGAGTAGACCGCCCCTTCCTCTGTATCACGGACTCAGGGGATGAGTAGACCGCCCCTGTCTCTGTATCACAGGCTCAGGGGATGAGTAGACCGTCCCCTTCCTCTGTATCACAGACTCAGGGGATGAGTCGAACGACCCATGTCTCTGTATCATCGACTCAGGGGAAGAGTAGACCGACCCCTGTCTTTGTATCACAGATTCAGGGGATGAGTTGACCGCCTCCTGCCTCTGTATCACAGTCTCATGGGATGAGTAGACCGTCCACTGTCTTTGTATCACAGACTCAGGGGAAGAGTAGACCGCCTCCTGTCTCTGTATCACAGACTCAGGGGATGAGTAGATCGCCCCCTATCTTGTATCATTGATTCAGGGGATGAGTAGTCCGCCCCCTGTCTCTGCATCGCAGACTCAGGGAATGAGTGGACCGCCCCCTGACTCTGTATAATAGACTCAGGGGTTGAGTAGACCGCACACTGTCTCTATATCACAGATTCAGGGGATGAGTAGACTGCCCCCTGTTTCGATATCACACACTCAGGGGATGAGTAGACCGCCCCCTGTCTCTGTGTCACAGACTCAGGGGATGAGTAGACCGCCCCCTGTCTCTGTATCACAGACACAGTGGTGAGTAGATCGCCCCCTGTCTCTGTATCACAGACTCAGGGGATGAGTAGACCGCCCCCTGTTTCTGTGTCACAGACTCAGGGGATGAGTAGACCGCCCCCTGTCTCTGTGTCACAGATTCAGTGGATGGGAAGACCGCCCCCTGTCTCTTTATCTCAGAGTCAGTGTATGAATAGACCGCCCCCTGTCTCTGCATCACAGACTCAGGGGATGAGTAGACCGCCCCCTGTCTCTGTATCTCAGACTCAGTGGATGAGTAGACCGCCCCCTGTCTCTGCATCACAGACTCACGGGATGAGTAGACCGTCCCCTGTCTCTGTATCACAGACTCAGTGGATGAGTAGACAACCCCCTGTCTCTGTATCACAGACTCAGGGGATGAGTAGACCCCCCCCCAGTCTCTGTATCACAGACTCAGGGGATGAGTAGACCGCCCCCTGTCTCTGTATCACAGACTCAAGTGATGAGTAGACCGCCCCCTGTCTCTGTATCTCACACTCAGTGGATGAGCAGACCGTCCCCTGTCTCCGCACCACAGACTCAGGTGATAAGTAGACCGCACCCTGTCTCTGTATCACAAACTCTCGGGATGAGTAGAGCGCCCCTGTCTCTGTATCACAAATTTAGGGCATGAGTAGACCACCCCCTGTCTTTCTATCACAGACTCAGGGGATGAGTAGACCGCCCCCTGTCTCTGTATCACAGACTCAAGTGATGAGTAGACCACCCCCTGTCTCTGTCACACCTAATCAGGGGATGATTAGAAAACCTCCTGTCTCTGCATCACAGACTCAAGGGATGAGTAGACCGTCCCCTGTCTTTGGATCACACATGCAGAGGATGAGTAGATCACCCCCTGTCTCTGTATCACAGACTCAGGGGATGAGTAGACCGTCCCCTGTCTCTGTATCACAGACTCAGGGGATGAGCACACCATCCCCTTCCTCTGTATCACAGACCCAGGGGATGAGTAAACTGCCCCTTGTCTCTGTATCTCAGACTCAGGGGATGAGTAGACTGCCCCCTTTCTCTGTATCACAGACTCAGGGAATGAGTAGAGCGCCCCCTGTCTCTTTATCACACACTCAGGGGATGAGTAGACCGTCCCCTTCCCCTGTATCACAGACTCAGGGGATGAGTAGACCGCCCCCTGTCTCTGTATCACAGACTCAGGGGATGAGTAGACTGTCCTCTTCCTCTGTATCACAGAGCCAGGGGATGAGTGGACCGCCCCCTGTCTCTGTATCTAAGAATCAGGGGATGAATAGACTGCCCCCTTTCTCTGTATCACAGATTCAGGGAATGAGTAGACCGCCCCCTGTCTCTTTATCACACACTCGGGGGATGAGTAGACCGTCCCCTTCCTCTGTATCACGGACTCAGGGGATGAGTAGACCGCCCCTGTTTCTGTATCACAGGCTCAGGGGATGAGTAGACCGTCCCCTTCCTCTGTATCACAGACTCAGGGGATGAGTCGAACGCCCCCTGTCTCTGTATCATCGACTCAGGGGAAGAGTAGACCGCCCCCTGTCTTTGTATCACAGATTCAGGGGATGAGTTGACCGCCTCCTGCCTCTGTATCACAGTCTCATGGGATGAGTAGACCGTCCACTGTCTTTGGATCACAGACTCAGGGGATGAGTAGAGCGCCTCCTGTGTCTGCATCGCAGACTCAGGGAATGAGTAGACCGCCCCCTGTCTCTGTATCACAGACTCAGGGTATGAGTAGACCGCCCCCTATCTTGTATCATTGATTCAGGGGATGAGTAGTCCGCCCCCTGTCTCTGCATCGCAGACTCAGGGAATGAGTAGACAGCCCCCTGTATCTGTATCATCGACTCAGGGGATTAGTAGACCGTCCCCTGTCTTTGTATCACACATGCAGAGGATGAGTAGATCGCCCCCTGTCTCTGTATCACAGACTCAGGGGATGAGTAGACCGCCCCCTGTCTTTGTATCACAGATTCAGGGGATGAGTAGACCGCCTCCTGTCTCTGTATCACAGACTCAGGGGATTAGTAGACCGTCCCCTGTCTTTGTATCACACATGCAGAGGATGAGTAGATCGCCCCCTGTCTCTGTATCACAGACTCAGGGGATGAGTAGACCGCCCCCTGTCTCTGTATCACAGACTCAGGGGATGAGTAGACTGTCCTCTTCCTCTGTATCACAGAGCCAGGGGATGAGTAGACCGCCCCCTGTCTCTGTATCTCAGAATCAGGGAATGAGTAGACTGCCCCCTTTCTCTGTATCACAGATTCAGGGAATGAGTAGACCGCCCCCTGTCTCTTTATCACACACTCGGGGGATGAGTAGACCGTCCCCTTCCTCTGTATCACGGACTCAGGGGGTGACTGGACCGCCCCTGTCTCTGTATCACAGGCTCAGGGGATGAGTAGACCGTCCCCTTCCTCTGTATCACAGACTCAGGGGATGAGTCGAACGCCCCCTGTCTTTGTATCACAGATTCAGGGGATGAGTTGACCGCCTCCTGCCACTGTATCTCAGACTCAGGGGAAGAGTCGAACGCCCCATGTCTCTGTATCATCGACTCAGGGGAAGAGTAGACCGACCCCTGTCATTGTATCACAGATTCAGGGGATGAGTTGACCGCCTCCTGCCTCTGTATCACAGTCTCATGCGATGAGTAGACCGTCCACTGTCTTTGGATCACAGACTCAGGGGATGAGTAGACCGCCCCCTGTCTCTGTATCACAGACTCAGTGTATGAGTAGACTGCCCCCTATCTTGTATCATTGATTCAGGGGATGAGTAGTCCGCCCCCTGCCTCTGTATCTCAGACTCAGGGGAAGAGTCGAACGCCCCCTGTCTCTGTATCATCGACTCAGGGGAAGAGTAGACCGACCCCTGTCTTTGTATCACAGATTCAGGGGATGAGTAGACCGCCTCCTGTCTCTGTATCACAGACTCAGGGGATGAGTAGACCGCCCCCTGTCTCTGTATCACAGACTCAGGGTATGAGTAGACCGCCCCCTATCTTGTATCATTGATTCAGGGGATGAGTTGACCGCCTCCTGCCACTGTATCTCAGACTCAGGGGAAGAGTCGAACGCCCCCTGTCTCTGTATCATCGACTCAGGGGAAGAGTAGACCGACCCCTGTCTTTGTATCACAGATTCAGGGGATGAGTAGACCGCCCCCTGTCTCTGCATCACAGACTCACGGGATGAGTAGACCGTCCCCTGTCTCTGTATCACAGACTCACGGGATGAGTAGACCGTCCCCTGTCTCTGTATCACAGACTCAGTGGATGAGTAGACCCCCCCAGTCCCTGTATCACAGACACAGGGGATGAGGAGACCGCCCCCTGTCTCTGCATCACAGACTCAAGTGATGAGTAGTCCGCCCCCTGTCTTTGTATCACGGACTCAGGGGATGAGTAGACCGCCCCCTGTCTCTGTATCTCACACTCAGTGGATGAGCAGACCGTCCCCTGTCTCCGTACCACAGACTCAGGTGATAAGTAGACCGCACGCTGTCTCTGTATCACAAACTCTCGGGATGAGTAGAGCGCCCCTGTCTCTGTATCACAAATTTAGGGCATGAGTAGTCCGCCCCCTGTCTTTGTATCACGGACTCAGAGGATGAGTAGAGCGCCCCTGTCTCTGTATCACAAATTTAGGGCATGAGGAGACCGCCCCCTGTCTTTCTATCACAGACTCAGGGGATGAGTAGACCACCCCCTGTCTCTGTATCACCGAATCAGGGGATGATTAGACATCCTCCTGTCTCTGCATCACAGACTCAAGGGATGAGTAGACCGTCCCCTGTCTTTGTATCACACATGCAGAGGATGAGTAGATCACCCCCTGTCTCTGTATCACAGACTAAGGGGATGAGTAGACCGTCCCCTGTCTTTGTATCACACATGCAGAGGATGAGTAGATCGCCCCCTGTCGCTGTATCACAGACTCAGGGGATGAGCACACCGTCCCCTTCCTCTGTATCACAGACCCAGGGGATGAGTAAACTGCCCCCTTTCTCTGTATCACAGACTCAGGGAATGAGTAGACCGCCCCCTGTCTCTTTATCACACACTCAGGGGATGAGTAGACCGTCCCCTTCCCCTGTATCACAGACTCAGGGGATGAGTAGACCGCCCCCTGTCTCTGTATCACAGACTCAGGGGATGAGTAGACCGCCCCCTGTCTCTGTATCTCAGAATCAGGGGATGAGTAGACTGCCCCCTTTCTCTGTATCACAGATTCAGGGAATGAGTAGACCGCCCCTGTCTCTGTATCACAGGCTCAGGGGATGAGTAGACCGTCCCCTTCCTCTGTATCACAGACTCAGGGGATGAGTCGAACGCCCCATGTCTCTGTATCATCGACTCAGGGGAAGAGTAGACCGACCCCTGTCATTGCATCACAGATTCAGGGGATGAGTTGACCGCCTCCTGCCTCTGTATCACAGTCTCATGGGATGAGTAGACCGTCCACTGTCTTTGGATCACAGACTCAGGGGATGAGTAGAGCGCCTCCTGTGTCTGCATCGCAGACTCAGGGAATGAGTAGACCGCCCCCTGTCTCTGTATCACAGACTCAGGGTATGAGTAGACCGCCCCCTATCTTGTATCATTGATTCAGGGGATGAGTAGTCCGCCCCCTGTCTCTGCATCGCAGACTCAGGGAATGAGTAGACAGCCCCCTGTATCTGTATCATCGACTCAGGGGATTAGTAGACCGTCCCCTGTCTTTGTATCACACATGCAGAGGATGAGTAGATCGCCCCCTGTCTCTGTATCACAGACTCAGGGGATGAGTAGACCGCCCCCTGTCTTTGTATCACAGATTCAGGGGATGAGTAGACCGCCTCCTGTCTCTGTATCACAGACTCATGGGATGAGTAGACCGTCCCCTGTCTTTGTATCACACATGCAGAGGATGAGTAGATCGCCCCCTGTCTCTGTATCACAGACTCAGGGGATGAGTAGACCGCCCCCTGTCTCTGTATCACAGACTCAGGGGATGAGTAGACTGTCCTCTTCCTCTGTATCACAGAGCCAGGGGATGAGTAGACCGCCCCCTGTCTCTGTATCTCAGAATCAGGGAATGAGTAGACTGCCCCCTTTCTCTGTATCACAGATTCAGGGAATGAGTAGACCGCCCCCTGTCTCTTTATCACACACTCGGGGGATGAGTAGACCGTCCCCTTCCTCTGTATCACGGACTCAGGGGGTGACTGGACCGCCCCTGTCTCTGTATCACAGGCTCAGGGGATGAGTAGACCGTCCCCTTCCTCTGTATCACAGACTCAGGGGATGAGTCGAACGCCCCCTGTCTTTGTATCACAGATTCAGGGGATGAGTTGACCGCCTCCTGCCACTGTATCTCAGACTCAGGGGAAGAGTCGAACGCCCCATGTCTCTGTATCATCGACTCAGGGGAAGAGTAGACCGACCCCTGTCATTGTATCACAGATTCAGGGGATGAGTTGACCGCCTCCTGCCTCTGTATCACAGTCTCATGCGATGAGTAGACCGTCCACTGTCTTTGGATCACAGACTCAGGGGATGAGTAGACCGCCCCCTGTCTCTGTATCACAGACTCAGGGTATGAGTAGACTGCCCCCTATCTTGTATCATTGATTCAGGGGATGAGTAGTCCGCCCCCTGCCTCTGTATCTCAGACTCAGGGGAAGAGTCGAACGCCCCCTGTCTCTGTATCATCGACTCAGGGGAAGAGTAGACCGACCCCTGTCTTTGTATCACAGATTCAGGGGATGAGTAGACCGCCTCCTGTCTCTGTATCACAGACTCAGGGGATGAGTAGACCGCCCCCTGTCTCTGTATCACAGACTCAGGGTATGAGTAGACCGCCCCCTATCTTGTATCATTGATTCAGGGGATGAGTTGACCGCCTCCTGCCACTGTATCTCAGACTCAGGGGAAGAGTCGAACGCCCCCTGTCTCTGTATCATCGACTCAGGGGAAGAGTAGACCGACCCCTGTCTTTGTATCACAGATTCAGGGGATGAGTAGACCGCCTCCTGTCTCTGTATCACAGACTCAGGGGATGAGTAGACCGCCCCCTGTCTCTGCATCACAGACTCACGGGATGAGTAGACCGTCCCCTGTCTCTGTATCACAGACTCAGTGGATGAGTAGACCCCCCCAGTCCCTGTATCACAGACACAGGGGATGAGGAGACCGCCCCCTGTCTCTGCATCACAGACTCAAGTGATGAGTAGTCCGCCCCCTGTCTTTGTATCACGGACTCAGGGGATGAGTAGACCGCCCCCTGTCTCTGTATCTCACACTCAGTGGATGAGCAGACCATCCCCTGTCTCCGTACCACAGACTCAGGTGATAAGTAGACCGCACGCTGTCTCTGTATCACAAACTCTCGGGATGAGTAGAGCGCCCCTGTCTCTGTATCACAAATTTAGGGCATGAGTAGTCCGCCCCCTGTCTTTGTATCACGGACTCAGAGGATGAGTAGAGCGCCCCTGTCTCTGTATCACAAATTTAGGGCATGAGGAGACCGCCCCCTGTCTTTCTATCACAGACTCAAGGGATGAGTAGACCACCCCCTGTCTCTGTATCACCGAATCAGGGGATGATTAGACATCCTCCTGTCTCTGCATCACAGACTCAAGGGATGAGTAGACCGTCCCCTGTCTTTGTATCACACATGCAGAGGATGAGTAGATCACCCCCTGTCTCTGTATCACAGACTAAGGGGATGAGTAGACCGTCCCCTGTCTTTGTATCACACATGCAGAGGATGAGTAGATCGCCCCCTGTCGCTGTATCACAGACTCAGGGGATGAGCACACCGTCCCCTTCCTCTGTATCACAGACCCAGGGGATGAGTAAACTGCCCCTTGTCTCTGTATCCCAGACTCAGGGGATGAGTAGACTGCCCCCTTTCTCTGTATCACAGACTCAGGGGATGAGTAGACTGTCCCCTTCCTCTGTATCACAGAGCCAGGGGATGAGTAGACCGCCCCCTGTCTCTTTATCACACACTCGGGGGATGAGTAGACCGTCCCCTTCCTCTTTATCACGGACTCAGGGGATGAGTAGACCGCCCCTGTCTCTGTATCACAGGCTCAGGGGATGAGTAGACCGTCCCCTTCCTCTGTATCACAGACTCAGGGGATGAGTCGAACGCCCCCTGTCTCTGTATCATCGACTCAGGGGAAGAGTAGACCGCCCCCTGTCTTTGTATCTCAGATTCAGGGGATGAGTTGACCGCCTCCTGCCACTGTATCTCAGACTCAGGGGAAGAGTCGAACGCCCCCTGTCTCTGTATCATCGACTCAGGGGAAGAGTAGACCGACCCCTGTCATTGTATCACAGATTCAGGGGATGAGTTGACCGCCTCCTGCCTCTGTATCACAGTCTCATGGGATGAGTAGACCGTCCACTGTCTCTGGATCACAGACTCAGGGGATGTGTAGACCGCCCCCTGTCTCTGTGTCACAGACTCAGGGGATGAGTAGACCGTCCCCTTCCTCTGAATCACAGACCCAGGGGAAGAGTAAACTGCCCCTTGTCTCTGTATCTCAGACTCGGGGGATGAGCAGACAGCCCCCTTTCTCTGTATCACAGACTCAGGGAATGTGTAGACCGCCCTCTGTCTCTGTATCACAGACTCAGGGGATGAGTAGACCGCCCCCTGTCTCTGTCTAACAAACTCGGGATGAGTAGACCGCCCCCTATCTCTGTATCACAGACTCAGGGGATGAGTGGACCGCCCCCTTCCTCTGAATCACAGACCCAGGGGATGAGTAAACTGCCCCTTGTCTCTGTATCTCAGACTCAGGGGATGAGTAGACTGCCCCCTTTCTCTGTATCACACACTCGGGGGATGAGTAGGCCGCCCCCTGCCTCTGTATCACAGACTCAGGGAATGAGTAGACCGCCCCCTGTCTCTGTATCACAAACTCAGGGGATGAGTAGACCGCCCCCTGTCTCTGTATCACAAACTGAGGGGATAAGTAGACCGCCCCCTGTCACTGTATCACAGACTCAGGGGATGAGTAGACCGCCCCCTGTCTCTGTATCACAGACTCAGGGGATGAGTAGACCGCCCCCTGGCTCTGTATCACATATTTAGGGGATGAGTAGACCGTCCCCTGTCTTTGTATCACACACTCAGTGGATGAGCAGACTGACCCCTGTCTCTGTATCACAGCCACAAGGGATGAGTAGACTGCCCCCTGGCTCTGTATCACAAATTTAGGGGATGAGTAGACCACCCCCTTTCTCTGTATCACAGACTCGGGGGATGAGTAGACCGCCCCCTGTCTCTGTATCATTGATTCAGGGGATGAGTAGACCGCCCCCTGTCTCTGTGTCACAGACTCAGGCGATGAGTAAACTGCCACTTGTCTCTGTATCACAGACTCAGGGAATGAGTAGACCGCCCCCTGTCTCCGTATCGCACACTCGGGGGATGGTTAGACCGCCCCCTGTCTCTGTATTTCAGACTCAGGGGAAGAGTAAAACGCCTCCTGTCTCTGTATCATAGACTCAGGGGATGAGTAGACCGCCCCCTTCCTCTGTATCACAGACCCAGGGGATCAGTAAACTGCCCCTTGTCTCTGTATCTCAGACTCAGGGGAAGAGTAGACCGCCCCCTGTCTCTGTATCTCAGACTCAGGGGATGAATAGACTGCCTCCTGCCTCTGTATCACAGACTCAGGGGATGAGTAGACTGCCTCCTGCCACTGTATCTCAGACTCAGGGGAAGAGTTGAACGCCCCCTGTCTCTGTATCATCGACTCAGGGGAAGAGTAGACCGACCCCTGTCTTTGTATCACAGATTCAGGGGATGAGTAGACCGCCTCCTGTCTCTGTATCACAGACTCAGGGGATGAGTAGACCGCCCCCTGTCTCTGCATCGCAGACTCAGGGAATGAGTAGACCGCCTCCTGTCTCTGTATCACAGACTCAGGGGATGAGTAGACCGCCCCCTGTCTCTGTATAATAGACTCAGGGGTTGAGTAGACCGCACACTGTCCCTATATCACAGATTCAGGGGATGAGTAGACCGCCCCCTGTTTCGATATCACACACTCAGGGGATGAGTCGACCACCCTCTGTCTCTGTATCACAGACACAGTGGATGAGTTAACCGCCCCCTGTCTCTGTATCACAGACACAGTGGTGATTAGACCGCCCCCTGTCTCTGGATCACAGAGTCAGTGGATGAGTCGACCGCCCCTTGTTTCTGTATCACAGACTCAGTGAATGAGTAGACCGCCCCCTGTCTCTGAATCACAGACTCAGGGGATGAGTAGAGCGCCCCCTGTCTCTTTATCACAGACTCAGGGGATGAGTAGAGCGCCCCCTGTCTCTGAATCACTGACTCAGGGGATGAGTAGACCGCCCCCTGTCTCTGAATTACTGACTCAGGGGATGAGTAGACCGCCCCCTGTCTCTGTATCACAGACAGAGTGGATGAGTAGACCGCCCCCTGTCTCGGCATCACAGACTCAGGGGATGAGTAGAACGCCCCCTGTCTCTGAATCACTGACTCAGGGGATGAGTAGACCGCCCCCTGTCTCTGTATCACAGACACAATGGATGAGTAGACCGCCCCCTGTCTCTGCATCACAGACTCAGGGGATGAGTAGACCGCCCCCTGTCTCTGTATCACAGACTCAGGGGATGAGTAGACCGCCCCCTGTTTCTGTATCACATACTCAGGGGATGAGTAGACCGCCCCCTGTCTCTGTATCACAGACTCAGGGGATGAGTAGACGGCCCCCTGTTTCTGTATCACATACTCAGGGGATGAGTAGACCGCCCCCTGTCTCTGTGTCACAGATTCAGTGGATGAGAAGACCGCCCCCTGTCTCTTTATCTCAGAGTCAGTGGATGAGTAGACCGCCCCCTGTCTCTGCATCACAGACTCAGGGGATGAGTAGACCGCCCCCTTTCTCTGTATCTCAGAGTCAGGAGATGAGTAGACCATCCCATGTCTCTGTTTCACAGACTCAGTGGATGAGAAGACCGCCCCCTGTCTCTGTATCTCAGAGTCAGTGGATGACTAGACCGGCCCCTGTCTTTGTATCTCAGACTCAGTGGATGAGTAGACCGTCAGCTGTCTCTGTATCACAGACTCAGTGGCTGACTAGACCGGCCCCTGTCTTTGTATCACAGACTCAGTGGATGAGTAGACCGCCCCCTGTCTCTGCATCACAGACTCACGGGATGAGTAGACCGTCCCCTGTCTCTGCATCACAGACTCAGTGGATGAGTAGACAGCCCTCTGTCTCTGTATCACAGACTCAGGGGATGAGTAGACCGCCCCCTGTCTCTGTATCACAGACTCAGGGGATGAGTAGACCCCTCCCTGTCTCTGTATCACAGACTCAGGGGATGTGTAGACCGCCCCCTGTCTCTGTGTCACAGACTCAGGGGATGAGTAGACCATCCCCTTCCTCTGAATCACAGACCCGGGGGAAGAGTAAACTGCCCCTTGTCTCTGTATCTCAGACTCGGGGGATGAGCAGACAGCCCCCTTTCTCTGTATCACAGACTCAGGGAATGTGTAGACCGCCCCCTGTCTCTGTATCACAGACTCAGGGGATGAGTAGACCGCCCCCTGTCTCTGTCTTACAAACTCGGGATGAGTAGACCGCCCCCTATCTCTGTATCACAGACTCAGGGGATGAGTAGACCGGCCCCTTCCTCTGAATCACAGACCCAGGGGATGAGTAAACTGCCCCTTGTCTCTGTATCTCAGACTCAGGGGATGAGTAGACTGCCCCCTTTCTCTGTATCACACACTCGGGGGATGAGTAGGCCGCCCCCTGCCTCTGTATCACAGACTCAGGGAATGAGTAGACCGCCCCCTGTCTCTGTATCACAAACTCAGGGGATGAGTAGACCGCCCCCTGTCTCTGTATCACAGACTCAGTGAATGAGTAGATCGCCCCCTGTCACTGGATCACAGACTCAGGGGATGAATGGACCGCCCCCTGTCTCTGTATCACAGACTCAGGGGATGAGTAGACCGCCATCTGTCTCTGTATCACATACTCAGTGGATGAGCAGACTGCCCCCTGTCTCTGTATCACAGACTCAGGGGATGAGCAGACCGCCCCCTGTCTCTGTATTACAAACTGAGGGGATGAATAGACCGTCCCCTGTCTCTGTATCTCAAACTCACGGAAAGAGTTAACCGCCCCCAAACTCTGTATCACAGACTCAGGGAATGAGTAGACCGCCCCCTGTCTCTGCATCACAGAATCAGGGGATGAGTAGACCGTCCCCTGTCTCTGTATCTCACACTCACGGAAAGAGTTAACCGCCCCCAAACTCTGCATCACAGACTCGGGGGATAAGTAGACCGCCCCCTGTCTCTGTATCACAAACTCAGGGGATGAGTAGACCGCCCCCTGTCTCTGTATCACAGACTCAGGGGATGGGTAGACCGCCCCCTGGCTCTGTATCACAGAGTCAGTGGATGAGTAGACCGCCCCCTGTCTCTGTATCACAGACTCAGGGGATGAGCAGACCGCCCCCTGTCTCTGTATCACAAACTGAGGGGATGAATAGACCGTCCCCTGTCTCTGTATCTCACACTCACGGAAAGAGTTAACCGCCCCCAAACTCTGTATCACAGACTCAGGGGATGAGTAGACCGCCCCCTGTCTCTGTATCACAGACTCAGGGGATGAGTAGACCTCCCCCTGGCTCTGTATCACAAATTTAGGGGATGAGTAGACCGTCCCCTGTCTTTGTATCACACACTCAGTGGATGAGCAGACTGACCCCTGTCTCTGTATCACAGCCACAAGGGATGAGTAGACTGCCCCCTGGCTCTGTATCACAAATTTAGAGGATGAGTAGACCACCCCCTTTCTCTGTATCACAGACTCGGGGAATCAGTAGACCGCCCCCTGTCTCTGTATCATTGATTCAGGGGATGAGTAGACCGCCCCCTGTCTCTGTGTCACAGACTCAGGCGATGAGTAAACTGCCACTTGTCTCTGTATCACAGACTCAGGGAATGAGTAGACCGCCCCCTGTCTCCGTATCGCACACTCGGGGGATGGTTAGACCGCCCCCTGTCTCTGTATTTCAGACTCAGGGGAAGAGTAAAACGCCTCCTGTCTCTGTATCATAGACTCAGGGGATGAGTAGACCGCCCCCTTCCTCTGTATCACAGACCCAGGGGATCAGTAAACTGCCCCTTGTCTCTGTATCTCAGACTCAGGGGAAGAGTAGACCGCCCCCTGTCTCTGTATCTCAGACTCAGGGGATGAGTAGACTGCCCCCTGTCTTTGTATCACAGTCTCAGGGGATGAGTAGACTGCCTCCTGCCTCTGTATCACAGAATCAGGGGAAGAGTAGACCGCCCCCTGTCTCTGTATCTCAGACTCAGGGGATGAGTAGACCGCCCCCTGTCTTGTATCATTGATTCAGGGGATGAGTAGACCGCCCCCTGTCTTGTATCATTGATTCAGGGGATGAGTAGACCGCCCCCTCTCGCTGTGTCATGGACTCAGGGGTTGAGTAGACTGCACACTGTCTCTATATCACAGACTCAGGCGATGAGTAAACTGCCCCTTGTCTCTGTATCACAGACTCAAGGAATGAGTAGACCGCCCCCTGTCGCTGTATAATAGACTCAGGGGTTGAGTAGACTGCACACTGTCTCTATATCACAGACTCAGGGGATGAGTAGACCGCCCCCTCTCGCTGTGTCATAGACTCAGGCGATGAGTAAAGTGCCCCCTGTCTCTGTATCACAGACTCATGTGATGAGTAGTCGCCCCCTGTCCCCGTCTCGCACACTCGGGGGATGGTTCGAGAGCCCCCTGTCTCTGTATCACACTCTCACGGGATGAGTAGACGGCCCCCTGTCTCTGTATCATTGATTCAGGGGATGAGTAGATGGCCCCCTGTCTCTGCATCACAGTCTCAGGGGAAGAGTAGACCCCCCCCTGTCTCTGTATCGCAGACTCAGTGGATGAGTAGACCGCCCCCTTCCTCTGTATCACAGACCCAGGGGATGAGTAAACTGCCCCTTGTCTCTGTATCTCAGACTCAGGGGATGAGTAGACCGCCCCCTGTCTCTGCATCACAGACTCAGGTGATGAGTAGACCGCCCCCTGTCTCTGTATCACAGACTCATGTGATGAGTAGACCGTCCCCTGTCTCTGTATCACAGACTCAGTGGATGAGAAGACCGGCCCCTGTCGCTGCATCAAAGACTCAGGGGATGAGTAGACCGCCCCCTTCCTCTGCATCACAGACCAGGGGATGAGTAAACTGCCCCTTGTCTCTGTATCACAGACTCAGGGGATGAGTAGACCACCCCCTGTCTCTGTATCACACACTCGGGGGATGAGTAGACCGCCCCCTGTCTTGTCTTATTGATTCAGGGGATGAGTAGACCGCCCCCTGTCTCTGTATAATAGACTCAGGGGTTGAGTAGACCGCACACTGTCTCTATATCACACATTCAGTGGATGAGTAGACCGCCCCCTTTCTCTGTATCACATACTCAAGGGATGAGTAGACCACCCCCTGTCTATGTATCACAGACTCAGGGAATGAGTAGACCGCCCCCTGTCTCTGTATCACAGACTCAGTGGATGAGTAGACCGCCCCCTGTCTCTGTATCACAGACTCAGTGGAAGAGAAGACGGGCCCCTGTCTCTGTATCAAAGACTCAGGGGATGAATAGACCGCCCCCCTGTCTCTGTATCATAGACTCAGGGGATGAGTAGACCACCTCCTGTCTCTGTATCACAGACTCAAGGGATGAGTAGACCGCCCCCTGTCTCTGTAACATAGACTCAGGGGATGAGTAGACCGCCCCCTGTCTCTGGATCACAGAGTCAGTGGATGAGTAGACCGCCCCCTTCCTCTGTATCACAGACCCAGGGGATGAGTAAACTGCCCCTTGTCTCTGTATCTCAGACTCAGGGGATGAGTAGACCGCCCCCTGTCTCTTTATCACACACTCGGGGGATGAGTAGACCGCCCCCTGTCTCTGTATCACAGACTCAGGTGATGTGTAGACCGCACACATTCTCTGCATGACAGACTCAGGGGATGAGTAGACCGCCCCCTGTCTCTGTCTAACAAACTCGGGATGAGTAGACCTACCCCTGTCTCTGTATCACAGACTCAGAGGATGAGTAGACCGACCCCTGTCTCTGTATCACAGACTCAGGGGATGAGTAGACCGACCCCTGTCTCTGTATCACAGACTCAGGGGATGAGTAGAGAGCCCTCGGTCTCTGTGTCACAGACTCAGTGGATGAGTAGACTGCCCCCTGTCTCTGTATCACAGACTCAGGGAATGCGTTGAGCGCCCTCTGTCTCTGTATCACAGACTCAGGGGATGAGTAGACCGCCCCCTTCCTCTGAATCACAGACCCAGGGGATGAGTAAACTGCCCCCTGTCTCTGTATCACACACTCAGGGGATGAGTAGACCGCCCCTGTCACTGTATCACAGACTCAGGGAATGACTAGACCGCCCGCTGTCTCTCCATCATAGACTCAGCGGATAAGTAGAGCGCCCCCTGTCTCTCTATCATGGACTCAGTGGATGAGTAGACCGCCCCCTGTCTCTGTATCACATACTCAAGGGATGAGTAGACCACCCCCTGTCTATGTATCACAGACTCAGGGAATGAGTAGACCGCCCCCTGTCTCTGTATCACAGACTCAGTGGAGGAGTAGACCGCCCCCTGTCCCTGTATCACAGACTCAGTGGAAGAGAAGACGGGCCCCTGTCTCTGTATCAAAGACTCAGGGGATGAATAGACCGCCCCCCTGTCTCTGTATCATAGACTCAGGGGATGAGTAGACCACCTCCTGTCTCTGTATCACAGACTCAAGGGATGAGTAGAGCGCCCCCTGTCTCTGTATCATAGACTCAGGGGATGAGTAGACCGCCCCCTGTCTCTGGATCACAGAGTCAGTGGATGAGTAGACCGCCCCCTTCCTCTGTATCACAGACCCAGGGGATGAGTAAACTGCCCCTTGTCTCTGTATCTCAGACTCAGGGGATGAGTAGACTGCCCCCTGTCTCTTTATCACAGACTCAGGTGATGTGTAGACCGCACACATTCTCTGTATGACAGACTCAGGGGATGAGTAGACCGCCCCCTGTCTCTGTCTAACAAACTCGGGATGAGTAGACCGCCCCCTGTCTCTGTATCACAGACTCAGAGGATGAGTAGACCGACCCCTGTCTCTGTATCACAGACTCAGGGGATGAGTAGACCGACCCCTGACTCTGTATCACAGACTCAGGGGATGAGTAGAGCGCCCTCGGTCTCTGTGTCACAGACTCAGTGGATGAGTAGACTGCCCCCTGTCTCTGTATCACAGACTCAGGGAATGCGTTGAGCGCCCTCTGTCTCTGTATCACAGCCACAGTGGATGAGAAGACCGCCCCCTTTCTCTGTATCTCAGAGTCAGTGGATGACTAGACCGGCCCTTGTCTTTGTATCACAGACTCAGTGGATGAGTAGACCGTCCCCTGTCTTTGCATCACAGACTCAGTGTATGAGTAGATCGCCCCCTGTCTCTGTATCACAGACTCAGGGGATGAGTAGACCACCCCCTGTTTCTGTATCACAGACTCAGTGGATGAGTAGACCGCCCCCTGTCTCTGTATCACAGATTCAGTGGATGAGTAGACCGCCCACTGTTTCTGTATCACAGACTCAGTGGATGAGTAGCAGCCCCCTGTCTCTGTATCACAGACTCAGTGGATGAGTAGACCGCCCCCTGTCTCTGTATCAGACTCAGGGGATGAGTAGACCGCCCCCTGTCTCTGTATCACAGACTCAGGGGATGAGCAGACCGCCCCCTGTCTCTTTGTCTCAGAGTCAGTGGATGAGTAAACTGCCCCTTGTCTCTGTATCTCAGACTCAGGGGAAGAGTAGACTGGCCCCTGTCTGTATTTCAGGGACTTTGGGGCTGAGTAGAGTGCACCCTGTCTCTGGATCACAAATTTGGGAATGAGTAGACCGCCCACTGTCTCTGTATCTCAGACTCAGGGAATGAGTAGACCGCCCCCTGTTTCTCTATCACATACTCAGGGGATGAGTAGAGCCCCCCCTGTCTCTGTATCACAGCCACAGTGGATGAGAAGACCGCCCCCTTTCTCTGTATCTCAGAGTCAGTGGATGACTAGACCGGCCCTTGTCTCTGTATCACAGACTCAGGGAATGAGTAGACCGCCCCCTGTCTGTTTATCACACACTCGGGGGATGAGTAGACCGCCCCATGTCTCTGTATCACAGACTCAGGTGATGTGTAGACCACACACATTCTCTGTATGACAGACTCAGGGGATGAGTAGACCACCCCCTGTCTCTGTCTAACAAACTCGGCATGAGTAGACCGCCCCCTGTCTCTGTATCACAGACTCAGGGGATGAGTAGACCGCCCCCTTCCTCTGAATCACAGACCCAGGGGATGAGTAAACTGCCCCTTGTCTCTGTATCTCAGACTCAGGGGATGAGTAGACTGCCCCCTGTCTGTATTTCAGGGACTTTGGGGCTGAGTAGAGTGCCCCCTGTCTCTGTATCACAAATTTAGGGAATGAGTAGACCGCTCCCTGTCTCTGTATCACACACTCAGGGGATGAGTAGACCGCCCCTGTCTCTGCATCACAGACTCAGGGGATGAGTAGACCGCCCCCTTTCTCTGTATCTCAGAGTCAGGGGGTGTGTAGACCATCCCATATCTCTGTTTCACAGACTCAGTGGATGAGAAGACAGCCCCCTGTCTCTGGATCACAGAATCCGTGGCTGACTAGACCGGCCCCTGTCTTTGTTTCACTGACTCAGTGGATGAGTAGACCGCCCCCTGTCTCTGCATTACAGACTCAGGGGATGAGTAGACCGTCCCCTGTCTCTGTGTCACAGAATCCGTGGCTGACTAGACCGGCCCCTGTCTTTGTATCACTGACTCAGTGGATGAGTAGACAACCCCCTGTCTGTGTATCACAGACTCAGGGGATGAGTAGACCCCCCCCTGTCTTTGTATCACAGACGCAGGGGATGAGTAGACCGCCCCCTGTATCTGTATCACAGACTCAGGGGATGAGTAGACCCCCCCCTGTCTCTGTATCACAGACTCAGGGGATGAGTAGACCGCCCCCTTCCTCTGTATCACAGACCCAGGGGATGAGTAAACTGCCCCTTGTCTCTGTATCTCAGACTCAGGGGATGAGTAGACTGCCCCCTTTCTTTGTATCACAGACTCAGGGAATGAGTAGACCGCCCCCTGTCTCTTTATCACACACTCGGGGGATGAGTAGACCGCCCCCTGTCTCTGTATCACAGACTCAGGTGATGTGTAGACCGCACACATTCTCTGTATGACAGACTCAGGGGATGAGTCGACCGCCCCCTGTCTCTGTCTAACAAACTCGGGATGAGAAGACCGCCCCCTGTCTCTGTATCACAGACTCAGGGGATGAGTAGACCGCCCCCTTCCTCTGAATCACAGACCCAGGGGATGAGTAGACTGCCCCCTGTCTGTATTTCAGGGACTTTGGGGCTGAATAGACCGCCCCCTGTCTCTGTATCACAAATTTAGGGAATGAGTAGACCGCCCCTGTCACTGTATCACAGACTGAGGGAATGACTAGACCGCCCGCTGTCTCTCCATCATAGTCTCAGCGGATAAGTAGAGCGCCCCCTGTCTCTCTAACAAAGACTCAGGGGATGAGTAGACCGCCTCCTGTCTCTGCATCACAGACTCAAGGGATGAGTAGACCGCCCCCTGTCTCTGTATCACATACTCAAGGGATGAGTAGACCACCCCCTGTCTATGTATCACAGACTCAGGGAATGAGTAGACCGCCCCCTGTCTCTGTATCACAGACTCAGTGGATGAGTAGACCGCCCCCTGTCTCTGTATCACAGACTCAGTGGAAGAGAAGACGGGCCCCTGTCTCTGTATCAAAGACTCAGGGGATGAATAGACCGCCCCCTGTCTCTGTATCATAGACTCAG
This sequence comes from Heterodontus francisci, assembly GCF_036365525.1. Taxonomy (NCBI): domain Eukaryota; kingdom Metazoa; phylum Chordata; class Chondrichthyes; order Heterodontiformes; family Heterodontidae; genus Heterodontus; species Heterodontus francisci. Next base: position 1,374,258 of record NW_027141816.1, on the reverse strand, counting down.
GGGATGAGTAGACCGCCTCCTGTCTCTGTACCAAAGACTCAAGGGATGAGTAGGCCACCCCCTGTCTCTGTATCACAGATCAGTGAATGAGTAGACTGCCCTCTGTCTCTGTATCACAGACTCAATGGATGAGAAGACCGCCCCCTGTCTCTGTATCACAGACACAGTGGATGAGTAGACCGCCCCCTGTCTCTGGATCACAGTCAGTGGATGAGTAGACCGCCCCCTGTTTCTGCATCACAGACTCAGTGAATGAGTAGACCGCCCCATTCCTCTGTATCACAGACCCAGGGGATGAGAAAACTGCCCCTTGTCTCTGTATCTCAGACTCAGCGGATGAGTAGACTGCCCCCTTTCTCTGTATCACAGACTCAGGGAATGAGTAGACCGCCCCCTGTCTCTTTATCACACACTCGGGGGATGAGTAGACCGCCCCCTGTCTCTGTATCACAGACTCAGGGAATGCGTTGAGCGCCCTCTGTCTCTGTATCACAGCCACAGTGGATGAGAAGACCGCCCCCTTTCTCTGTATCTCAGAGTCAGTGGATGACTAGACCGGCCCTTGTCTTTGTATCACAGACTCAGTGGATGAGTAGACCGTCCCCTGTCTTTGCATCACAGACTCAGTGTATGAGTAGATCGCCCCCTGTCTCTGTATCACAGACTCAGGGGATGAGTAGACCACCCCCTGTTTCTGTATCACAGACTCAGTGGATGAGTAGACCGCCCCCTGTCTCTGTATCACAGATTCAGTGGATGAGTAGACCGCCCACTGTTTCTGTATCACAGACTCAGTGGATGAGTAGCAGCCCCCTGTCTCTGTATCACAGACTCAGTGGATGAGTAGACCGCCCCCTGTCTCTGTATCAGACTCAGGGGATGAGTAGACCGCCCCCTGTCTCTGTATCACAGACTCAGGGGATGAGCAGACCGCCCCCTGTCTCTTTGTCTCAGAGTCAGTGGATGAGTAAACTGCCCCTTGTCTCTGTATCTCAGACTCAGGGGAAGAGTAGACTGGCCCCTGTCTGTATTTCAGGGACTTTGGGGCTGAGTAGAGTGCACCCTGTCTCTGGATCACAAATTTGGGAATGAGTAGACCGCCCACTGTCTCTGTATCTCAGACTCAGGGAATGAGTAGACCGCCCCCTGTTTCTCTATCACATACTCAGGGGATGAGTAGAGCCCCCCCTGTCTCTGTATCACAGCCACAGTGGATGAGAAGACCGCCCCCTTTCTCTGTATCTCAGAGTCAGTGGATGACTAGACCGGCCCTTGTCTCTGTATCACAGACTCAGGGAATGAGTAGACCGCCCCCTGTCTGTTTATCACACACTCGGGGGATGAGTAGACCGCCCCATGTCTCTGTATCACAGACTCAGGTGATGTGTAGACCACACACATTCTCTGTATGACAGACTCAGGGGATGAGTAGACCACCCCCTGTCTCTGTCTAACAAACTCGGCATGAGTAGACCGCCCCCTGTCTCTGTATCACAGACTCAGGGGATGAGTAGACCGCCCCCTTCCTCTGAATCACAGACCCAGGGGATGAGTAAACTGCCCCTTGTCTCTGTATCTCAGACTCAGGGGATGAGTAGACTGCCCCCTGTCTGTATTTCAGGGACTTTGGGGCTGAGTAGAGTGCCCCCTGTCTCTGTATCACAAATTTAGGGAATGAGTAGACCGCTCCCTGTCTCTGTATCACACACTCAGGGGATGAGTAGACCGCCCCTGTCTCTGCATCACAGACTCAGGGGATGAGTAGACCGCCCCCTTTCTCTGTATCTCAGAGTCAGGGGGTGTGTAGACCATCCCATATCTCTGTTTCACAGACTCAGTGGATGAGAAGACAGCCCCCTGTCTCTGGATCACAGAATCCGTGGCTGACTAGACCGGCCCCTGTCTTTGTTTCACTGACTCAGTGGATGAGTAGACCGCCCCCTGTCTCTGCATTACAGACTCAGGGGATGAGTAGACCGTCCCCTGTCTCTGTGTCACAGAATCCGTGGCTGACTAGACCGGCCCCTGTCTTTGTATCACTGACTCAGTGGATGAGTAGACAACCCCCTGTCTGTGTATCACAGACTCAGGGGATGAGTAGACCCCCCCCTGTCTTTGTATCACAGACGCAGGGGATGAGTAGACCGCCCCCTGTATCTGTATCACAGACTCAGGGGATGAGTAGACCCCCCCCTGTCTCTGTATCACAGACTCAGGGGATGAGTAGACCGCCCCCTTCCTCTGTATCACAGACCCAGGGGATGAGTAAACTGCCCCTTGTCTCTGTATCTCAGACTCAGGGGATGAGTAGACTGCCCCCTTTCTTTGTATCACAGACTCAGGGAATGAGTAGACCGCCCCCTGTCTCTTTATCACACACTCGGGGGATGAGTAGACCGCCCCCTGTCTCTGTATCACAGACTCAGGTGATGTGTAGACCGCACACATTCTCTGTATGACAGACTCAGGGGATGAGTCGACCGCCCCCTGTCTCTGTCTAACAAACTCGGGATGAGAAGACCGCCCCCTGTCTCTGTATCACAGACTCAGGGGATGAGTAGACCGCCCCCTTCCTCTGAATCACAGACCCAGGGGATGAGTAGACTGCCCCCTGTCTGTATTTCAGGGACTTTGGGGCTGAATAGACCGCCCCCTGTCTCTGTATCACAAATTTAGGGAATGAGTAGACCGCCCCTGTCACTGTATCACAGACTGAGGGAATGACTAGACCGCCCGCTGTCTCTCCATCATAGTCTCAGCGGATAAGTAGAGCGCCCCCTGTCTCTCTAACAAAGACTCAGGGGATGAGTAGACCGCCTCCTGTCTCTGCATCACAGACTCAAGGGATGAGTAGACCGCCCCCTGTCTCTGTATCACATACTCAAGGGATGAGTAGACCACCCCCTGTCTATGTATCACAGACTCAGGGAATGAGTAGACCGCCCCCTGTCTCTGTATCACAGACTCAGTGGATGAGTAGACCGCCCCCTGTCTCTGTATCACAGACTCAGTGGAAGAGAAGACGGGCCCCTGTCTCTGTATCAAAGACTCAGGGGATGAATAGACCGCCCCCTGTCTCTGTATCATAGACTCAGGGGATGAGTAGACCGCCTCCTGTCTCTGTACCAAAGACTCAAGGGATGAGTAGGCCACCCCCTGTCTCTGTATCACAGATCAGTGAATGAGTAGACTGCCCTCTGTCTCTGTATCACAGACTCAATGGATGAGAAGACCGCCCCCTGTCTCTGTATCACAGACACAGTGGATGAGTAGACCGCCCCCTGTCTCTGGATCACAGTCAGTGGATGAGTAGACCGCCCCCTGTTTCTGCATCACAGACTCAGTGAATGAGTAGACCGCCCCATTCCTCTGTATCACAGACCCAGGGGATGAGAAAACTGCCCCTTGTCTCTGTATCTCAGACTCAGCGGATGAGTAGACTGCCCCCTTTCTCTGTATCACAGACTCAGGGAATGAGTAGACCGCCCCCTGTCTCTTTATCACACACTCGGGGGATGAGTAGACCGCCCCCTGTCTCTGTATCACAGACTCAGGTGATGTGTAGACCGCACACATTCTCTGTATGACAGACTCAGGGGATGAGTAGACCGCCCCCTGTCTCTGTCTAACAAACTCGGGATGAGTAGATTCCCCCTGTCTCTGAATCACAGACCCAGGGGATGAGTAAACTGCCCCTTGTCTCTGTATCTCAGACTCAGGGGATGAGTAAACTGCCCCCTGTCTCTGTATCACAAATTTAGGGAATGAGTAGACCGCCCCCTGTTTCTTTATCACATACTCAGGGGATGAGTAGAGCGCCCTCTGTCTCTGTATCACAGCCACAGTGGATTAGAAGACCGCCCCCTTTCTCTGTATCTCAGAGTCAGTGGATGACTAGACCGGCCCTTGTCTTTGTATCACAGACTCAGTGGATGAGTAGACCGTCCCCTGTCCCTGTATCACAGACTCAGTGGATGACTACAACGGCCCCTGTCTTTGCATCACAGACTCAGTGGATGAGTAGACCGCCCCCTGTCTCTGTATCACAGACTCAGGAGATGAGTAGACCGCCCCCTGTCTCTGTATCACAGACTCAGGGAATGAGTAGACCGCCCCCTGTTTCTGTATCACATACTCAGGGGATGAGGAGACCGCCCTCTGTCTCTGTATCACAGACTCAGTGGATGAGTAGACCGCCCCCTGTCTCTGTATCACAGATTCAGTGGATGAGTAGACCGCCCCCTGTCTCTGTATCACAGATTCAGTGGATGAGTAGACCGCCCCCTGTCTCTGTATCACAGACTCAGGAGATGAGTAGACCGCCTCCTGTCTCTGTATCACAGACTCAGGGGATGAGTAGACCGCCTCCTGTCTCTGTATCACAGACTCAGGGGATGAGTAGACCGCCCCCTGTCTCTGTATCACAGACTCAGGGGATGAGTAGACCGACCCCTGTCTCTGTATCACAGACTCAGGGGATAAATAGAGCGCCCCCTGTCTTTGTATCACAGACTCAGTGGATGAGTAGACCGCCCCCTGTCTCTGTATCACAGACTCAGGGGATTAGTACACCGCCCCCTTCCTCTGTATCACAGACCCAGGGGATGAGTAGACCGTCCCCTGTCTATGTATCACAATCTCAGTGGATGTGAAGACCGCCCCCTGTCTCTGTCTCTCAGAGTCATTGGATGACGAAACTGCCCCCTGTCTCTGTATCACAAACTCTCGGGATGAGTAGACCACCCCCTGTCTCTGTATCACAAACTCTCGGGATGAGTAGACCGCCCCCTGTCTCTGTATGACAGACTCATGGGATGAGTAGTCCGCCCCCTGTCTCTGTATCACAGACTCATGGGATGAGTAGTCCGCCCCCTGTCTCTGTATGACAGACACAGGAGATGAGTAGACCGCACCCTGTCATAGTGTCACAGATTCAAGGGATGAGTAGACCGCCTCCTGCCTCTGTATCACAGACTCATGGGATGAGAAGTCCGTCCCCTGTATTTGTATCACAGACTCAGGGGACGAGTTGACCGCCTCCTGTCTCTGTATCACAGACTCAGGAGATCTGTAGACCACCCCCTGTCTTTGTATCACAGACTCAGGGGATGAGTAGAGCGCCCCCTGTCTCTGTATCACAGACTCAGGGGATGAGTAGACCACCCCCTGTCTCAGGATCACACACTCGGGGGATGCTTCGAGCGCCCCCTGTCTCTGTATCACACACTCACGGGATGAGTAGACCCCCCCCTGTCTCTGTATCACAGACTCAGGGGATGAGTAGACCGCCCCCTGTCTCAGTATCACAGACTCAGGGGATGAGTAGTCCGCCCCCTGTCTCTGTATCACAGACTCAGGGGATGAGTAGACCCTCCCCCCTGTCTCTGTATCACAGACTCAGGGGATGAGTAGACCGCCCCCTGTCTCTGTATCACAGACTCAGGGGATTAGTAGACCGCCCCCTTCCTCTGTGTCACAGACCCAGGGGATGAGTAGACCGTCCCCTGACTCTGTATCACAAACTCAGTGGATGTGAAGACCGCCCCCTGTCTCTGTCTCTCAGAGTCAGTGGATGACGAAACTGCCCCCTGTCTCTGTATCACAGACTCAGGAGATCTGTAGACCACCCCCTGTCTTTGTATCACAGACTCTCGGGATGAGTAGACCCCCCCTGTCTCAGTATCACAAATTTAGGGGATGAGTAGACCGCCCCCTGTCTCTGCATCACAGACCCAGGGAATGAGTAGACCGCACACTTTCTCTCTATAACAAACTCGGGATGATTAGACCGCCCCCTTCCTCTGTATCACTGACCCAGGGGATGAGGAGACCACCCTCTGTCTCTGCATCACAAATTTAGGGAATGAGTCGACCGCTCCCTGTCTTTGTATCACAAACTCAGGGGATGAGTAGACCGCCCCCTGTCTCTGTATCACAGACTCAGGGAATGAGTAGACTGCTCCCTGTCTTTGTATCACAAACTCAGGGGATGAGTAGACCGCCCCCTGTCTTTGTATCACAAACTCAGGGGATGAGTAGACCGCCCCCTGTCTCTGTATCAAAGACTCGGGGGTTGGTTAGAGCGCCCCCTGTCTCTGTATCACACACTCACGGGATGAGAAGACGGGCCCCTGTCTCTGGATCAAAGACTCGGGGGATGGTTAGAGCGCCCCCTGTCTCTGTATCACACACTCACGGAATGAGTAGACCGCCCCCTGTCTCTGTATCATTGATTCAGGGGATGAGTAGACGGCCCCCTGTATCTGTCTCACAGACTCAGCGGATGAATAGACCCCCCCCTGTCTCTGCATCACAGACTCAGGGGATGAGTAGACCGCCCCCTGTCTCTGTATCACAGACTCAGGGGATGAGTAAGCCCCCCACTGTCTCTGCATCACAGACTCAGTGGATGAGTAGACCGCCCCCTTTCTCTGCATCACAGACTCAGCGGATGAGAAGACTGTCACCTTCCTCTGTATCACAGACCCAGGGGATGAGTAAACTGCCCCTTGTCTCTGTACCTCAGACTCAGGGGATGAGTAGTCCGCCCCCTGTCTCTGTATCACAGACTCAGGGGATGAGTAGACCCTCCCCCCTGTCTCCGTATCACAGACTCAGGGGATGAGTAGACCACCCCCTGTCTTTGTATCACAGACTCAGGCGATGAGTAAACTGCCCCTTGTCTCTGTATCAAGGACTCAGGTGATGAGTAGACTGCCCCCTGTCTCTGTATCACAAACTCTCGGGATGAGTAGACCGCCCCCTGTCTCTGTATGACAGACTCATGGGATGAGTAGTCCGCCCCCTGTCTCTGTATCACAGACTCATGGGATGAGTAGTCCGCCCCCTGTCTCTGTATGACAGACACAGGAAATGAGTAGACCGCACCCTGTCATAGTGTCACAGATTCAAGGGATGAGTAGACCGCCTCCTGCCTCTGTATCACAGACTCATGGGATGAGCAGTCCGTCCCCTGTATTTGTATCACAGACTCAGGGGACGAGTTGACCGCCTCCTGTCTCTGTATCACAGACTCAGGAGATCTGTAGACCACCCCCTGTCTTTGTATCACAGACTCAGGGGATGAGTAGAGCGCCCCCTGTCTCTGTATCACAGACTCAGGGGATGAGTAGACCACCCCCTGTCTCAGGATCACACACTCGGGGGATGCTTCGAGCGCCCCCTGTCTCTGTATCACACACTCACGGGATGAGTAGACCCCCCCCTGTCTCTGTATCACAGACTCAGGGGATGAGTAGACCGCCCCCTGTCTCAGTATCACAGACTCAGGGGATGAGTAGTCCGCCCCCTGTCTCTGTATCACAGACTCAGGGGATGAGTAGACCCTCCCCCCTGTCTCTGTATCACAGACTCAGGGGATGAGTAGACCGCCCCCTGTCTCTGTATCACAGACTCAGGGGATTAGTAGACCGCCCCCTTCCTCTGTGTCACAGACCCAGGGGATGAGTAGACCGTCCCCTGACTCTGTATCACAAACTCAGTGGATGTGAAGACCGCCCCCTGTCTCTGTCTCTCAGAGTCAGTGGATGACGAAACTGCCCCCTGTCTCTGTATCACAGACTCAGGAGATCTGTAGACCACCCCCTGTCTTTGTATCACAGACTCTCGGGATGAGTAGACCCCCCCTGTCTCAGTATCACAAATTTAGGGGATGAGTAGACCGCCCCCTGTCTCTGCATCACAGACCCAGGGAATGAGTAGACCGCACACTTTCTCTCTATAACAAACTCGGGATGATTAGACCGCCCCCTTCCTCTGTATCACTGACCCAGGGGATGAGGAGACCACCCTCTGTCTCTGCATCACAAATTTAGGGAATGAGTCGACCGCTCCCTGTCTTTGTATCACAAACTCAGGGGATGAGTAGACCGCCCCCTGTCTCTGTATCACAGACTCAGGGAATGAGTAGACTGCTCCCTGTCTTTGTATCACAAACTCAGGGGATGAGTAGACCGCCCCCTGTCTTTGTATCACAAACTCAGGGGATGAGTAGACCGCCCCCTGTCTCTTTATCAAAGACTCGGGGGATGGTTAGAGCGCCCCCTGTCTCTGTATCACACACTCACGGGATGAGAAGACGGGCCCCTGTCTCTGGATCAAAGACTCGGGGGATGGTTAGAGCGCCCCCTGTCTCTGTATCACACACTCACGGAATGAGTAGACCGCCCCCTGTCTCTGTATCATTGATTCAGGGGATGAGTAGACGGCCCCCTGCATCTGTCTCACAGACTCAGCGGATGAATAGACCCCCCCCTGTCTCTGCATCACAGACTCAGGGGATGAGTAGACCGCCCCCTGTCTCTGTATCACAGACTCAGGGGATGAGTAAGCCCCCCACTGTCTCTGCATCACAGACTCAGTGGATGAGTAGACCGCCCCCTTTCTCTGCATCACAGACTCAGCGGATGAGAAGACTGTCACCTTCCTCTGTATCACAGACCCAGGGGATGAGTAAACTGCCCCTTGTCTCTGTACCTCAGACTCAGGGGATGAGTAGTCCGCCCCCTGTCTCTGTATCACAGACTCAGGGGATGAGTAGACCCTCCCCCCTGTCTCCGTATCACAGACTCAGGGGATGAGTAGACCACCCCCTGTCTTTGTATCACAGACTCAGGCGATGAGTAAACTGCCCCTTGTCTCTGTATCAAGGACTCAGGTGATGAGTAGACTGCCCCCTGTCTCTGCATCACAGACTCAGGGGTTGAGTAGACCTCCAACTGTCTCTGCATCACAGAGTCATGGGATGAGTAGTCCGCCCCCTTTCTCTGTATCTCAGAATTAGGGGATGAGTAGACAGCCCCCTGTCTCTGCATCACAGACTCAGGGGATGAGTCGACAGCCTCCTGTCTCTGGATCACAGAGTCATGGGATGAGTAGAGCGCCCCCTGTCTCTGTATTACAGACTCAGGGAATGAGTCGACCGCCCCCTGTCTCTGTATTACAGACTCAGGGGATGAGTAGACCGCCCCCTGTCTCTGTATTACAGACTCAGGGGATGAGTAGACCGCTCCCTGTCTCTGCATCACAGACTCAGGGGATGAGTAGACCGCCCCCTTCCTCTGTCTCACAGACACAGGGGATGAGTAAACTGCCCCTTGTCTCTGTATCACACACTCAGGGGATGAGCAGACTGCCCCCTTTCTCTGTATCACAGACTCAGGGAATGAGTAGACCGCCCCCTGTCTCTTTATCTCACACTCGGGGGATGAGTAGACCGCCCCCTGTCTCTGTATCACAGACTCAGGTGATGAGTAGACCACCCGCTGTCTCTGTATCACAAATTTAGGGAATGAGTAGACGGCCCCCTGTCTCTGTATCACAGACTCACGGGATGAGTAGACCGCCCCCTCTCTCTGCAAAACAAACTCGGGATGAGTAGACCGCATCCTGTCTCTGTATCACAGACTCAGGGGATGATTAGACAGCCTCCTGTCTATGTATCACAGACTCAGGGGATGAGTAGACCGCCCCCTGTCTCTGTATCACAGTCTCAGAGGATGAGTAGACCGCCCCCTTCCTCTGTATCTCAGACTCAGGGGAAGAGTAAACTGCCCCTTGTCTCTCTATCTCAGACTCAGGGGATGAGTAGACTGCCCCCTGTCTCTTTATCACACACTCGGGGGATGAGTAGACCGCCCCCTGCCTCTCTATCAAACACTCAGGATTGAATAGATCTCCCCCAGTCTCTGTCTCATAGACACGGGTGATGAGTAGACTGGCCCCTGTCTGTATTTCAGGGTCTTTGGGGCTGAGTAGACTGCCCCCTGTCTCTGTATCTCAACTTTAGGGAATGAGTAGACGGCCCCCTGTCTCTGTATCACAACTTAGGGAATGAGTAGACGGCCCCCTGTCTCTGTATCACAACTTTAGGGAATGAGTAGACCGCCCCCTGTAGCTGTATCACAGACTCAGGGGATGAGAAGACCTTCCCCTTCCTCTGTATCACAAAACACAGGGGATGAGCAAACTGCCCCTTGTCTCTGTATCTCAGACTCAGGGGATGAGTAGACTGCCCCCTTTCTCTGTATCACAGACTCAGGGATGAGTAGACCGACCCCTGTCTCTGCATCTCAGACTCAGGGGATGAGTAGACCGCACACTTTCTCTGTATGACAGACTCAGGGGATGAATAGACCGCCCCCTGTCTCTGTATAACAAACTCGGGATGAGTAGACCGCCCCCTTCCTCTGTATCACTGACCCAGGGGATGAGTCGACCACACCCTGTCCCTGTATCACAAATTTAGGGAATGAGTAGACCGCTCCCTGTCTCTGTATCACAAACTCAGGGAATGAGTAGACCGCTCCCTGTCTCTGTATCACAAACTCAGGGGATGAGGAGACCGCCCCCTGTCTTTGTATCACAGACTTGGGGGATGAGTAGACCGCTCCCTGTCTCTGTATCACAAACTCAGGGAATGAGTAGACCGCCCCCTTCCTCTGTATCACTGACCCAGGGGATGAGTCGACCACACCCTGTCTTTGTATCACAGACAGGGGGATGAGTAAACTGCCTCCTGTCTCTGTATCATTGATTCAGGGGATGAGTAGACCGCCCCCTGCCTATGTGTCACAGACTCAGGCGATGAGTAAACTGCCCCTTGTCGCTGTATCACAGACTCAGGGGATGAGTAAACTGCCCCCTTTCTCTGCATCACACACTCGAGAGATGAGTACAGCGCCCCCTGTCAGTGGATCACAGACTCAGGGGATGAGTAGAGCGCCTCCTGTCTCTCTATCATGGCCTCAGGGGATGAGTAGAGCGCCCCCTGTCACTGGATCATGGACTCAGGGGTTAAGTAGACCGCCTCCTGTTTCGGTATCACATACTCAAGGGATGAGGAGACCGCCCCCTGTCTCTGTCTCACAGACTCAGGGAAAGAGTAGACTGCCCCCTGTCTCTGTATCACAGACTCTTTGGATGAGTAGACCGTCCCCTGTCTCTGTATCACAGATTCAGTGGATGAGAAGACCGCCCCCTGTCTCTGTATCACAGACTCAGGGGATGAGTAGACCGTCCCCTGTCTCTGCATCACAGACTCAGGGGATGAGTAGACCGCCCCCTGTCGCTCTATCACACACTCGGGGATGAGTAGACCGCCCCCTGTCCCAGTATCACAGACTCAGGGGGTGAGTAGACCGCCCGCTGTCTCTGTATCATAGACTCAGGGGATGAGTAGACCGCCCCCTGTCTCTGTATCTCAGACTCAGTGGATGAGAAGACCGGCCCCTGTCTCTGTATCAAAGACTCAGGGGATGAGTAGACCGCCCCCTGTCTCTCTTTCATGGACTCAGGGGATGGGTGGAGCACCCCCTGTCTCTGTATCATAGACTCAGCAGATGAGTAGACCGCCCCCTGTCTCTGTATCTCAGACTCAGTGGATGAGAAGACCGGCCCCTGTCTCTGTATCAAAGACTCAGGGGATGAGTAGACCGCCTCCTGTCCATGTATCAAAGACTCAGGGGATGAGTAGACCACCCCCTGTCTCTGTATCATAGACTCAGGGGATGAGTAGACCGCCCCCTGTCTCTGTATCTCAGACTCAGTGGATGAGAAGACCGGCCCCTGTCTCTGTATCAAAGACGCAGGGGATGAGTAGAGCGCCCCCTGTCTCTGTATCACAGACTCAGGGGATGAGTGCACCGCCCCCTGTTTCTGTATCATTGATTCAGGGGATGAGTAGAACGCCCCTTGTCTCTGAATCACAGACTCAGGGGATGAGTAGACCGCCCCATGTCTCTGTATCATAGAGTCAAGGGATGAGTAGACCGCCCCCTGCCTCTGTATCACAGACTCAGTGGATGAGTAGACCGTCCCCTGTCTTTGTATCAAACACTCAGTGGATGAGCAGACCGCCCCCTGTCTCTGTATCACAGACCCAGGGGATGAGCAAACTGCCCCTTGTCTCTGTATCTCAGTTTCAGGGGATGAGTAGACCACTGCCTGTCTCTGTATCACAAACTCAGGGGACACTCGGGGGATGAGTAGACCGCCCCCTGTCTCTGTGTCACAGACTCAGGGGATGAGTAGACCGCCCCCTGTCTCTGTATCACAGACTCAGGGGATGAGTCCAGCACCCCCTGTTTCTGTATCATTGATTCAGCAGAAGAGTAGACCGCCCCCTGTCTCTGTGTCACAGACTCAGGGGATGAGTAGACCGCCCCCTGTCTCTGTATCACAGACTCAGGGGATGAGTAGACCGCCCCCTGTCCCTGTATCACAGACTCAGGGGATGAGTAGACCGTCCCCTGTCTCTGCATCACAGACTCAGGGGATGAGTAGACCGCCCCCTGTCGCTCTATCACACACTCGGGGATGAGTAGACCGCCCCCTGTCCCAGTATCACAGACTCAGGGGATGGGAACACCGCCCCCTGTCTCTGTATCACAGACTCAGGGGATGAGTAGACCGCCCCCTGTCTCTGTATCTCAGACTCAGTGGATGAGAAGACCGGCCCCTGTCTCTGTATCAAAGACTCAGGCGATGAGTAGACCGCCCCCTGTCTCTCTTTCATGGACTCAGGGGATGGGTGGAGCACCCCCTGTCTCTGTATCATAGACTCAGCAGATGAGTAGACCGCCCCCTGTCTCTGTATCTCAGACTCAGTGGATGAGAAGACCGGCCCCTGTCTCTGTATCAAAGACTCAGGGGATGAGTAGACCGCCTCCTGTCCATGTATCAAAGACTCAGGGGATGAGTAGACCACCCCCTGTCTCTGTATCATAGACTCAGGGGATGAGTAGACCGCCCCCTGTCTCTGTATCTCAGACTCAGTGGATGAGAAGACCGGCCCCTGTCTCTGTATCAAAGACGCAGGGGATGAGTAGACCGCCCCCTGTCTCTGTATCACAGACTCAGGGGATGAGTGCACCGCCCCCTGTTTCTGTATCATTGATTCAGGGGATGAGTAGAACGCCCCTTGCCTCTGAATCACAGACTCAGGGGATGAGTAGACCGCCCCATGTCTCTGTATCATAGAGTCAAGGGATGAGTAGACCGCCCCCTGCCTCTGTATCACAGACTCAGTGGATGAGTAGACCGTCCCTTGTCTTTGTATCAAACACTCAGTGGATGAGCAGACCGCCCCCTGTCTCTGTATCACAGACCCAGGGGATGAGCAAACTGCCCCTTGTCTCTGTATCTCAGTTTCAGGGGATGAGTAGACCACTGCCTGTCTCTGTATCACAAACTCAGGGGACACTCGGGGGATGAGTAGACCGCCCCCTGTCTCTGTATCACAGACTCAGGGGATGAGTCCAGCACCCCCTGTTTCTGTATCATTGATTCAGCAGAAGAGTAGACCGCCCCCTGTCTCTGTGCCACAGACTCAGGGGATGAGTAGACCGCCCCCTGTCTCTGTATCACAGACTCAGGGGATGAGTCCAGCACCCCCTGTTTCTGTATCATTGATTCAGCAGAAGAGTAGACCGCCCCCTGTCTCTGTGTCACAGACTCAGGGGATGAGTAGACCGCCCCCTGTCTCTGTATCACAGACTCAGGGGATGAGTAGACCGCCCCCTGTCCCTGTATCACAGACTCAGGGGATGAGTAGACCGTCCCCTGTCTCTGCATCACAGACTCAGGGGATGAGTAGACCGCCCTCTGTCGCTCTATCACACAGTTGGGGATGAGTAGACCGCCCCCTGTCCCAGTATCACAGACTCAGGGGATGGGAACACCGCCCCCTGTCTCTGTATCACAGACTCAGGGGATGAGTACACCGCCCCCTGTTTCTGTATTATTGATTCATGGAATGAGTAGACCGCCCCCTTTCTCTATGTCACAGACTCAGGGGATGAGTAGACCGCCCCCTGTCTCTGTATCACAGACTCAGGGGATGAGTAGACCGCCCCCTGTCCCTGTATCACAGACTCAGGGGATGAGTAGACCGTCCCCTGTCTCTGCATCACAGACTCAGGGGATGAGTAGAACGCCCCCTGTCTCTTTATCACAGACTCAGGGGATGAGTAGAACGCCCCCTGTCTCTTTATCATAGATTCAGTGGATGAGTACACCGCCCCCTGTTTCTGTATCATTGATTCAGAGGATGAGTAGACTGCCCCCTGTCTCTGTGTCACAGGCTCAGGGGATGAGTAGAACGCCCCCTGTCTCTTTATCACAGATTCAGGGGATGAGTCGACCGCACCATGTCTCTGTATCACAGACTCAGGGGATGAGTAGACCGCCCCCTGTCTCTGTGTCACAGACTCAGGGGATGAGTACACTGCCCCCTGTTTCTGTATCATTGATTCAGCGGATGAGTAGACCGTCCCCTGTCTCAGTATCAGAGACTCAGGGGATGAGTAGACCGCCATTTGTCTCTGAATCACAGACTGAGGGGATGTGTAGACCGCCCCATGTCTCTGTATCATAGACACAGGGTATGAGTAGACTGCCCCCTGTCTCTGTGTCAGAGATTTAGGGGATGAGTAGACCGCCGCCTGTCTCTGTATCACAGACTCAGGGAATGAGTAGACCGCCCCCTGTCTCTGCATCACAGACTCAGGGGATGAGTAGACCGCCCCCTGTCTCTGTATCAGACAATCGGGGGATGAGTAGAACGCCCCCTGTCTCTGTATCACAGACTCAGGGGATGAGTAGACCGCCCCCTGTCTCTGTGGCACAGACTCAGGGGATGAGTCGACCGCCCCCTGTCTCTTTATCACTGACCCAGGGGATGAGAAAACTGCCCCTTGTCTCTGTATCTCAGATTCAGGGCATGAGTTGAACACTGCCTGTCTCTGTATCACAGACTCAGGGGATGAGTAGACCGCCCCGTTTGTCTGCATCACAGGCTCAGGGGATGAGTAGACCACTGCCTGTCCCTGTATCACAGACTCAGGGGATGAGTAGACCGCCCCATGTCTCTGTATCACAGAGCCCAGGGATGAGTCGAGCGCCCCCTGTCTCTGTATCACACACTTGGGGGATTAGTAGATCGCCCCCTGTCTCTGTATCACGGACTCAGGGGATGAGTACACCGCTTCTGTTTCTGTATCATTGATTCAGCGGATGAGTAGACCGCCCCCTGTCTCTGTGTCACAGACTCAGGGGATGAGTAGACCGCCCACTGTCTCTGTATCACAGACCCAGGGGTTGAGAAAACTGCCCCTTGTCTCTGTATCTCAGATTCAGGGGATGAGTAGAGCGCCCCGTTTGTCTGCATCACAGGCTCAGGGGATGAGTAGACCGCCCCATGTCCCTGTATCACAGACTCAGGGGATGAGTAGACCGCCCCCTGTCTCTGTATCACAGACTCAGGGGATGAGATGACCGCCCCCGGTCTCTGTGTCACAGACTCAGGGGATGAGTAGAGCGCCCCCTCTCTCTGTATCACACACTCGGGGATGAGTAGACCGCCCCCTGTCCCTGTATCACAGACTCAGGAGATGAGTAGACCGCCCCCTGTCTCTGTATCACAGACCCAGGGGATGAGCAAACTGCCCCCTGTCTCTGTATCACAAATTTAGGGGATGAGTAGACCGCCCCCTGTCTCTGTATCACAGACTCAGGGGATGAGTGGACCGCCCACTGTTTCTGTATTATTGATTCATGGAATGAGTAGACCGCCCCCTTTCTCTATGTCACAGACTCAGGGGATGAGTAGACCGCCCCCTGTCTCTGTATCACAGACTCAGGGGATGAGTAGACCGTCCCCTGTCCCTGTATCACAGACTCAGGGGATGAGTAGACCGTCCCCTGTCTCTGCATCACAGACTCAGGGGATGAGTAGAACGCCCCCTGTCTCTTTATCACAGACTCAGTGGATGAGTACACCGCCCCCTGTTTCTGTATCATTGATTCAGGGGATGAGTAGACTGCCCCCTGTCTCTGTGTCACAGGCTCAGGGGATGAGTAGACTGCCCCCTGTCTCTTTATCACAGACTCAGGGGATGAGTAGACCGCACCATGTCTCTGTATCACAGAGCCCGGGGATGAGTAGACCGCCCCCTGTTTCTGTATCATTGATTCAGCGGATGAGTAGACCGTCCCCTGTCTCTGTATCACACACTCGGGGGATGAGTACACCGCCCCCTGTTTCTGTATCATTGATTCAGCGGATGAGTAGACCGTCCCCTGTCTCTGTATCACACACTCGGGGGATGAGTAGACCGCCCCATGTCTCTGCATCATAGACTCAGGAGATGAGTAGACCGCCCCATGTCTCTGTATCATAGACTCAGGGGATGAGTAGACTGCCCCCTGTCTCTGTGTCAGAGATTTCGTGGATGAGTAGACCGCCGCGTGACTCTGCATCACAGACTCAGGAGATGAGTAGACCACTGCCTGTCTCTGTATCACAGACTCAGGGGATGAGTACACCGCCCCCTGTTTCTGCATCATTGATTCAGGGGATGAGTAGTCCGCCCCCTGTCTCTCTGTCACAGACTCAGGGGATGAGTAGACCGCCGCGTGACTCTGTATAACAGACTCATTGGATGAGGAGACCGCCCCCTGTCTCTGCATCACAGACTCAGGAGATGAGTAGACCACTGCCTGTCTCTGTATCACAGACTCAGGGGATGAGTACACCGCCCCCTGTTTCTGCATCATTGATTCAGGGGATGAGTAGTCCGCCCCCTGTCTCTCTGTCACAGACTCAGGGGATGAGTAGACCGCCCGCTGTCTCTGTGTCACAGACTCAGGGGATGAGTAGACCGCCCCCTGTCTCTTTATCACTGACCCAGGGGATGAGCAAACTGCCCCTTGTCTCTGTATCTCAGATTCAGGGGATGAGTTGAACACTGCCTGTCTCTGTATCACAGACTCAGGGGATGAGTAGACCGCCCCGTTTGTCTGCATCACAGGCTCAGGGGATGAGTAGACCACCACATGTCCCTGGATCACAGATTCAGGGGATGAGCAGACCGCCCCCTATCTCTTTATCACTGACCCAGTGGATGAGCAAACTGCCACTTGTCTCTGTATCTCAGATTCAGGGGATGAGTGGACCACTGCCTGTCCCTGTCTCGCAGACTCAGGGGATGAGTAGAGCGCCCCCTGTCTCTGTATCACACAGTTGGGGGATTAGTAGATCGCCCCCTGTCTCTGTATCACGGACTCAGGGGATGAGTACACCGCCCCCTGTCTCTGTATCACAGACCCAGGGGATGAGCAAACTGCCCCTTGTCTCTGTATCTCAGATTCAGGGGATGAGTAGAGCGCTCCGTTTGTCTGCATCACAGGCTCAGGGGATGAGTAGACCGCCCCCGGTCTCTGTATCACAGACTCAGGGGATGAGAAGACCGCCCCCTGTCTCTGTGTCACACACTCGGGGATGAGTAGACCGCCCCCTGTCCCTGTATCACAGACTCAGGGGATGAGTAGACCGCCCCCTGTCTCTGTATCACAGACTCAGGGGATGAGTAGACCGCCCCCTGTCTCTGTTTCACAGACCCAGGGGATGAGCAAACTGCCCCTTGTCTCTGTATCTCAGTTTCAGGGGATGAGTAGACCACTGCCTGTCTCTGTATCACACACTCGGGGGATGAGTAGACCGCCCCCTGTCTCTGTATCACAGACTCAGGGGATGAGTAGAGCGCCCCCTGTCTCTGTATCACAGACTCAGGGGATGAGTAGACCACCCCCTATTTCTGTATCACAGACTCAGGGGATGAGTAGACCACCCCCTATTTCTGTATCATTGATTCAGGGGATGAGTAGACCGCCCCCTGTCTCTGTGTCACAGACTGAGGGGATGAGTAGACCGCCCCCTGTCTCTGTGTCACAGACTCAGGGGATGAGTAGACCGTCTCCTGTCTCTGTGTCACAGACTCAGGGGATGAGTAGACCGTCCCCTGCCTCAGTTTCAGAGACTCAGGGGATGAGTAGACCGCCCACTGTCTCTGTGTCACAGACTGAGGGGATGAGTAGACCGCCCCAATTCTCTGTGTCACAGACTCAGGGGATGAGTAGACCACCCCATGTCTCTGTATTAAAGAGCCCGGGGATGAGTAGACCGCCCCCTGTCTCTGTATCACACACACTGGGGATGAGTAGACCGCCCCATGTCTCTGTATCACAGAGCCCGGGGATGAGTAGAGCGCCCCCTGTCTCTGTATCATACACTCGGGGGATGAGTAGTCCGCCCCCTGTCTCTCTGTCACAGACTCAGGGGATGAGTAGACCGCCCCCTGTCTCTGTGTCACAGACTCAGGGGATGAGTAGACCGCCCCCTGTCTCTCTGTCACAGACTCAGGGGATGAGTAGACCGCCCCCTGTCTCTGTATCACAGACTCAGGGGATGAGGAGACCGCCCCCAGTTTCTGTATCATTGATTCAGGGGATGAGTAGACCGCCCCCTGTCTCTGTATCACAGACTCAGGGGATGAGTAGAGCGCCCCCTGTCTCTGTATCACAGACTCAGGGGATGAGTAGACCACCCCCTATTTCTGTATCATTGATTCAGGGGATGAGTAGACCGCCCCCTGTCTCTGTGTCACAGACTCAGGGGATGAGTAGACCGTCCCCTGCCTCAGTTTCAGAGACTCAGGGGATGAGTAGACCGCCCACTGTCTCTGTGTCACAGACTGAGGGGATGAGTAGACCGCCCCATTTCTCTGTGTCACAGACTCAGGGGATGAGTAGACCACCCCATGTCTCTGTATTAAAGAGCCCGGGGATGAGTAGACCGCCCCCTGTCTCTGTATCACACACACGGGGGATGAGTAGACCGCCCCATGTCTCTGTATCACAGAGCCCGGGGATGAGTAGAGCGCCCCCTGTCTCTGTATCATACACTCGGGGGATGAGTAGTCCGCCCCCTGTCTCTCTGTCACAGACTCAGGGGATGAGTAGACCGCCCCCTGTCTCTGTGTCACAGACTCAGGGGATGAGTAGACCGCCCCCTGTCTCTCTGTCACAGACTCAGGGGATGAGTAGACCGCCCCCTGTCTCTGTATCACAGACTCAGGGGATGAGGAGACCGCCCCCAGTTTCTGTATCATTGATTCAGGGGATGAGTAGACCGCCCCCTGTCTCTGCATCACAAACTGAGGGGATGAGTAGACCGCCCCATGTCTCTGTATCAAAGAGCCCGGGGATGAGTAGACCGCCCCCTGTCT
Source organism: Heterodontus francisci (assembly GCF_036365525.1). NCBI lineage: Eukaryota > Metazoa > Chordata > Chondrichthyes > Heterodontiformes > Heterodontidae > Heterodontus > Heterodontus francisci. The sequence goes on along the minus strand of NW_027141816.1, from coordinate 1,355,173 downwards.
CTGTATCACACACACGGGGGATGAGTAGACCACCCCATGTCTCTGTATCACAGAGTCCGGGTATGAGTAGAGCGCCCCCTGTCTCTGTATCATACACTCGGGGGATGAGTAGTCCGCCCCCTGTCCCTCTGTCACAGACTCAGGGGATGAGTAGACCGCCCCCTGTCGCTGTATCACAGAACCCGGGGATGAGTCGAGCGTCCCTTGTCTCTGTATCACACACAAGGGGGATTAGTAGACCGCCCCCTGTCTCTGTATCACAGACTCAGGGGATGAGTACACCGCCCCCTGTCTCTGTGTCACAGACTCAGGGGATGAGGAGACCGCCCCCTGTCTCTGTATCACAGAATCAGGGGATGAGTAGACTGCCCCCTGTCTCTCTGTCACAGACTCAGGGGATGAGTTCAACGCCCCCTGATTCTGTAACATTGATTCAGGGGATGAGTAGACCGCCCCATGTCTCTGTGTCACAGACTCAGGGGATGATTAGACCACCCCCTGTCTCTGCATCACGAACTCAGGGGATGAGTGCACCGCCCCCTGTTTCTGTATCATTGATTCAGCGGATGTGTAGACCGCCCCCTGTCTCTGTATCACAGACTCAGGGGATGAGTAGACCGCCCCCTGTCTCTCCATCACAAACTCAGGGGATGAGTAGACCGCCCCATGTCTCTGTATCATACACTCAGGGGATGAGGAGACTGCCCCCCGGTCTCTGTGTCACAGACCCAGGGGATGAGCAAACTGCCCCTTGTCTCTGTATCTCAGATTCAGGGGATGAGTAGACCGTCCCCTGCCTCAGTATCAGAGACTCAGGGGATGAGTAGACCGCCCCCTGTCTCTGTATCACAGACTCAGTGGATGAGTAGACAATCGCCTGTCTTTGTATCACAGACTCAGGGGATGAGTAGACCGCCCCCTGTCTCTGTATCACAGACCCAGGGGATGAGCAAACTACCCCTTGTCTCTGTATCTCAGTTTCAGGGGATGAGTAGACCACTGCCTGTCTCTGTATCACACACTCGGGGGATAAGTAGACCGCCCCTTGTTTCTGTATCACAGACTCAGGGGATGAGTAGACCGCCCCCTGTTTCTGTTTCACAGACTCAGGGGATGAGTAGAGCGCCCCCTGTCTCTGTATCACACACTCGGGGGATAAGTAGACCGCCCCTTGTTTCTGTATCACAGACTCAGGGGATGAGTAGACCGCCCCCTGTCTCTGTATCACAGACTCAGGGGATGAGTAGAGCGCCCCCTGTCTCTGTATCACAGACTCAGGGGATGAGTAGACCGCCCCGTTTGTCTGCATCACAGACTCAGGGAATGAGTAGACCGCCCCATGTCTCTGTATCAAAGACCCCGGGGATGAGTAGAGCGCCCCCTGTCTCTGTATCACACACTCGGGGGATGAGTAGACCGCCCCCTGTCTCTGTATCACGAACTCAGGGGATGAGTGCACCGCCCCCTGTCTCTGTGTCACAGACTCAGGGGATGAGGAGACTGCCCCCCGGTCTCTGTGTCACAGACCCAGGGGATGAGCAAACTGCCCCTTGTCTCTGTATCTCAGATTCAGTGGATGAATAGACCGTCCCCTGCCTCAGTATCAGAGACTCAGGGGATGAGTAGACCGCCCCCTGTCTCTGTATCACAGACTCAGGGGATGAGTGCACCGCCCCCTGTTTCTGTATCATTGATTCAGGGGATGAGTAGACTGCTCCCTGTCTCTGTGTCACAGGCTCAGGGGATGAGTAGAACGCCCCCTGTCTCTTTATCACAGACTCAGGGGATGAGTAGACCGCCCCATGTCTCTGTATCACAGAGCCCGGGGATGAGTAGAGCGCCCCCTGTCTCTGTATCACAGACTCAGGGGATGAGGAGACCGCCCCCTGTCTCTGTATCACAGAGCCCGGGGATGAGTAGAGCGCCCCCTGTCTCTGTATCACACACTCGGGGGATGAGTAGACCGTCCCCTGTCTCAGTATCAGAGACTCAGGGGATGAGTAGACCGCCCCCGGTCTCTGTATCACAGACTCAGGGGATGTGTAGACCGCCCCATGTCTCTGTATCATAGACTCAGGGGATGAGTCGACTGCCCCCTGTCTCTGTGTCAGTGATTTAGGGGATGAGTAGACCGCCGCGTGACTCTGCATAAGAGACTCATGGGATGAGGAGACCGCCCCCTGTCTCTGTATCACAGACTCAGGAGATGAGTAGACCACTGCCTGTCTCTGTATCACAGACTCAGGGGATGAGTACACCGCCCCCTGTTTCTGCATCATTGATTCAGGGGATGAGTAGTCCGCCCCCTGTCTCTCTGTCACAGACTCAGGGGATGAGTAGACCGCCCCCTGTCTCTGTATCACAGACTCAGGGGATGAGTAGACCGCCCCCTGTCTCTTTATCACTGACCGAGGGGATGAGCAAACTGCCCCTTGTCTCTGTATCTCAGATTCAGGGGATGAGTTGAACACTGCCTGTCTCTGTATCACAGACTCAGGGGATGAGTAGACCGCCCCGTTTGTCTGCATCACAGGCTCAGGGGATGAGTAGACCACCACATGTCCCTGGATCACAGATTCAGGGGATGAGCAGACCGCCCCCTATCTTTTTATCACTGACCCAGTGGATGAGCAAACTGCCCCTTGTCTCTGTATCTCAGATTCAGGGGATGAGTAGACCACTGCCTGTCGCTGTATCACAGACTCAGGGGATGAGTAGACTGCCCCCTGTCTCTGTATCACGGACTCAGGGGATGAGTACACCGCCCCCTGTCTCTGTATCTCAGACCCAGGGGATTAGCAGACTGCCCCTTGTCTCTGTATCTCAGATTCAGGGGAAGAGTAGAGCGCCCCGTTTGTCTGCATCACAGGCTCAGGGGATGAGTAGACCGCCCCCGGTCTCTGTATCACAGACTCAGGGGATGAGAAGACCGCCCCCGGTCTCTGTATCACAGACTCAGGGGATGAGAAGACCGCCCCCTGTCTCTGTATCACACACTCGGGGATGAGTAGACCGCCCCCTGTCCCTGTATCACAGACTCAGGGGATGAGTAGACCGCCCCTTGTCTCTGTATCACAGACCCAGGGGATGAGCAAACTGCCCCCTCTCTCTGTATCACAAATTTAGGGGATGAGTAGACCGCCCCGTTTGTCTGTATCACAGACTCAGGGGATGAGTAGACCGCCCCCTGTCTCTGTATCACAGACTCAGTGGATGAGTAGACAATCCCCTGTCTTTGTATCACACAATCAGGAGATGAGTAGACCACTGCCTGTCTCTGCATCAAAGACTCAGGGGATGAGTAGACCGCCCCGTTTGTCTGCATCACAGAATCAGGGGATGAGTAGACCGCCCCATGTCTCTGTATCACAGAACCCGGGGATGAGTAGTGCGTCCCTTGTCTCTCTATCACACACTCGGGGGATTAGTAGACCGCCCCCTGTCTCTGTATCACAGACTCAGGGGATGAGGAAACCGCCCCCTGTCTCTGTGTCACAGACTCAGGGGATGAGGAGACCGCCCCCTGTCCCTGTATCACAGACTCAGGGGATGAGTAGACCGCCCCGTTTGTCTGCATCACAGACTCAGGGGATCAGTAGACCGCCCCATGTCTCTGTATCACAGAACCCGGGGATGAGTAGAGCGTCCCTTGTCTCTCTATCACACACTCGGGGGATTAGTAGACCGCCCCCTGTCTCTGTATCACAGACTCAGGGGATGAGTAGACCGCCCCCTGTCTCTGTGTCACAGACTCAGGGGATGAGTAGACCACCCCCTATTTCTGTATCATTGATTCAGGGGATGAGTAGACCGCCCCCTGTCTCTGTGTCACAGACTCAGGGGATGAGTAGACCGCCCCCTGTCTCTGTGTCACAGACTCAGGGGATGAGTAGACAGCCCCCTGTCTCTTTATCACTGACCAAGGGGATGAGCAAACTGCCCCTTGTCTCTGTATCTCAGATTCAGGGGATGAGTAGACCACTGCCTGTCTCTGTATCACAGACTCAGGGGATGAGTAGACCGCCCCGTTTGTCTGCATCACAGACTCAGGGAATGAGTAGACCACCACATGTCCCTGGATCAAGATTCAGGGGATGAGCAGACCGCCCCCTATCTCTTTATCACTGACCCAGTGGATGAGCAAACTGCCCCCTGTCTCTGTATCACACACTCGGGGGATGAGTAGACCGACCCCTGTCTCTGTATCACGAACTCAGGGGATGAGTGCACCGCCCCCTGTTTCTGTATCATTGATTCAGCGGATGAGTAGACCACCCCCTGTCTCTCCATCACAAATTCAGGGGATGAGTAGACCGCCCCATGTCTCTGTATCACAGAGCCCGGGGATGATTAGACCGCCCCCTGTCTGTGTATCATACACTCACGGGATGATTAGACCGCCACCTTTCTCTGTATCATACACTCAGGGGATGAGGAGACTGCCCCCCGGTCTCTGTGTCACAGACCCAGGGGATGAGCAAACTGCCCCTTGTCTCTGTATCTCAGTTTCAGGGGATGAGCAGACCGTCCCCTGCCTCAGTATCAGAGACTCAGGGGATGAGTAGACCGCCCCCTGTCTCTGTATCACAGACCCAGGGGATGAGCAAACTGCCCCCTCTCTCTGTATCACAAATTTAGGGGATGAGTAGACCGCCCCCTGTCTCTGTATCACAGACTCAGGGGATGAGTAGACCGCCCCCTGTTTCTGTATCATTGATTCAGGGGATGAGTAGACCGCCCCTTGTCTCTCTGTCACAGACTCAGGGGATGAGTAGACTGCCCCCTGTCTCTGTATCACAAACTGAGGGGATAAGTAGACCGCCCCCTGTCTCTGTATCACAAATTTAGGGGATGAGTAGACCGTCCCCTGTCTCTGTATCACAGACCGAGGCAATGAGCAAACTGCCCCTTGTCTCTGTATCTCAGATTGAGGGGATGAGTAGACCACTGCCTGTCTCTGTATCACAGTCTCAGGGGATGAGTAGACCGCCCCGTTTGTCTGCATCACACACTCGGGGGATGAGTAGACCGCCCCCTGTCTCTGTATCACAGTCTCAGGGGATGGGTACACCGCCCCCTGTTTCTGTATCATTGATTCAGCGGATGAGTAGACCGCCCCCTGTCTCTGGATCACAGACCCAGGGGATGAGCAAACTGCCCCTTGTCTCTGTATCTCAGATTCAGGGGATGAGTAGACCGTCCCCTGCCTCAGTATCAGAGACTCAGGGGATGAGTAGACCGCCCCCTGTCTCTGTATCACAGACTCAGGGGATGAGTGCACCGCCCCCTGTTTCTGTATCATTGATTCAGGGGATGAGTAGAACGCCCCCTGTCTCTGTGTCACAGACTCAGGAGAAGAGTAGACCGTCCCCTGTCTCTTTATCACTGACCCAGGGGATGAGCAAACTGCCCCTTTTCTCTGTATCTCAGATTCAGGGCATGAGTAGACCACTGCCTGTCTCTGTATCACAGAACCCGGGGATGAGGAGACCGCCCCCTGTCTCTGTATCACAGACTCAGTGGATGAGTAGAGCGCCCCCTGTCTCTGTGTCACAGACTCAGGGGATGAGTAGACCGCCCCCTGTCTCTGTATCACAGACTCAGGGGATGAGGAGACCGCCCCCTGTCTCTGTGTCACAGACTCAGGGGATGAGGAGACCGCCCCCTGTCTCTGTGTCACAGACTCAGGGGAGGAGTAGACCGCCCCCTGTCTCTGCATCACAAATTTAGGGGATGGGTCGACCACTGCCTGTCTCTGCATCACAGACTCAGGGGATGAGTAGAACGCCCCCTGTCCCCGTATCACAGACTCAGGGGAGGAGTAGACCGCCCTCTGTTTCTGTATCATTGATTCAGGGGATGAGTAGACCGCCCCCTGTCTCTGTGTCACAGACTCAGGGGATGAGTAGACCGCACCATGTCTCTGTATCATAGACTCAGGGGATGATTAGAGCGCCCCCTGTCTCTGTATCACACACTCGGGGGATGAGTAGACCGCCCCTTTTCTCTGTATCACAGACTCAGGAGATGAGTAGACCACTGCCTGTCTCTGCATCAAAGACTCAGGGGATGAGTAGACCGCCCCGTTTGTCTGCATCACAGAATCAGGGGATGAGTAGACCGCCCCATGTCTCTGTATCACAGAACCCGGGGATGAGTAGAGCGTCCCTTGTCTCTCTATCACACACTCGTGGGATTAGTAGACCGCCCCCTGTCTCTGTATCACAGACTCAGGGGATGAGGAAACCGCCCCCTGTCTCTGTGTCACAGACTCAGGGGATGAGGAGACCGCCCCCTGTCCCTGTATCACAGACTCAGGGGATGAGTAGACCGCCCCGTTTGTCTGCATCACAGACTCAGGGGATCAGTAGACCGCCCCATGTCTCTGTATCACAGAACCCGGGGATGAGTAGAGCGTCCCTTGTCTCTCTATCACACACTCGGGGGATTAGTAGACCGCCCCCTGTCTCTGTATCACAGACTCAGGGGATGAGGAGACCGCCCCCTGTCTCTGTGTCACAGACTCAGGGGATGAGTAGACCGCCCCCTGTCTCTGTATCACAGACTCAGGGGATGAGTAGACCGCCCCGTTTGTCTGCATCACAGACTCAGGGGATGAGTGGACCGCCCGATGTCTCTGCATCACAGAGCCCGGGGATGTGTAGAGCGCCCCCTGTCTCTGCATCACACACTCGGGGGATGAGTAGAGAGCCCCCTGTCTCTGTATCTCAGATTCAGGGGATGAGTCGACCACTGCCTGTCTCTGTATCACACACTCGGGGGATGAGTAGACCGCCCCATGTCTCTGAATCACACAGCCCGGGGATGAGTAGACCGTCCCCTGTCTCAGTATCAGAGACTCAGGGGATGAGTAGACCGCCCCCTGTTTCTGTATCATTGATTCAGGGGATGAGTAGACCGCCCCCTGTCTCACTGTCACAGACTCAGGGGATGAGTAGACCGCCACCTGTCTCTGTGTCACAGACTCAGGGGATAAGATGACCGCCGCCTGTCTCTTTATCACTGACCCAGGGGATGAGCAAACTGTCCCCTGTCTCTGTATCACAGACTCAGGGGATGAGCAGACCGCCCCCTCTCTCTGTATCACACACTCGGGGGATGAGTAGACTGCCCCCTGTCTCTGTATCACAGACTCAGGGGATGAGTACACCGCCCCCTATCTCTGTGTCTCAGATCCTGGGCATGAGTAGAGCGCCCCCTGTCTCTGTGTCACACACTCGGGGGATGAGTAGACCGCCCCCTGTTTCTGCATCATTGATTCAGGGGTTCAGTAGAGCGCCCCCTGTCTCTGTGTGACAGACTCAGGGGATGAGTAGACCGCCCCATGTCTCTTTATCACTGACCCAGTGGATGAGCAAACTGCCCCTTGTCTCTGTATCTCAGACTCAGGGGATGAGTGCACCGCCCCCTGTTTCTGCATCATTGATTCAGGGGATGAGCAGAACGCCCCCAGTCTCTGTGTCACAGACTTAGGGGATGAGTAGACCGCTCCCTGTCTCTGTATCACAGACTCAGGGGCTGTGTAGACCGACCCATGTCTCTGTATCATAGACTCAGGGGATGAGTAGACCGCCCCTGTCTCTGTATCACAGAGCCCAGGGATGAGTAGAGCACCCCCTGTCTCTGTGTCATACAATTGGGGGATGAGTGGACCGCCCCATGTCTCTGCATCACAGACTCAGGGGATGAGTACACCGCCCCCTGTTTCTGCATCATTGATTCAGGGGATGAGTAGTCCGCCCCCTGTCTCTCTGTCACAGACTCAGGGGATGATAGACCGCCCCCTGTCTCTGTGTCACAGACTCAGGGGATGAGTTGACCGCCCCCTGTCTCTTTATCACTGACCCAGGGGATGAGTAAACTGCCCCTTGTCTCTGTATCACAGACTCAGGGGAGGAGTAGACCGCCCCCTGTCCCCGTATCACAGACTCAGGGGATGAGTACACCGCCCTCTGTTTCTGTATCATTGATTCAGGGGATGAGTAGACCGCCCCCTGTCTCTATGTCACAGAGTCAGGGGATGAGTAGACCGCGCCATGTCTCGGTGTCACAGACTCAGGGGATGAGTAGACCGCCCCATGTCTCTGTATCACAAACTCAGGGGATGAGTAGACCGCCCCCTGTCTCTGTATCACAAACTGAGGGGAAGAGTAGACCGTCCCCTGTCTCTGTATCAAACACTCGGGGATGAGTAGACCACCCCCTGTCGCTTTATCACAGATTCATGGGATGCGAAGACCGCCCCCTTTCTCTATGTCACAGACTCAGGGGATGAGTAGACCGCCCCATGTCTCTGTATCACAGACTCAGGGGATGAGTCGACCGCCCCGTTTCTCTGCATCACAGACTCAGGGGATGAGTAGACCACCCCCTGTTTCTGTATCATTGATTCAGCGGATGAGTAGACCGGCCCCTGTCTCTGTATCACAGACTCAGGGGATGAGTGCACTGCCCCCTGTTTCTGTATCATTGATTCAGGGGATGAGTAGACCGCCCCCTGTCTCTGTATCACATTCTGAGGGGATAAGTAGACCGCCCCCTGTCTCTGTTTCACAAATTTAGGGGAAGAGTAGACCGTCCCCTGTCTCTGTATCGCGAATTTATGGAATGAGCAGACGGTTGCCTGTCTCTGTATCAGAAACTCAGGGGATGAGTCGACCGCCCCCTGTCTCTGTATCACAAACTGAGGGGATAGGTAGACTGCCCCATGTCTCTGTATCACAGACTCAGGGGATGAGTAGACCGCCCCCTGTCTCTGCATCTCAGACGCAGGGGATGAGCAGACCGGCCCCTGTCTCTATATCACAGACTCAGGAGATGAGTGCTCCGCCCCCTGTTTCAGTATCATTGATTCAGGGGATGAGTAGACCGCCCCCTGTCTCTGTATCACAGACTCAGGGGATGAGTAGACTGCCCCCTGTCTCTGTTTCAGAGATTTAGGGGATGAGTAGACCGCCGCCTGTCTCTGTATAACAGACTCATGGGATGAGTAGACCGCCCCCTGTCTCTGAATCACAGACTCAGGCGATGAGTAGACCACTGCCTGTCTCTGTATCACAGACTCAGGGGATGAGTAGACCGCCCCCTGTCTCTGTATCACAGAGCCCGGGGATGAGTCGAGCGCCCCCTGTCTCTGTATCATACACTCGGGGGATGAGTAGACCGCCCCCTGTCTCTGTATCATAGACTCAGGGGATGAGTACACCGCCCCCTGTTTCTGTATCATTGATTCAGGGGATGAGTAGACCGCCCCCTGTCTCTCTGTCACAGACTCAGGGGGTGAGTAGACCGCCCCCTGTCTCAGTGTCACAGACTCAGGGGATGAGTAGACTGCCCCCTGTCTCTTTATCACTGACCCAGGTGATGAGCAAACTGCCCCTTGTCTCTGTATCACAGGCTCAGGGGATGAGTAGACCGCCCCCTGTCTCTGTATCACAAACTGAGGGGATAAGTAGACCGCCCCCTGTCTCTGTATCACAGACTCAGGGAATGCGTAGACCGCCCCCTGTCTCTGTAACACAGAATCAGGGGATGAGTAGACCGCCCCTTGTCTCAGTATCACAAACTCAGGGGATGAGTAGACCGTCCCCTGTCTTTGTATCACACACTCAGTGGATGAGCAGACTGCCCGCTGTCTCTGTATCACAAACTCAGGGGATGAGTAGACCGTCCCCTGTCTTTGTATCACACACTCAGTGGATGAGCAGACTGCCCCCTGTCTCTGCATCACAGACTGATTGGATGAGTAGACCGCCCCCTTCCTCTCTGTCACAGACCCAGGGGATGAGCAAACTGCCCCTTGTCTCCATATCACAGACTCAGGGGATGAGTACACCGTCCCCTGTCTCTGTATCTCACACTCAGGGAAAGAGTTAACCGCCCCCTAACTCTGTATCACAGACTCAAGGGATGATTAGACAGCCCCCTTTCTCTGTATCACAGACTCGGGGGATGAGAAGACCGCCCCCTGTCTCTGCATCGCACACACGGGGGATGGTTAGACCACCCACTGTCTCTGTATCACACACTCGCGGGATGAGTAGACCGCCCTCTCTCTGTATCTAAGACTCAGGGGAAGAGTAAACCACCCCCTGTCTCTGTATCTCAGACTCAGGGGATGAGCAGACCGGCCCCTGTCTCTGTATCACAGACTCAGGGGATGAGTAGACCGCCCCATGTCTCTGTATCATAGACTCAGGGGATGATTAGACCGCCCCTTATCTCTGTTTCACACACTCAGGATTGAATAGATCTCCCCCAGTCTCTGTCTCATAGACCCGGGTGATGAGTAGAGTGGCCCCTGTCTGTATTTCAGGGACTTTGGGGCTGAGTAGACTGCCCCCTGTCTTGGTATCACAAATTTAGGGGATGAGTAGAGCAGTTACTGTCTCTCTATCACATACTCAGGGGATAAGTAGACCGTCCCCTTTCTTTGTATCACAGACTGAGGGGAAAGTAGTCCGCCCCTGTCTCTGTATCCCAAACTCAGGGGATGAGTAGACCGCCCCCTGTCTTTGTATCACAGACTCAGGGGATGAGTAGACCGCCTCCTGTCTCTGTATCATAGACTCAGGGGATGATTAGACAGCCCCCTTTGTCTGTATCACAGACTGAGGGGAAAGTAGACCGCCCCCTGTCTCTGTATCACAGACTGAGGGGAAAGTAGACCACCCCCTGTCTCTGTATCACAAACTCAGGGGATGAGTAGACCGCCCCCTGTCTCTGTATCACAGACTCAGGGGATGAGTAGACCGCCTTCTGTCTTTGTATCACAGACTCAGGGGATGAGTAGACCGCCTCCTGTCTCTGTATCATAGGCTCAGGGGACGATTAGACAGCCCCCTTTGTCTGCATCACAGACTGAGGGGAAAGTAGACCGCCCCCTGTCTCTGTATCACAGACTGAGGGGAAAGTAGACCGCCCCCTGTCTCTGTATCACAAACTCAGGGGATGAGTAGACCGCCCCCTGTCTCTGTATCACAGACTCAGGAGATGAGTAGACCGCCCCCTGTCTCTGTATCACAGACTCAGGAGATGAGTAGACCGCCCCTGTCTCTGTATCACAGACTCAGGAGATGAGTAGACCGCCCCTGTCTCTGTATCACAGACTCAGGGGATGAGTAGACCGCCCCTGTCACTGTATCACAGACTCAGGAGATGTGTAGACCGCCCCCTGTCTCTGCATCACAGACTGATGGCAGGAGTAGACCGTCCCCTGTCTCTGTATCTCACACTCATGGAAAGAGTTAACCGCGCCCTAACTCTGTATCACAGACTCAAGGGATGATTAGACAGCCCCCTTTCTCTGTATCACAGACTCGGGGGATGAGAAGATCGCCCCCTTTCTCTGTATCACAGACTCGGGGGATGAGAAGACCGCCCCCTGTCTCTGTATCGCACATTCGGGGGATGGTTAGACCACCCCCTGACTCTGTATCACACACTCGCGGGATGAGTAGACCGCCCCCTCTTTCTGTATCACAGACTCAGGGAATGAGTAGACTGCCCCCTGTCTCTGCATCACAGAATCAGGGGATGAGTAGACCGCCCCCTGTCTCTGTATCAGTAACTGAGGGGATGAGTAGACCGTCCCCTGTCTTTGTATCACACACTCAGTGGATGAGTAGACCGCCCCCTGTCTCTGTATCACAAACTCAGGGGATGAGTAGACCGCCCCCTTTCTCTGGATCACAGACTCAGGGGATGAGTAGACCGCCCCCTTTCTCTGGATCACAGACTCAGGGGATGAGTGGACCGCTCCCTGGCTCTGTATCAGAAATTTAGAGGATGAGTAGACCACCCCCTGGCTCTGTATCACAGACTCAGGGGATGAGTGGACCGCTCCCTGGCTCTGTATCAGAAATTTAGAGGATGAGTAGACCACCCCCTGGCTCTGTATCACAGACTCAGGGGATGAGTGGACCGCTCCCTGGCTCTGTATCAGAAATTTAGAGGATGAGTAGACTGCCCCCTGTCTCTGTCTCACAGACTCAGAGAATGAGAAGTCCGCCCCCTGTTTTTGTATAACGGACTCAGGGGATGAGTGCACCGTCCCCTGTCTTTGTATCTCAGAATCAGGGGATGAGTAGAGTGCCCCCTGTCTTTCTTTCAGAGACACAGGTGATGAGTAGACCGCCCCCTAACTCTGTATCACAGACTCAGGGAATGAGTAGACCGCCCCCTGTCTCTGTATCACAGACTCAGGGGATGAGCAGACTGCTCCCTGTCTCTGTATCACAGAATCAGGGGAAGAGTAGACCGTCCCCTGTCTCTGTATCACAAACTGAGGGGATGAGGAGACCGTCCCCTGTCTCAGTATCACAAACTCAGGGGATGAGTAGACCGCCCCCTGTCTTTGTATCACAGACTCAGGGAATGAGTAGACCGCCCCCTGTCTCTGTATCACAATCTGAGGGGATAAGTAGACCGCCGCCTGCCTCTGTATCACAAATTTAGGGGAAGAGTTGACCGTCCCCTGTCTCTGTATCGCGAATTTATGGAATGAGCAGACGGCTGCCTGTCTCTGTGTCAGAAACTCAGGGGATGAGTCGACCGCCCCCTATCTCTGTATCACAAACTGAGGGGATAGGTAGACCGCCCCATGTCTCTGTATCACAGACACAGGGGATGAGTAGACCGCCCCCTGTCTCTGTATCTCAGACTCAGGGGATGAGCAGACCGGCCCCTGTCTCTGTATCACAGACTCAGGGGATGAGTGCTCCGCCCCCTGTTTCTGTATCATTGATTCAGGGGATGAGTAGACCGCCCCCTGTCTCTGTATCACAGACTCAGGGGATGAGTAGACCGCCCCATGTCTCTGTATCATAGACTCAGGGGATGAGTAGACTGCCCCCTGTCTCTGTGTCAGAGATTTAGGGGATGAGTAGACCCCCGCCTGTCTCTGTATAACAGACTCAGGAGATGAGTAGACCACTGCCTGTCTCTGTATCACAGACTCAGGGGATGAGTAGACCGCCCCCTATCTCTTTATCACAGAGCCCGGGGATGAGTCGAGCGCCCCCTGTCTATCATACACTCGGGGGATGAGTAGACCGCCCCCTGTCTCTGTATCACAGACTCAGGGGATGAGTACACCGCCCCCTGTTTCTGTATAATTGATTCAGGGGATGCATAGACCGCCCCCTGTCTCTCTGTCACAGACTCAGGGGATGAGTAGACCGCCCCCTGTCTCTGTGTCACAGACTCAGGGGATGAGTAGACTGCCCCCTGTCTCTTTATCACTGACCCAGGTGATGAGCAAACTGCCCCTTGTCTCTGTATCTCAGATTCAGGGGATGAGTAGACCACCCCCTGTCTTTGTATCACAGACTCAGGGGATGAGTAGACCGTCCCCTGTCTTTGTATCACACACTCAGTGGATGAGCAGACTGCCCCCTGTCTCTGTATCACAGCCACAAGGGATGAGTAGACCGTCCCCTGTCTTTGTATCTCAGACTCAGGGGAAGAGTAGACCGCCCCCTGAATCTGTATCATCGACTCAGGGGATGAGTAGACCGCCCCCTGTCTTTGAATCACTGACTCAGGGGATGTGCAGACCGCCCCCTGTCTCTGTATCACACACTCGGGGGATGATTAGACCGCCCCCTGTCTTGTATCAAATATTCGGGGGATGAGTAAACTGCCCCCTGTCGCTGAATAATCGACTCAGGGGTTGAGTAGACCGCACACTGTCTCTATATCACAGACTCAGTGGATGAGTGGACTTCCCCCTGTTTCGATATCACATACTCAGGGATGAGTGGACCACCCCCTGTCTCTGGATCACAGACTCAGGGGATGAGAAGACCGCCCCCTGTCTTTGTATCACAGAATCAGGGGATGAGTAGATCGTCCCCTGTCTCTGTATCACACACTCAGTGGCTGAGCAGACTGCCCCCTGTCTCTGTATCACAGACTCAGGGGATGAGTAGACTGCCCCCTGTCTCTGTATCACAGACTCAGGGGATGAGTAGACCGCCCCCTTCCTCTGTATCACACACTCAGGAATGAGTAGACCGCCCCCTGTCTCTGTATCACAGAATCAGGGGATGAGTAGACCGCCCCCTGTCTCTGTATCACAGACTCAGGGGATAAGTAGACCGCCCCCTGTCTCTGTATCACAAATTTAGGGGATGAGTAGACCGCCACCTGTCTCTGTATCACAAACTCAGGGGATGGGTAGACTGCCCCCTGTCCCTGTTTCACAGACTCAGGGGATGAGTAGACCGCCACCTGTCTCTGTTTCACAAACTAAGGGGAGGGGTAGACTGCCCCCTGTCCCTGTGTCACAGACTCAGGGGATGAGTAGACCGCCCCCTGTCTCTGTATCACAAACTGAGGGATAAGTAGACCGCCCCCTGTCTCTGTGACACAGACTCAGGGGATGAGTAGACCGCCCCCTGTCTCTGCATCACAAACTGAGGGGATAAGTAGACCGCCCCCTGTCTCTGTATCACTAATTTGGGGGATGAGTAGACCGCCCCCTGTACCTGTATTACACACTCAGGGGATGAGTACACCGCCCCCTGTTTCTGTATCATTGATTCACTGGATGAGTAGACCGTCCCCTGTCTCTGTATCACAAACTGAGGGGATTAGCAGACTGCCCCCTGTGTCTGTATCACAGACTCAGGGGATGAGTAGACCGCCCCCTGTCTCTGTATCACAAACTTAGGGGATGAGTAGACTGCCCCCTGTCTTGTATCATTGATTCGGGGGATGAGTAAACTGCCCCTTGTCTTTGTATCACAGACTCAGGGGATGTGTCGACCGCCTCCTGTCTCTGTATCACAGACTCAGGGGATGAGTAGACAGCCCCCTTTCTCTGTATCACAGCTTCAGGGTATGAGTAGACTGCCCCCTGTCTCTGTGTCACACACTCGGGGGATGATTAGACTGCCCCCTGTCTTGTATCATTGATTCGGGGGATGAGCAAACTGCCCCTTGTCTCTGTATCACAGACTCAGAGAATGAGAAGACCGCCCCCTGTCTCTGTATCACAGACTCAGGGGATGAGTAGAGTGCCCCCTGTCTTTCTTTCAGAGACTCAGGTGATGAGTAGACCGCCCCCTAACTCTGTATCACAGACTCAGGGAATGAGTAGTCCGCCCCCTGTCTCTGTATCACAGACTCAGGGGATGAGCAGACTGCTCCCTGTCTCTGTATCACAGAATCAGGGGATGAGTAGACCGTCCCCTGTCTCTGTATCACAAACTGAGGGGATGAGTAGACCGCCCCCTTCCTCTGTATCACACACTCAGGATTGAATAGATCTCCCCCAGTCTCTGTCTCATAGAAGCGGGGGATGAGTAGACTGGCCCCTGTCTGTATTTCAGGGACTTTGGGGCTGAGTAGACTGCCCCCTTTCTCGGTTTCACGAATTTAGGGGATGAGTAGACCGCCCCCTGTCTCAGTATCACAAACTCAGGGGATGAGGAGACCGCCCCCTGTCTGTGTATCACAGACTCAGGGGATGAGTAGACCGCCCCCTGTCTTTGTATCACAGACTCAGGGAATGAGTAGACCGCCCCCTGTCTCTGTATCACAATCTGAGGGGATAAGTAGACCGCCGCCTGCCTCTGTATCACAGACTCAGGGGATGAGTAGACCGCCCCCTATCTCTTTATCACAGAGCCCGGGGATGAGTCGAGCGCCCCCTGTCTATCATACACTCGGGGGATGAGTAGACCGCCCCCTGTCTCTGTATCACAGACTCAGGGGATGAGTACACCGCCCCCTGTTTCTGTATAATTGATTCAGGGGATGAGTAGACCGCCCCTTTTCTCTGTATCACAGACTCAGGAGATGAGTAGACCACTGCCTGTCTCTGCATCAAAGACTCAGGGGATGAGTAGACCGCCCCGTTTGTCTGCATCACAGAATCAGGGGATGAGTAGACCGCCCCATGTCTCTGTATCACAGAACCCGGGGATGAGTAGAGCGTCCCTTGTCTCTCTATCACACACTCGTGGGATTAGTAGACCGCCCCCTGTCTCTGTATCACAGACTCAGGGGATGAGGAAACCGCCCCCTGTCTCTGTGTCACAGACTCAGGGGATGAGGAGACCGCCCCCTGTCCCTGTATCACAGACTCAGGGGATGAGTAGACCGCCCCGTTTGTCTGCATCACAGACTCAGGGGATCAGTAGACCGCCCCATGTCTCTGTATCACAGAACCCGGGGATGAGTAGAGCGTCCCTTGTCTCTCTATCACACACTCGGGGGATTAGTAGACCGCCCCCTGTCTCTGTATCACAGACTCAGGGGATGAGGAGACCGCCCCCTGTCTCTGTGTCACAGACTCAGGGGATGAGGAGACCGCCCCCTGTCCCTGTATCACAGACTCAGGGGATGAGTAGACCGCCCCGTTTGTCTGCATCACAGACTCAGGGGATGAGTGGACCGCCCGATGTCTCTGCATCACAGAGCCCGGGGATGTGTAGAGCGCCCCCTGTCTCTGCATCACACACTCGGGGGATGAGTAGAGCGCCCCCTGTCTCTGTATCTCAGATTCAGGGGATGAGTCGACCACTGCCTGTCTCTGTATCACACACTCGGGGGATGAGTAGACCGCCCCATGTCTCTGAATCACACAGCCCGGGGATGAGTAGACCGTCCCCTGTCTCAGTATCAGAGACTCAGGGGATGAGTAGACCGCCCCCTGTTTCTGTATCATTGATTCAGGGGATGAGTAGACCGCCCCCTGTCTCACTGTCACAGACTCAGGGGATGAGTAGACCGCCACCTGTCTCTGTGTCACAGACTCAGGGGATAAGATGACCGCCGCCTGTCTCTTTATCACTGACCCAGGGGATGAGCAAACTGTCCCCTGTCTCTGTATCACAGACTCAGGGGATGAGCAGACCGCCCCCTCTCTCTGTATCACACACTCGGGGGATGAGTAGACTGCCCCCTGTCTCTGTATCACAGACTCAGGGGATGAGTACACCGCCCCCTATCTCTGTGTCTCAGATCCTGGGCATGAGTAGAGCGCCCCCTGTCTCTGTGTCACACACTCGGGGGATGAGTAGACCGCCCCCTGTTTCTGCATCATTGATTCAGGGGTTCAGTAGAGCGCCCCCTGTCTCTGTGTGACAGACTCAGGGGATGAGTAGACCGCCCCATGTCTCTTTATCACTGACCCAGTGGATGAGCAAACTGCCCCTTGTCTCTGTATCTCAGACTCAGGGGATGAGTGCACCGCCCCCTGTTTCTGCATCATTGATTCAGGGGATGAGCAGAACGCCCCCAGTCTCTGTGTCACAGACTTAGGGGATGAGTAGACCGCTCCCTGTCTCTGTATCACAGACTCAGGGGCTGTGTAGACCGACCCATGTCTCTGTATCATAGACTCAGGGGATGAGTAGACCGCCCCTGTCTCTGTATCACAGAGCCCAGGGATGAGTAGAGCACCCCCTGTCTCTGTGTCATACAATTGGGGGATGAGTGGACCGCCCCATGTCTCTGCATCACAGACTCAGGGGATGAGTACACCGCCCCCTGTTTCTGCATCATTGATTCAGGGGATGAGTAGTCCGCCCCCTGTCTCTCTGTCACAGACTCAGGGGATGATAGACCGCCCCCTGTCTCTGTGTCACAGACTCAGGGGATGAGTTGACCGCCCCCTGTCTCTTTATCACTGACCCAGGGGATGAGTAAACTGCCCCTTGTCTCTGTATCACAGACTCAGGGGAGGAGTAGACCGCCCCCTGTCCCCGTATCACAGACTCAGGGGATGAGTACACCGCCCTCTGTTTCTGTATCATTGATTCAGGGGATGAGTAGACCGCCCCCTGTCTCTATGTCACAGACTCAGGGGATGAGTAGACTGCGCCATGTCTCGGTGTCACAGACTCAGGGGATGAGTAGACCGCCCCCTGTCTCTGTATCACAAACTGAGGGGAAGAGTAGACCGTCCCCTGTCTCTGTATCAAACACTCGGGGATGAGTAGACCACCCCCTGTCGCTTTATCACAGATTCATGGGATGCGAAGACCGCCCCCTTTCTCTATGTCACAGACTCAGGGGATGAGTAGACCGCCCCATGTCTCTGTATCACAGACTCAGGGGATGAGTCGACCGCCCCGTTTCTCTGCATCACAGACTCAGGGGATGAGTAGACCACCCCCTGTTTCTGTATCATTGATTTAGCGGATGAGTAGACCGGCCCCTGTCTCTGTATCACAGACTCAGGGGATGAGTGCACTGCCCCCTGTTTCTGTATCATTGATTCAGGGGATGAGTAGACCGCCCCCTGTCTCTGTATCACATTCTGAGGGGATAAGTAGACCGCCCCCTGTCTCTGTTTCACAAATTTAGGGGAAGAGTAGACCGTCCCCTGTCTCTGTATCGCGAATTTATGGAATGAGCAGACGGTTGCCTGTCTCTGTATCAGAAACTCAGGGGATGAGTCGACCGCCCCCTGTCTCTGTATCACAAACTGAGGGGATAGGTAGACTGCCCCATGTCTCTGTATCACAGACTCAGGGGATGAGTAGACCGCCCCCTGTCTCTGCATCTCAGACGCAGGGGATGAGCAGACCGGCCCCTGTCTCTATATCACAGACTCAGGAGATGAGTGCTCCGCCCCCTGTTTCTGTATCATTGATTCAGGGGATGAGTAGACCGCCCCCTGTCTCTGTATCACAGACTCAGGGGATGAGTAGACTGCCCCCTGTCTCTGTTTCAGAGATTTAGGGGATGAGTAGACCGCCGCCTGTCTCTGTATAACAGACTCATGGGATGAGTAGACCGCCCCCTGTCTCTGTATCACAGACTCAGGGGATGAGTAGACTGCCCCCTGTCTCTGTTTCAGAGATTTAGGGGATGAGTAGACCGCCGCCTGTCTCTGTATAACAGACTCATGGGATGAGTAGACCGCCCCCTGTCTCTGAATCACAGACTCAGGCGATGAGTAGACCACTGCCTGTCTCTGTATCACAGACTCAGGGGATGAGTAGACCGCCCCCTGTCTCTGTATCACAGAGCCCGGGGATGAGTCGAGCGCCCCCTGTCTCTGTATCATACACTCGGGGGATGAGTAGACCGCCCCCTGTCTCTGTATCATAGACTCAGGGGATGAGTACACCGCCCCCTGTTTCTGTATCATTGATTCAGGGGATGAGTAGACCGCCCCCTGTCTCTCTGTCACAGACTCAGGGGGTGAGTAGACCGCCCCCTGTCTCAGTGTCACAGACTCAGGGGATGAGTAGACTGCCCCTTGTCTCTTTATCACTGACCCAGGTGATGAGCAAACTGCCCCTTGTCTCTGTATCTCAGATTCAGGGGATGAGTAGACTACCCCCTGTCTTTGTATCACAGACTCAGGGGATGAGTAGACCGTCCCCTGTCTTTGTATCACACACTCAGTGGATGAGCAGACTGCCCCCTGTCTCTGTATCACAGCCACAAAGGATGAGTAGACCGTCCCCTGTCTTTGTATCTCAGACTCAGGGGAAGAGTTGACCGCCGCCTGTCTCTGTATAACAGACTCAGGAGATGAGTAGACCACTGCCTGTCTCTGTATCACAGACTCAGGGGATGAGTAGACCGCCCCCTGTCTCTGTATCACAGAGCCCGGGGATGAGTCGAGCGCCCCCTGTCTCTGTATCATACACTCGGGGGATGAGTAGACCGCCCCCTGTCTCTGTATCACAGACTCAGGGGATGAGTACACCGCCCCCTGTTTCTGTATCATTGATTCAGGGGATGCGTAGACCGCCCCCTGTCTCTCTGTCACAGACTCAGGGGATGAGTAGACCGCCCCCTGTCTCTGTGTCACAGACTCAGGGGATGAGTAGACCGCCCCCTGTCTTTGTATCACTGACTGAGGGGATGTGCAGACCGCCCCCTGTCTCTGTATCACACACTCGGTGGATGATTAGACCGCCCCCTGTCTTGTATCAAATATTCGGGGGATGAGTAAACTGCCCCCTGTCGCTGAATAATCGACTCAGGGGTTGAGTAGACCGCACACTGTCTCTATATCACAGAC
This sequence comes from Heterodontus francisci, assembly GCF_036365525.1. Classification (NCBI taxonomy): domain Eukaryota; kingdom Metazoa; phylum Chordata; class Chondrichthyes; order Heterodontiformes; family Heterodontidae; genus Heterodontus; species Heterodontus francisci. The sequence continues at coordinate 1,335,159 of NW_027141816.1, read as the reverse complement.
TCAGTGGATGAGTAGACTTCCCCCTGTTTCGATATCACATACTCAGGGGATGAGTGGACCACCCCCTGTCTCTGGATCACAGACTCAGGGGATGAGAAGACCGCCCCCTGTCTTTGTATCACAGAATCAGGGGATGAGTAGATCGTCCCCTGTCTCTGTATCACACACTCAGTGGCTGAGCAGACTGCCCCCTGTCTCTGTATCACAGACTCAGGGGATGAGTAGACCGCCCCCTGTCTCTGTATCACAGACTCAGGGGATGAGTAGACCGCCCCCTTCCTCTGTATCACACACTCAGGAATGAGTAGACCGCCCCCTGTCTCTGTATCACAAATTTAGGGGATGAGTAGACCGCCACCTGTCTCTGTATCACAAACTCAGGGGATGGGTAGACCTCCCCCTGTCCCTGTGTCACAGACTCAGGGGATGAGTAGACCGCCACCTGTCTCTGTTTCACAAACTAAGGGGATGGGGAGACTGCCCCCTGTCCCTGTGTCACAGACTCAGGGGATGAGTAGACCGCCCCCTGTCTCTGTATCACAAACTGAGGGGATAAGGAGACCGCCCCCTGTCTCTGTGACACAGACTCAGGGGATGAGTAGACCGCCCTCTGTCTCTGTATCACAAACTGAGGGGATAAGTAGACCGCCCCCTGTCTCTGTATCACAAATTTGGGGGATGAGTAGACCGCCCCCTGTACCTGTATTACAGACTCAGGGGATGAGTACACCGCCCCCTGTTTCTGTATCATTGATTCACTGGATGAGTAGACCGTCCCCTGTCTCTGGATCACAAACTGAGGGGATTAGCAGACTGCCCCCTGTGTCTGCATCACAGACTCAGGGGATGAGTAGACCGCCCCCTGTCTCTGTATCACAAACTTAGGGGATGAGTAGACTGCCCCCTGTCTTGTATCATTGATTCGGGGGATGAGTAAACTGCCCCTTGTCTTTGTATCACAGACTCAGGGGATGTGTCGACCGCCTCCTGTCTCTGGATCACAGACTCAGGGGATGAGTAGACAGCCCCCTTTCTCTGTATCACAGCTTCAGGGTATGAGTAGACTGCCCCCTGTCTCTGTGTCACACACTCGGGGGATGATTAGACTGCCCCCAGTCTTGTTTCATTGATTCGGGGGATGAGTAGACCGCCCCCTGTCTCTGTATCACAGACTCATGTGATGAGTAGTCCGCCCCCTGTCTTTGTATAACGGACTCAGGGGATGAGTACACCGTCCCCTGTCTTTGTATCTCAGACTCAGGGGATGAGTAGAGTGCCCCCTGTCTTTCTTTCAGAGACTCAGGTGATGAGTAGACCGCCCCCTAACTCTGTATCACAGACTCAGGGAATGAGTAGACCGCCCCCTGTCTCTGTATCACAGACTCAGGGGATGAGCAGACTGCTCCCTGTCTCTGTATCACAGAATCAGGGGATGAGTAGACCGTCCCCTGTCTCTGTATCACAAACTGAGGGGATGAGGAGACCGTCCCCTGTCTTTGTATCACACACTCAGTGGATGAGTAGACCGCCCCCTTCCTCTGTATCACATACTCAGGATTGAATAGATCTCCCCCAGTCTCTGTCTCATAGACCCGGGGGATGAGTAGACTGGCCCCTGTCTGTATTTCAGGGACTTTGGGGCTGAGTAGACTGCCCCCTTTCTCGGTTTCACAAATTTAGGGGATGAGTAGACCGCCCCCTGTCTCAGTATCACAAACTCAGGGGATGAGTAGACCGCCCCCTGTCTTTGTATCACAGACTCAGGGAATGAGTAGACCGCCCCCTGTCTCTGTATCACAATCTGAGGGGATAAGTAGACCGCCCCCTGTCTCTGTATCACAAATTTAGGGGAAGAGTTGACCGTCCCCTGTCTCTGTATCGCGAATTGATGGAATGAGCAGACGGCTGCCTGTCTCTGTGTCAGAAACTCAGGGGATGAGTCGACCGCCCCCTGTCTCTGTATCACAAACTGAGGGGATCGGTAGACCGCCCCATGTCTCTGTATCACAGACACAGGGGATGAGTAGACCGCCCCCTGTCTCTGTATCTCAGACTCAGGGGATGAGCAGACCGGCCCCTGTCTCTGTATCACAGACTCAGGGGATGAGTGCTCCGCCCCCTGTTTCTGTGTCATTGATTCAGGGGATGAGTAGACCGCCCCCTGTCTCTGTGTCACAGAATCAGGGGATGAGTAGACCGCCCCATGTCTCTGTATCATAGACTCAGGGGATGAGTAGACTGCCCCCTGTCTCTGTGTCAGAGATTTAGGGGATGAGTAGAACGCCGCCTGTCTCTGTATAACAGACTCAGGAGATGAGCAGACCACTGCCTGTCTCTGTATCACAGACTCAGGGGATGAGTAGACCGCCCCCTGTCTCTGTATCACAGAGCCCGGGGATGAGTCGAGCGCCCCCTGTCTCTGTTTCATACACTCGGGGGATGAGTAGACCGCCCCCTGTCTCTGTATCACAGACTCAGGGGATGAGTACACCGCCCCCTGTTTCTGTATCATTGATTCAGGGGATGCGTAGACCGCCCCCTGTCTCTGTGTCACAGACTCAGGGGATGAGTAGACCGCCCCCTGTCTTTGTATCACTGACTCAGGGGATGTGCAGACCGCCCCCTGTCTCTGTATCACACACTCGGGGGATGATTAGACCGCCCCCTGTATTGTATCAAATATTCGGGGGATGAGTAAACTGCCCCCTGTCGCTGAATAATCGACTCAGGGGTTGAGTTGACCGCACACTGTCTCTATATCACAGACTCAGTGGATGAGTGGACTTCCCCCTGTTTCGATAACACATACTCAGGGGATGAGTGGACCACCCCCTGTCTCTGGATCACAGACTCAGGGGATGAGAAGACCGCCCCCTGTCTTTGTATCACAGAATCAGGGGATGAGTAGATCGTCCCCTGTCTCTGTATCACACACTCAGTGGCTGAGCAGACTGCCCCCTGTCTCTGTATCACAGACTCAGGGGATGAGTAGACCGCCCCCTGTCTCTGTATCACAGACTCAGGGGATGAGTAGACCGCCCCCTTCCTCTGTATCACACACTCAGGAATGAGTAGACCGCCCCCTGTCTCTGTATCACAGAATCAGGGGATGAGTAGACCGCCCCCTGTCTCTGTATCACAGACTCAGGGGATAAGTAGACCGCCCCCTGTCTCTGTATCACAAATTTAGGGGATGAGTAGACCGCCACCTGTCTCTGTATCACAAACTCAGGGGATGGGTAGACTGCCCCCTGTCCCTGTGTCACAGACTCAGGGGATGAGTAGACCGCCACCTGTCTCTGTTTCACAAACTAAGGGGATGGGTAGACTGCCCCCTGACCCTGTGTCACAGACTCAGGGGATGAGTAGACCGCCCCCTGTCTCTGTATCACAAACTGAGGGGATAAGTAGACCGCCCACTGTCTCTGTGACACAGACTCAGGGGATGAGTAGACCGCCCCCTGTCTCTGTATCACAAACTGAGGGGATAAGTAGACCGCCCCCTGTCTCTGTATCACAAATTTGGGGGATGAGTAGACCGCCCCCTGTACCTGTATTACAGACTCAGGGGATGAGTACACCGCCCCCTGTTTCTGTATCATTGATTCAGGGGATGAGTAGACCGTCCCCTGTCTCTGTATCACAAACTGAGGGGATTAGCAGACTGCCCCCTGTGTCTGTATCACAGACTCAGGGGATGAGTAGACCGCCCCCTGTCTCTGTATCACAAACTTAGGGGATGAGTAGACTGCCCCCTGTCGCAATATCACAAACTGAGGGGATGAGTAGACCGCCCCCTGTCTCTGTATCACAGACTCAGGGGATGAGTCGACCGCCCCCTGTCTCTGTATCGCAAACTGAGGGGATTAGCAGACTGCCCCCTGTTTCTGTATCATTGATTCAGGGGAAGAGTAAACCGCCCCCTGTCTCTGTATCACTGACTCAGGCGATGAGTAGACTGCCCCCTTCCTCTGGATCACAGACCCAGGGGATCAGTAAACTGCCCCTTGTCTCTGTATCTCAGACTCACGGGATGAGTAGACCGCCCCCTTCCTCTGTATCACACACTCAGGATTGAATAGATCTCCCCCAGTCTCTGTCTCATAGACCCGGGTGATGAGTAGACTGGCCCCTGTCTGTATTTCAGGGAATTTGGGGCTGAGTAGACCGCCCCCTGTCTCTGTGTCACAAATTTACGGGATGAGTAGACCAGTTACTGTCTCTCTATCACATACTCAGGGGATAAGTAGACCGTCCCCTGTCTTTGTATCACAGACTGAGGGGAAAGTAGACCGCCCCTGTCTCTGTATCCCAAACTCAGGGGATGAGTAGACCGCCCCCTGTCTTTGTATCACAGACTCAGGGGATGAGTAGACCGCCTCCTGTCTCTGTATCATTGACTCAGGGGATGATTAGACAGCCCCCTTTGTCTGTATCACAGACTGAGGGGAAAGTAGACCGCCCCCTGTCTCTGTATCACAGACTGAGGGGAAAGTAGACCGCCCCCTGTCTCTGTATCACAAACTCAGGGGATGAGTAGACCGCCCCCCGTCTCTGTATCACAGACTCAGGAGATGAGTTGACCGCCCCTGTCTCTGTATCACAGACTCAGGGGATGAGTAGACCGCTCCTGTCTCTGGATCACAGACTCAGGAGATGAGTAGACCGCCCCCTGTCTCTGCATCACAGACTGATGGCATGAGTAGACCGTCCCCTGTCTCTGTATCACAGACTCAGGGGATGAGTAGACCACCCCCTGTTTCTGTGTCACAGACTCAGGGGATGAGTAGACCGCCCCATGTCTCTGTATCACAGACTCAGGAGATGAGTAGACCACTGCCTGTCTCTGTATCACACACTCGGGGGATGAGTACACCGCCCCCTGTTTCTGCATCATTGATTCAGGGGATGAGTAGACCACCCCCTGTTTCTGTGTCACAGACTCAGGGAATGAGTAGACCGCCCCCTGTCTCTGTATCGCGAACTTATGGAATCAGTAGACCGTCCCCTGTCTTTGTATCAAACACTCAGTGGATGAGTAGACCGCCCACTCTCTCAGTATCTCAGACTCAGGGGATGAGTAGACCGTCCCCTGTCTCTGTATCACAGACTCAAGGGATGAGTAGACCGCCCACTGTCTGTATCACAGACTCAGGGGATGAGCAGACTGCCCCCTGTCTCTGTGTCACAGACACAGGGGATGAGTAGACCGCCCCCTGTCTCTGTGTCACAGACACAGGGGATGAGTAGACCGCCCCCTGTTTCTGTATCATTGATTCAGGGGATGAGTAGACCGCCCCCTGTTTCTGTATCATTGATTCAGGGGATGAGTAGACCGCCTCCTGTCTCTGTGTCACAGGCTCAGGGGATGAGTAGACCGCCCCCTGTCTCTGTATCAAACACTCGGGGGATGAGTAGACAGCCCCCTGTTTCTGTATCAAACACACGGGGGATGAGTAGACCGCCCCCTGTTTCTGTATCATTGATTCAGGGGATGAGTAGACCGCCCCCTCTCTCTGTGTCACAGGCTCAGGGGATGAGTAGAACGCCCCCTGTCTCTTTATCACAGACTCAGGGGATGAGTACACCGCCCCCTGTTTCTGTATCATTGATTCAGCGGATGAGTAGACCGTCCCCTGTCTCAGTATCAGAGACTCAGGGGACGAGTAGACCGCCCCCTGTCTCTGTATCACACACTAGGGGGATGAGTAGACCGCCCCCTGTCTCTGTATCACAGACTCAGGGGATGAGTAGACCACCCCCTGTTTCTGTGTCACAGACTCAGGGGATGAGTAGACCGCCCCATGTCTCTGTATCATTGATTCAGGGGATGAGTAGACCGCCCCCTGTTTCTGCATCATTGATTCAGGGGATGAGTAGTCCGCCCCCTGTCTCTGTGTCACAGGCTCAGGGGATGAGTAGAACGCCCCCTGTCTCTTTATCACAGACTCAGGGGATGAGTACACCGCCCCCTGTTTCTGTATCATTGATTCAGCGGATGAGTAGACCGCCCCATGTCTCTGTATCACAGACCCAGGGGATGAGCAAACTGCCCCTAGTCTCTGTATCTCAGATTCAGGGGATGAGTAGACCGTCCCCTGGCTCAGTATCAGAGACTCAGGGGACGAGTAGACCGCCCCCAGTCTCTGTGTCACAGACTCAGGGGATGAGCAGACCGCCCCCTGTCGCTGTATCACAGACTCAGGGGATGTGTAGACCGCCCCATGTCTCTGTGTCATAGACTCAGGGGATGAGTAGACTGCCCCCTGTCTCTGTGTCAGAGATTTAGGGGATGAGTAGACCGCCGCCTGTCTCTGTACCACAGACTCAGGAGATGAGTAGACCGCCCCCTGTCTCTGTATCACAGACTCGGGGGATGAGTAGACTGCCCCCTGTCTCTGTGTCAGAGATTTAGGGGATGAGTAGACCGCCGCCTGTCTCTGTATAACAGACTCATGGGATGAGTAGACCGCCCCTGTCTCTGTATCACAGACTCAGGAGATGAGTAGACCGACCCCTGTCTCTGTATCACAGTCTCAGGGGATGAGTAGACCGCCCCCTGTCTCTGTATCACAGACTGAGGGGATGAGTAGACTGCCCCCTGTCTCTGCGTCAGAGATTTAGGGGATGAGTAGACCGCCGCCTGTCTCTGTATAACAGACTCATGGGATGAGTAGACCACTGCCTGTCTCTGTATCACAGACTCAGGGGATGAGTACACCGCCACCTGTTTCTGTGTCACAGACTCACGGGATGCGCAGACCGCCCCCTGTCTCTTTATCACTGACCAAGGGGATGAGCAAACTGCCCCTTGTCTCTGTATCACAGACTCAGGGGATGAGTAGACCGCTCCGTTTGTCTGCATCACACACTCGGGGGATGAGTAGACAGCCCCCTGTCTCTGTGTCACAGACTCACGGGATGAGTAGACCGCCCCCGTCTCTGTATCACAGACTCAGGGGATAAGTAGACCGCCCCTTGTCTCTGTATCACAAATTTAGGGGAAGAGTAGACCGTCCCGTCTATGTATCGCAAATTTATGGAATGAGCAGACGGCTGCCTGTCTCTGTATCACAAACTCAGGGGATGAGTAGACCGCCCCCTGTCTCTGTATCACAAACTGAGGGGATAAGTAGACCGCCCCCTGTCTCTGTATCACAAATTTAGGGGATGAGTAGACCGCCCCCTATCTCTGTATCACAGACTCAGTGGATGAGTAGACCGTCCCCTGTCTCTGTATCACAGAGTCAGGGAATGAGTTAACCGCCCCCTATCTCTGTATCATTGACTCAGGGGATGAGTAGACCGCCCCCTGTCTCTGAATCACAGACTCAGGGGATGAGTAGAGTGCCCCATGTCTCTGTATCATTGACTCAGGGGATGAGTAGACCGCCCCCTGTCTCTGAATCACAGACTCAGGGGATGAGTAGACCGCCCCATGTCTCTGTGCCATAGACTCAGGGGATGAGCAGACTGCCCCCTGTCTCTGTGTCACAGTTTTAGGGGATGGGTAGAGCGCCGCCTGTCTCTGTATCACAGACTCATGGGATGAGTAGACCGCGCCGTCTGTCTGCATCACAGACTCAGGGGATGAGTAGACCGCCGCCTGTCTCTGGATCAAAGACTCAGCGGATGAGTACACCGCCCCCTGTTTCTGTATCATTGATTCAGGGGATGAGTAGACCGTCCCCTGTCTCTCTGTCACAGATGCAGGGGATGAGTAGAACACAGCCTGTCTCTGCATCACAGACACAGGGGATGAGTAGACCGCCCCGTTTGTCTGCATCATAGACTCAGGGGATGAGTAGACCGCCCCATGTCTCTGTATCACAGAGCCCGGGGATGAGTAGAGCGCCCCCTGTCTCTGTAATACACAGTCGGGGGATGAGTAGACCACACCCTGTCTCTGCATCACAGACTCAGGGGATGAGTAGACCATCCCCTGTTTCTGTGTCACAGACTCAGGGGATGAGTAGACCGCCCCATGTCTCTGTATCACAGACTCAGGAGATGAGTAGACCACTGCCTGTCTCTGTATCACACACTCGGGGGATGAGTAGACCGCCCCCTGTCTCTGTATCACAGACTCAGGGGATGAGTAGACCTCCCCCTGTCTCTGTATCACAGACTCAGGGGATGAGTAGACCGCCCCATGTCTCTGTATCATAGACTCAGGGGATGAGTAGACTGCCCCCTGTCTCTGTGTCAGAGATTTAGGGGAAGAGCAGACCGCTGCCTGTCTCTGTATAACAGACTCATGGGATGAGTAGACCACTGCCTGTCTCTGTATCACAGACTCAGGGGATGAGTAGACCGCCCCCTGTTTCTGTATCATTGATTCAGGGGATGAGAAGAACGCCCCCTGTCTCTGTATCACAATCTGAGGGGTTAAGTAGACCGCCCCCTGTCTCTGTATCACAAATTTAGGGGAAGAGTAGACCGTCCCCTGTCTCTGTATCGCGAATTTATGGAATGAGCAGACGGCTGCCTGTCTCTGTATCAGAAACTCAGGGGATGAGTCGACCGCCCCCTGTCTCTGTATCACAAACTGAGGGGATAGGTAGACCGCCCCATGTCTCTGTCTCACAGACTCAGGGGATGAGTAGACCGCCCCCTGTCTCTGTATCTCAGACTCAGGGGTTGAGCAGACCGGCCCCTGTCTCTGTATCACAGACTCAGGGGATGAGTGCTCCGCCCCCTGTTTCTGTATCATTGATTCAGGGGATGAGTCGACCGCCCCCTGTCTCTGTATCACAGACTCAGGGGATGAGTAGACCGCCCCATGTCTCTGTATCATAGACTCAGGGGATGAGTAGACTGCCCCCTGTCTATGTGTCAGAGATTTAGGGGATGAGTAGACCGCCGCCTGTCTCTGTATAACAGACTCATGGGATGAGTAGACCGCCCCCTGTCTCTGTATCACAGACTCAGGAGATGAGTAGACCACTGCCTGTCTCTGTATCACAGACTCAGGGGATGAGTAGACCGCCCCCTGTCTCTGTATCACAGAGCCCGGGGATGAGTCGAGCGCCCCCTGTCTCTGTATCATACACTCGGGGGATGAGTAGACCGCCCCCTGTCTCTGTATCACAGACTCAGGGGATGAGTACACCGCCCCCTGTTTCTGTATCATTGATTCAGGGGATGAGTAGACCGCCCCCTGTCTCTCTGTCACAGACTCAGGGGATGAGTAGACTGCCCCCAGTCTCTTTATCACTGACCCAGGTGATGAGCAAACTGCCCCTTGTCTCTGTATCTCAGATTCAGGGGATGAGTCGACCACCTCCTGTCTTTGTATCACAGACTCAGGGGATGAGGAGACCGTCCCCTGTCTTTGTATCACACACTCAGTGGATGAGCAGACTGCTCCCTGTCTCTGTATCACAGCCACAAGGGATGAGTAGACCGTCCCCTGTCTTTGTATCTCAGACTCAGGGGAAGAGTAGACCGCCCCTGTATCTGGATCATCGACTCAGGGGAAGAGTAGACCGCCCCCTGTCTTTGTATCACAGACTCAGGGGATGTGCAGACCGCCTCCTGTCTCTGTATCACAGACTCAGTGGATGAGCAGACCTTCCCCTGTCTTTGTATCTCAGACTCAGGGGAAGAGTAGACCGCCTCCTGTCTCTGTATCACAGACTCAGGGGATGATTAGACAGCCCCCTTTCTCTGTATCACAGCTTCAGGGTATGAGTAGACCGCCCCCTGTCTCTGTATCACACACTCGTGGGATGTTTAGACCGCCCCCTGTCTTGTATCATTGATTCGGGGGATGAGTAAACTGCCCCTTGTCTCTGCATCACAGACTCAGAGAATGAGTAGACCGCCCCCTGTCGCTGAATAATCGACTCAGGGGTTCAGTAGACCGCACACTGTCTCTATATCACAGACTCAGGGGATGAGTAGACTTCCCCCTGTTTCGATATCACATACTCAGGGGATGAGTAGACAACCCCCTGTCTCTGTATCACAGAGTCAGGGGATGAGTAGACCGCCCCCTGTCTCTGTATCACAGACTCAGGGGATGAGTAGACCGCGCCGTCTGTCTGCATCACAGACTCAGGGGATGAGAAGACCGCCGCCTGTCTCTGGATCAAAGACTCAGGGGATGAGTAGACCGCCCCCTGTTTCTGTATCATTGATTCAGGGGATGAGTAGACCGCCCCCTGTCTCTCTGTCACAGATGCAGGGGATGAGTAGACCGCCCCCTGTCTCTTTATCACTGACCCAGGGGATGAGCAAACTGCCCTTTGTCTCTGCATCACAGACACAGGGGATGAGTAGACCGCCCCGTTTGTCTGCATTACAGACTCAGGGAATGAGTAGACCGCCCCATGTCTCTGCATCACAGAGCCCGGGGATGAGTAGAGCGCCCCCTGTCTCTGTATCACAGACTCAGGGGATGAGTAGACCGCCCCATGTCTCTGTATCATAGACACAGGGGATGAGTGGACTGCCCCCTGTCTCTGTGTCACAGATTTAGGGGAAGAGTAGACCGCCGCCTGTCTCTGTATAACAGACTCATGGGATGAGTAGACCACTGCCTGTCTCTGTATCACAGACTCAGGGGATGAGTAGACCGCCCCCTGTTTCTGTATCATTGATTCAGCGGATGAGCAGACCGGCCCCTGTCTCTGTATCACAGACTCAGGGGATGAGTGCACCGCCCCCTGTTTCTGTATCATTGATTCAGGGGATGAGAAGAACGCCCCCTGTCTCTGTATCACAGACTCAGGGGATGAGTAGACCGCCCCCTGTCTCTGTATCACAAACTGAGGGGATGAGTAGACCGCCCCCTGTCTCTGTATCACAGTCTCAGGGGATGAGTAGAACGCCCCCTGTCTCTGTATCATACACTCGGGGGATGAGTAGACCGCCCCCTGTCTCTGTATCACAGACTCAGGGGATGGGTACACCGACCCCTGTTTCTGTATCATTGATTAAGGGGATGAGTAGACCGCCCCCTGTCTCTCTGTCACAGACTCAGGGGATGAGTAGACCGCCCCCTGTCTCTGTGTCACAGACTCAGGGGATGAGTAGACTGCCCCCAGTCTCTTTATCACTGACCCAGGTGATGAGCAAACTGCCCCTTGTCTCTGTATCTCCGATTCAGGGGATGAGTCGACCACCCCTTGTCTTTGTATCACAGACTCAGGGGATGAGGAGACCGTCCCCTGTCTTTGTATCACACACTCAGTGGATGAGCAGACTGCTCCCTGTCTCTGTATCACAGCCACAAGGGATGAGTAGACCGTCCCCTGTCTTTGTATCTCAGACTCAGGGGAAGAGTAGACCGCCCCCTGTATCTGTATCATCGACTCAGGGGAAGAGTAGACCGCCCCCTGTCTTTGTATCACAGACTCAGGGGATCTGCAGACCGCCCCCTGGCTCTGTATCACAAATTTAGGGGATGAGTAGACCGCCCCCTGTCTTTGTATCACAGACTCAGGGGATGTGCAGACCGCCTCCTGTCTCTGTATCACAGACTCAGTGGATGAGCAGACCTTCCCCTGTCTTTGTATCTCAGACTCAGGGGAAGAGTAGACCGCCTCCTGTCTCTGTATCACAGACTCAGGGGATGATTAGACAGCCCCCTTTCTCTGTATCACAGCTTCAGGGTATGAGTAGACCGCCCCCTGTCTCTGTATCACACACTCGGGGGATGATTAGACCGTCCCCTGTCTTGTATCATTGATTCGGGGGATGAGTAAACTGCCCCTTGTCTCTGCATCACAGACTCAGAGAATGAGTAGACCGCCCCCTGTCGCTGAATAATCGACTCAGGGGTTCAGTAGACCGCACACTGTCTCTATATCACAGACTCAGGGGATGAGTAGACTTCCCCCTGTTTCGATATCACATACTCAGGGGATGAGTAGACCACCCCCTGTCTCTGGATCACAGACTCAGGGGATGAGAAGACCGTCCCCTGTCTCTGCATCACAGAGTCAGGGGATGAGTAGACCGCACCCTGTCTCTGTATCACAGAGTCAGGGAATGAGTTAACCGCCCCCTATCTCTGTATCATTGACTCAGGGGATGAGTAGACCGCCCCTTGTCTCTGAATCACAGACTCAGGGGATGAGTAGAGCGCCCCATGTCTCTGTGTCATTGACTCAGGGGATGAGTAGACCGCCCCCTGTCTCTGAATCACAGACTGAGGGGATGAGTAGACCGCCCCATGTCTCTGTGTCACAGTTTTAGGGGATGGGTAGAGCGCCGCCTGTCTCTGTATCACAGACTCAGGGGATGAGTAGACCGCGCCGTCTGTCTCTGGATCAAAGACTCAGGGGATGAGTAGACCGCCCCCTGTCTCTGTATCACAATCTGAGGGGTTAAGTAGACCTCCCCCTGTCTCTGTTTCACAAATATAGGGGAAGAGTAGACCGTCCCCTGTCTCTGTATCGCGAATTTATGGAATGAGCAGACGGCTGCCTGTCTCTGTACCAGAAACTCAGGGGATGAGTCGACCGCCCCCTGTCTCTGTATCACAAACTGAGGGGATAGGTAGACCGCCCCATGTCTCTGTATCACAGACTCAGGGGATGAGTAGACCGCCCCCTGTCTCTGTATCTCAGACTCAGGGGATGAGTAGACCGCCCCCTGTCACTGTATCACAAACTGAGGGGATAGGTAGACCGCCCCCTGTCTCTGTATCACAGACTCAGTGGATGAGTGCTCCGCCCCCTGTTTCTGTATCATTGATTCAGGGGATGAGTAGACCGCCCCCTGTCTCTGTATCACAGACTCAGGGGATGAGTAGACCGCCCCATGTCTCTGTATCATAGACTCAGGGGATGGGTAGACTGCCCCCTGTCTCTGTGTCAGAGATTTAGGGGATGAGTAGACCGCCGCCTGTCTCTGTATAACAGACTCATGGGATGAGTAGACCGCCCCCTATCTCTGTATCACAGACTCAGGAGATGAGTAGACCACTGCCTGTCTCTGTATCACAGAGCCCGGGGATGAGTCGAGCGCCCCCTGTCTCTGTATCATACACTCGGGGGATGAGTAGACCGCCCCCTGTCTCTGTATCACAGACTCAGGGGATGAGTACACCGCCCCCTGTTTCTGCATCATTGATTCAGGGGATGAGTAGACCGCCCCCTGTCTCTCTGTCACAGACTCAGGGGATGAGTAGACCGCCCCCTGTCTCTGTGTCACAGACTCAGCGGATGAGTAGACTGCCCCCTGTCTCTTTATCACTGACCCAGGTGATGAGCAAACTGCCCCTTGTCTCTGTATCTCAGATTCAGGGGATGAGTAGACCACCCCCTGTCTTTGTATCACAGACTCAGGGGATGAGTAGACCGTCCCCTGTCTTTGTATCACACACTCAGTGGATGAGCAGACTGCCCCCTGTCTCTGTATCACAGCCACAAGGGATGAGTAGACCGTCCCCTGTCTTTGTATCTCAGACTCAGGGGAAGAGTAGACCGCCCCCTGTATCTGTATCATCGACTCAGGGGAAGAGTAGACCGCCCCCTGTCTCTGTGTCACAGTTTTAGGGGATGGGTAGAGCGCCGCCTGTCTCTGTATCACAGACTCAGGGGATGAGTAGACCGCGCCGTCTGTCTGCATCACAGACTCAGGGGATGAGAAGACCGCCGCCTGTCTCTGGATCAAAGACTCAGGGGATGAGTAGACCGCCCCCTGTCTCTGTATCACAATCTGAGGGGTTAAGTAGACCTCCCCCTGTCTCTGTTTCACAAATATAGGGGAAGAGTAGACCGTCCCCTGTCTCTGTATCGCGAATTTATGGAATGAGCAGACGGCTGCCTGTCTCTGTACCAGAAACTCAGGGGATGAGTCGACCGCCCCCTGTCTCTGTATCACAAATTTAGGGGATGAGTAGACCGCCACCTGTCTCTGTATCACAAACTCAGGGGATGAGTAGACTGCCCCCTGTCCCTGTGTCACAGACTCAGGGGATGAGTAGACCGCCCCCTGTCTCTGTATCACAAACTTAGGGGATGAGTAGACTGCCCCCTGTCTCTGTATCACAAATTTAGGGGATGAGTAGACCGCCCCCTGTCTCTGTATCACAAACTTAGGGGATGAGTAGACCGTCCCCTGTCTCTGTATCACAGACTCAGGGGATGTGCAGACCGCCCCCTGTCTCTGTATCACAGCCACAAGGGATGAGTAGACCGTCCCCTGTCTTTGTATCTCAGACTCAGGGGAAGAGTAGACCGCCCCCTGTCTCTGTATCACAGACTCAGGGGATGTGCAGACCGTCCCCTGTCTTTGTATCTCAGACTCAGGGGAAGAGTAGACCGACCCCTGTATCTGTATCATCGACGCAGGGTAAGAGTAGACCGCCCCCTGTCTCTGTATCACAGACTCAGGGGATGATTAGACTTCCACCTGTTTCGATATCACATACTCAGGGGCTGAGTGGACCACCCCCTGTCTCTGTATCACAGACTCATGTGATGAGTAGACCGCCCCCTGTCTCTGTATCACAGAATCAGGGGATGCGTAGACCGTCCCCTGTCTTTGTATCACACATTCAGTGGCTGAGCAGACTGCCCCCTGTCTCTGTATCACAGACTCAGGGGATGAGTAGACTGCCCCCTGTCTCTGTATCACAGACTCAGGGGATGAGTAGACCTCCCCCTGTCTCTGCATCACAGAATCAGGGGATGAGTAGACCGTCCCCTGTCTGTATCACAAACTGAGGGGATGAGTAGACCGTCCCCTGTCTTTGTATCACACACTCAGTGGCTGAGCAGACTGCCCCCTGTCTCTGTATCACAGACTCAGGGGATGAGTAGACTGCCCCCTGTCTCTGCATCACAGACTCAGGGGATAAGTAGACCGCCCCCTGTCTCTGTATCACAAATTTAGGGGATGAGTAGACTGCCCCCTGTCCCTGTGTCACAGACTCAGGGGATGAGTAGACCGCCACCTGTCTCTGTTTCACAAACTCAGGGATGAGTAGACCGCCCCCTGTCTCTGTATCACAAACTGAGGGGATAAGTAGACCGCCCCCTGTCTCTGTATCACAAACTGAGGGGATAAGTAGACCGCCCCCTGTCTCTGTATCACAAACTGAGGGGATAAGTAGACCGTCCCCTGTCTCTGTATCACAAACTGAGGGGATAAGTAGACCACCCCCTGTCTCTGTGTCACAAACTGAGGGGATAAGTAGACCGCCCCCTGTCTCTGTATCACAAACTTAGGGGATGAGTCGACCGTCCCCTGTCTCTGTATCACAAACTGAGGGGATAAGTAGACCGCCCCCTGTCTCTGTATCACAAACTTAGGGGATGAGTAGAGCGCCCCCTGTCTCTGTATCACAAACTGAGGGGATAAGTAGACCGCCCCCTGTCTCTGTATCACAGACTCAGGGGATGAGTAGACAGCCCCCTGTCTCTCCATCACAAACTGAGGGGATTAGCAGACTGCCCCCTGTCTCTGTATCACAGACTCAGGGGATGAGTAAACCGCCCCCTGTCTCTGTCTGACAGTCTCAGGGGATGAGTAGACCGCCCCCTGTCTCTGTATCACAGACTCAGGGGATAAATAGACCGCCCCCTGTCTCTGTATCACAAACTGAGGGGAGAGGTAGACCGCCCCCTGTCTCTGTATCACAGACTCAGGGGATAAGTAGACCGCCCCTGTCTCTGTATCACAAACTGAGGGGATGAGTAGACCGCCCCCTGTCTCTGTATCACAGACTCAGGGGATAAGTAGACCGCCCCCTGTCTCTGTTTCACAGACTCAGGGGATAAGTAGACCGCCCCCTGTCTCTGTATCACAGACTCAGTGGATGAGAAGACCGCCCCCTGTCTCTGCATCATAGACTCAGGGGATGAGTAGACCACCCCCTGTCTCTGTATCACAGACTCAGTGGATGAGAAGACCGCCCCCTGTCTCTGTATCACAGACTCAGTGGATGAGTGGACCGCCCCCTGTCTCTGTATCACATACTCAATGGAAGTGTAGACCACCCCCTTTCTATGTATCACAGACTCAGGGAATGAGTAGACCGCCCCTTGTTTCTGTATCACAGACTCAGTAGATGAGTAGACCGCCTCCTGACTCTGTATCACAGCCTCAGGGGATGAGTAAACCGCCCCCTGTCTCTGTATCACAAATTTAGGGAATGAGTAGACCGCTCCCTGTCTCTGTATCACAAATTTAGGGGATGAGTAGACCGCCCCCTGTCTCTGTATCACAAATTTAGGGGATGAGTAGACCGCTCCCTGTCTCTGTATCACAAATTTAGGGAATGAGTAGACCGCCCCCTGTCTCTTTATCACAGACTCAGTGGATGAGTAGACGGCCCCGAGTCTCTGAATCACAGACTCAGTGGATGAGAAGACGGCCCCCTGTCTCTGTATCAAAGACTCAGGGTATGAATAGACCGCCCCCTGTCTCTGTATCATCGACTCAGGGGATGAGTAGACCGCCCCCTGTCTCTGTATCACAGACTCAGTGGATGAGTAGACCGCCCCCTGTCTCTGTATCACAGACTCAGTGAATGAGTTGACCGCCCCCTGTTTCTGTATCACAGACTCAGTGAATGAGTAGACCGCCCCCTGTCTCTGCATCACAGACTCAGTGAATGAGTTGACCGCCCCCTGTTTCTGTATCACAGACTCAGTGGATGAGAAGACCACCCCCTGTCTCTGTATCACAGCTTCAGTGGATGATTAGACCGCCCCCTGTTTCTGTATCTCAGAGTCAGTTGATGAGTTGACCGCCCCCACTCTCTGTATCACAGACTCAGTGGATGAGTAGACCGCCACCTGTTTCTGCATCACAGACTCAGTGAATGAGTAGACCGCCCCCTGTCTCTGTATCACAGACTCAGTGAATGAGTTGACCGCCCCCTGTTTCTGTATCACAGACTCAGTGAATGAGTAGACCGCAACCTGTCTCTGTATCACAGACTCAGTGAATGAGTTGACCGCCCCCTGTCTCTGCATCACAGACTCATGGGATGAGTAGACCGCCCCCTGTCTCTGTATCACATACTCATGTGATGAGTAAATCGCCCCCTGTCTCTGTATCACAGACGCAGGGAATGAGTAGACCGCCCCCTGTCTCTGTATAACAAACTCGGGATGAGTAGACCGCCCCCTGTCTCTGTATCACAGACTCAGGGGATGAGTAAACCGCCCCCTGTCTCTGTATCACAAATTTAGGGAATGAGTAGACCGCTCCCTGTCTCTGTATCACAAATTTAGGGGATGAGTAGACCACCCCCTGTCTCTGTATCACAAATTTAGGGGATGAGTAGACCGCTCCCTGTCTCTGTATCACAAATTTAGGGAATGAGTAGACCGCTCCCTGTCTCTGTATCACAAATCTAGGGAATGAGTAGACCACCCCCTGTCTCTGTATCACAAATCTAGGGAATGAGAAGACCACCCCCTGTCTCTGCATCACATCTTCAGTGGATGATTAGACCGCCCCCTGTTTCTGTATCTCAGAGTCAGTGGATGAGAAGACCGCCCCCTGTCTCTTTATCTCACAGTCAGTGGATGAGTAGACCGCCCCCTGTCTCTGTATCACAAATTTAGGGGATGAGTAGACCGCTCCCTGTCTCTGTATCACAAATTTAGGGGATGAGTAGACCGCTCCCTGTCTCTGTATCACAAATCTAGGGAATGAGTAGACCACCCCCTGTCTCTGTATCACAAATTTAGGGATGAGTGGACCGCTCCCTGTCTCTGTATCACAGACTCAAGGGATGAGTAGACCACCCCCTGTCTCTGTATCACAGATCAGTGAATGAGTAGACCGCCCTCTGTCTCTGCATCACAGACTCAGTGGATGAGAAGACCGCCCCCTGTCTCTGTATCACAGACTCAGTGGATGAGTGGACCGCCCCCTGTCTCTGTTTCACATACTCAAGGGATGTGTAGACCACCCCCTGTCTATGTATCACAGACTCAGGGAATGAGTAGACCGCCCCTTGTCTCTGTATCACAGACTCAGTAGATGAGTAGACCGCCTCCTGTCTCTGCATCACAGACTCATGGGATGAGTAGACGGCCCCCTGTCTCTGTATCACATACTCATGTGATGAGTAGACCGCCCCCTGTCTCTGTATCACAGATTCAGGGGATGAGTAAACCGCCCCCTGTCTCTGTATCACAAATTTAGGGAATGAGTAGACCGCTCCCGGTCTCTGTATCACAAATTTAGGGGATGAGTAGACCGCTCCCTGTCTCTGTATCACAAATTTAGGGAATGAGTATACCACCCCCTGTCTCTGTATCACAAATTTAGGGGATGAGTAGACCGCTCCCTGTCTCTGTATCACAAAATTAGGGAATGAGTAGACCGCCCCCTGTCTCTTTATCACAGACTCAGTGGATGAGTAGACGGCCACCAGTCTCTGTATCACAGACTCAGTGGATGAGAAGACGGGCCCCTGTCTCTGTATCAAAGACTCAGGGGATGAATAGACCGCCCCCTGTCTCTGTATCATAGACTCAGGGGATGAGTAGACCGCCCCCTGTTTCTGTATCACAGACTCAGTGAATGAGTAGACCGCGCCCTGTCTCTGTATAACAGACTCAGTGAATGAGTTGACCGCCCCCTGTCTCTGTATCACAGACTCAGTGAATGAGGTGACCGCCCCCTGTTTCTGTATCACAGACTCAGTGGATGAGAAGACCACCCCCTGTCTCTGTATCACAGCTTCAGTGGATGATTAGACCGCCCCCTGTTTCTGTATCTCAGAGTCAGTGGATGAGAAGACCGCCCCCTGTCTCTTTATCTCACAGTCAGTAGATGAGTAGACCGCCCCCTGTCTCTGTATCACAAATTTAGGGGATGCGGAGACCGCTCCCTGTCTCTGTATCACAAATTTAGGGATGAGTAGACCGCTCCCTGTCTCTGTATCACAGACTCAGTGGATGAGTAGACCGCCCCCTGTCTCTGCATCACAGACTCAGTGGATGAGTAGACGGGCCCCTGTCTCTGTATCAAAGACTCAGGGGATGAATAGACCGCCCCCTGTCTCTGTATCATAGACTCAGGGGATGAGTGGACCGCCTCCTGTCTCTGTATCACAGACTCAAGGGATGAGTGGACGGGCCCCTGTCTCTGTTTCAAAGACTCAGGGGATGAATAGACCGCCCCCTGTCTCTGTATCATAGACTCAGGGGATGAGTAGACCGCCCCCTGTCTCTGTATCACAGATCAGTGAATGAGTTGACCGCCCCCTGTCTCTGTATCACAGACTCAGTGGATGAGTAGACCGCCCCCTGTCTCTGTATCACAGATCAGTCAATGAGTTGACCTCCCCCTGTCTCTGTATCACAGACACAAGTGATGAGTAGATCGCCCCCTGTCTCTGGATCACAGACACATGGGATGAGTAGACCGTCCCCTTCCTCTGTATCACATCCCAGGGTATGTGTAAACTGCCCCTTGTCTCTGTATCTCAGACTCGGGGGATGAGTGGACTGCCCCCTTTCTCTGTATCACAGACTCAGGGAATGGGTAGACCGCCCCCTGTCTCTTTATCACACACTCGGGGGATGGGTAGACCGCCCCTGTCTCTGTATCAGAGACTCAGGGGATGTGTAGAACGCCCCCTGTCTCTATATCACAGACTCAGTGGATGAGTTGACCGCACACATTCTCTGTATGACAGTCTCGGGGGATGAGTAGACCGCCCCCTGTCTCCGTATCACAAATGTAGGGGATGAGTAAACTGCCCCTTGTCTCTGTATCTCACACTCAGGGGATGAGTAGACTGCCCCCTTTCTCTGTATCACACACTCAGGGGATGAATAGACCGCCCCCTGTTTCTGTATCACAGATTCAGTGGATGAGTTGACCGCCCCCTGTCTCTGTATCACAGACTCAGTGGATGAGTAGACCGCCCCCTGTCTCTGTATCACAGACTCAGTGGATGAGTAGACCGCCCCCTGTCTCTGGATCACAGAGTCAGTGGATGAATAGACCGCCCCTGTTTCTGTATCACAGACTCAGTGGATGAGTTGACCGCCCCCTGTCTCTGTATCACAGACTCAGTGGATGAGTAGACCGCCCCCTGTCTCTGTATCACAGACTCAGTGGATGAGTAGACCGCCCCCTGTCTCTGGAACACAGAGTCAGTGGATGAATAGACCGCCCCCTGTCTCTGTATCACAAATTTAGGGATGAGTAGATCGCCCCCTGTCTCTGCATCACAGACTCAGTGGATGAGTAGACGGGCCCCTGTCTCTGTATCAAAGACTCAGGGGATGAATAGACAGCCCCCTGTCTCTGTAACATAGACTCAGGGGATGAGTAGACCGCCTCCTGTCTCTGTATCACAGACTCAAGGGATGAGTAGACCGCCCCCTGTCTCTGTATCACAGATCAGTGAATGAGTTGACCGCCCCCTGTCTCTGTATCACAGACTCAGTGGATGAGTAGACCACCCCCTGTCTCTGTATCACACACTCGGGGGATGCGTAGACCGCCCCCTGTCTCTGTGTCACAGACTCAGGTGATGAGTTGACCTCCCTCTGTCTCTGTATCACAGACTCAAGTGATGAGTAGACCGCCCCCTTCTCTGGATCACAGACACAGGGGATGAGTAGACCGTCCCCTTCCTCTGTATCACATCCCAGGGTATGAGTAAACTGCCCCTTGTCTCTGTATCTCAGACTCGGGGAATGAGTAGACCGCCCCCTGTCTCTTTATCACACACTCGGGGGATGACTAGACCGCCCCCTTCCTCTGTATCACAGACTCAGGGGATGAGTAGACCGCCCCCTGTCTCTTTATCACACACTCGGGGGATGACTAGACCGCCCCCTTCCTCTGTATCACAGACTCAGGGGATGAGTAAACTGCCCCTTGTCTCTGTATCACAGACTCAGGGGATGAGTAAACTGCCCCCTGTCTCTGTATCACAGACTCAGTGAATGAGTAGACCGCCCCCTGTCTCTGTATCACACACTCGGGGGATGCGTAGACCGCCCCCTGTCTCTGTGTCACAGACTCAGGTGATGAGTTGACCTCCCCCTGTCTCTGTATCACAGACTCAAGTGATGAGTAGACCGCCCCCTGTCTCTGGATCACAAATTTAGGGAATGAGTAGACCGCTCCCGGTCTCTGTATCACAAATTTAGGGAATGAGTAGACCGCTCCCGGTCTCTGTATCACAAATTTAGGGAATGAGTAGACCTCTCCCGGTCTCTGTATCACAAATTTAGGGAATGAGTCGACCGCTCCCGGTCTCTGTATCACAAATTTAGGGAATGAGTAGACCGCTCCCGGTCTCTGTATCAGAAATTTAGGGAATCAGGAGACAGCCCCCTGTCTCTGTATCACAAATTTAGGGAATGAGTAGACCGCCCCCTGTCTCTGTATCACAAATTTAGGGAAGAGTAGACCGCTCCCTGTCTCTGTATCACAAATTTAGGGAATGAGTAGACCGCTCCCTGTCTCTGTATCACAAATTTAGGGAATGAGTAGACCGCTCCCTGTCTCTGTATCACTAATTTAGGGAATGAGTAGACCGCTCCCTGTCTCTGTATCACAAATTTAGGGGATGAGTAGACCGTCCCCAGTCTCTGTATCACAGACTCAGTGGATGAGAAGACGGGCCCCTGTCTCTGTATCAAAGACTCAGGGGATGAATAGACCGCCCCCTGTCTCTGTGTCGCAGATCAGTGAATGAGTTGACCGCCCCCTGTCTCTGTATCACAGACTCAGTGGATGAGTAGACCGCCCCCTGTCTCTGTATCACAGACACAGTGGATGAGTAGACCGCCCCCTGTCTCTGTATCACAGACACAGTGGATGAGTAGACCGCCCCCTGTCTCTGGATCACAGACACAGTGGATGAGTAGACCGCCCCCTGTCTCTGTGTCACAGATCAGTGAATGAGTTAACCGCCCCCTGTTTCTGTATCACATACTCAGGGGATGAGCAGAGCGCCCCCTGTCTCTGCATCACAGCCACAGTGGATGAGTAGAGCGCCCCTTGTCTCTGGATCACAGAGTCAGTGGATGAGAAGACCGCCCCCTGTCTCTGGATCACAGAGTCAGTGGATGAGAAGACCGCCCCCTGTCTCTGTATCACACAATCGGGGGATGAGTAGAGCGCCCCCTGTCTCTGTATCACAGACACAGTGGATGAGTTGACCGCCCCCTGTCTCTGGATCACAGTGTCAGTGGATGGGTAGACCGCCCCCTGTCTCTGTATCACAGACTCAGGGGATGAGTAGACCGCCCCCTGTCTCTGTCTCACAGACTCAGTGGATGAGAAGACTGCCCCCTGTCTCTGCATCACAGACTCAGGGGATGAGTAGACCGCCCCCTGTCTCATATCACACACTCAGGGGATGAGTAGACCGTCCCCTGTCGATGTATCACAGACTCAGCTGATGAGTAGAACGCACCCTGTCTTTTTATCACACACTCGGGGGATGAGTAGACCGCCCCCTGTCTCTGTATCACTGACTCAGGGGATGAGTAGACCGCCCCCTGTCTCTGTATCACTGACTCAGGGGATGAGTAAACTGCCCCTTGTCTCTGTATCTCAGACTCAGGGGATGAGTAGACCGCACACATTCTCTGTATGACAGACTCAGTGGATGAGTAGACCGCCCCCTGTCTCTGTATCACAGAATCAGGGGATGACTAGACCGCCCCCTGTCTCTGTATCACAGACTCAGGGGATGAGTAGACCGCCCCCTGTCTCTGTATCACTGACTCAGGGGATGAGTAGACCGCCCCCTGTCTCTGTATCACTGACTCAGGGGATGAGTAAACTGCCCCTTGTCTCTGTATCTCAGACTCAGTGGATGAGTAAACTGCCCCTTGTCTCTGCATCTCAGACTCAGGGGATGAGTAGACCGCACACATTCTCTGCATGACAGACTCAGTGGATGAGTAGACCGCCCCCTGTCTCTGTATAACAAACTCGGGATGAGTAGACCGGCCCCTGTCTCTGTATCACAGACTCAGGGTATGAGTAGACCGCCCCTTCCTCTGTATCTCAGACTCAGGGGATGAGTAGACCGCCCCCTTCCTCTGTATCACAGACCCAGGGGATGAATAAACAGCCCCTTGTCTCTGTATCTCAGACTCAGGGGATGAGTAGACTGCCCCCTTTCTCTGTATCACAGACTCAGGGGATGAGTAGGCCGCCTCCTGTCTCTGTATCACAGATTCAGGGGATGAGAAGACTGCCCCCTTTCTCTGTATCACAGATTCAGAGGATGAGTAGACCGCCTCCTGTCTCTGTATCACAAACTCAGGGGATGAGTAGACTGCCCCCTTTCTCTGTATCACAGATTCAGGGGATGAGTAGACCGCCTCCTGTCTCTGTATCACAGACTCAGGGGATGAGTAGACCGTCCCCTGTCTCTGTATCACAGACTCAGGGGATGAGTCGACCGTCCCCTGTCTCTGTGTCACAAACTCAGGGGATGAGTAGACTGCCCCCTTTCTCTGTATCACAGATTCAGGGGATGAGTAGACCGCCCCCTGTCTCTGCATCACAAATTTAGGGGATCAGTAGACCGCCCCCTGTCTTTGTATCACCCACCCAGTGGATGAGTAGACCGCCTCCTGTCTCTGTATCACAAACTCAGGGGATGAGTAGACCGCCCCCTGTCTCTGCATCACAAATTTAGGGGATGAGTAGACCGCCCCCTGTCTCTGTATCATCGACTCAGGGGATGAGTAAACCGCCCCCTGTCTCTGTATCACAAATTTAGGGAATGAGTAGAACGCCCCCTATCTCTGCCTCACAGACTCAGGGGATGAGTAGACCACCCCCTGTCTCTGTATCACAGACTCAGGCGATGAGTAAACCGCCCCCTGTCTCTGTATCACAAATTTAGGGAATGAGTAGACAGCCCCCTGTCTCTGTATCACAAATTAAGGTATGAGTAGACCGCCCCCTGTCTCTGCATCACAAAATTAGGGGATGAGTAGACCGCCCCCTGTCTCTGTATCACAGACTCAGGGGATGAGTAAACCGCCCCCTGTCTCTGTATCACAAATTTAGGGAATGAGTAGAACGCCCCTGTCTCTGTATCACAAATTTAGGATATGAGTAGACCGCTCCCTGTCTCTGTATCACAAATTTAGGATATAAGTAGACCGCTCCCTGTCTCTGTATCACAAATTTAGAATATGAGTAGACCGCTCCCTGTCTCTGTATCACAAATTTAGGATATGAGTAGACCGCTCCCTGTCTCTGTATCACAAACTTAGGGGATGAGTAGACCGCCCCCAGTCTCTGTATCACAAATTTAGGGGATGAGTAGAGGGCCCCCTGTCTCTGTATCACAAATTTAGGATATGAGTAGACCGCTCCCTGTCTCTGTATCACAAATTTAGGGGATGAGTAGACCGCCCCCAGTCTCTGTATCACAGACTCAGTGGATGAGAAGACCGCCCCCTGTCTCTGTATCAAAGACTCAGGGAATGAGTAGACCGCCCCCTGTCTCTGCATCACAGACTCAGTGGATGAGTAGACCGCCCCCTGTCTCTGTATCACAGATCAGTGAATGAGAAGACCGCCCCCTGTCTCTGTATCACAGACTCAGTGGATGAGTAGACCACCCCCTGTCTCTGTATCACAGACTCAGGGGATGAGAAGACCGCCCCCTGTCTCTGTATCACAGACTCAGTGGATGAGTAAACAGCCCCCTGTCTCTGTATCACAGACTCAGTGGATGAGTAGACCGCCCCCTGTTTCTGTGTCACAGACACATGAATGAGTAGACCGCCCCCTGTTTCTGTATCACATACTCAGGGGATGAGTAGACAGCCACCTGTCTCTGTATCACAGACTCAGTGGATGAGTAGACAGCCCCCTGTCTCTGTATCACAGACACAGTGGATGAGTAGACCGTCACCTGTCTCTGTATCACAGACTCAGGGGATGAGTAGACCGCCCCCTGTCTCTGTATCACAGACTCAGGGGATGAGTAGACCGCCCCCTGTCTCTGTATCACAGACTCAGGGGATGAGTAGACCGCCCCCTTCCTCTGTATCACAGCCCAGGGGATGAGAAAACTGCCCCTTGTCTCTGTATCTCAGACTCAGGGGATGAGTAGACTGCCCCCTTTCTCTGTATCACAGACTCAGGGGATGAGTAGACCGCCTCCTGTCTCTGTATCACAGACTCAGGGGATGAGTAGACCGTCCCCTGTCTCTGCATCACAAACTCAGGGGATGAGTAGACCGCCTCCTGACTCTGTATCACAAACTCAGGGGATGAGTAGACTGCCCGCTTTCTCTGTATCACAGATTCAGGGGATGAGTAGACCGCCTCCTGTCTCTGTATCACAGACTCAGGGGATGAGTAGACCGTCCCCTGTCTCTGTATCACAGACTCAGGGGATGAGTAGACCGTCCCCTGTCTCTGTGTCACAAACTCAGGGGATGAGTAGACTGCCCCCTTTCTCTGTATCACAGATTCAGGGGATGAGTAGACCGCCCCCTGTCTCTGCATCACAAATTTAGGGGATCAGTAGACCGCCCCCTGTCTATGTATCACCCAGCCAGGGGATGAGTAGACCGCCTCCTGTCTCTGTATCACAAATTTAGGGAATGAGTAGACCGTTCCCTGTCTCTGTATCAAAAATTTAGGGGATGAGTAGAATGTTCCCTGTCTCTGTATCAAAAATTTAGGGGATGAGTAGACCGCTCCCTGTCTCTGTATCAATAATTTAGGGGATGAGTAGACTGCCCCCTGTCTCTGTATCACAAATTTAGGATATGAGTAGACCGCCCCCAGTCTCTGTATCACAAATTTAGGGGATGAGTAGAGAGCCCCCTGTCTCTGTATCACAAATTTTGGATATGAGTAGACCGCTCCCTGTCTCTGTATCACAAATTTAGGGGATGAGTAGACCGCCCCCAGTCTCTCTATCACAGACTCAGTGGATGAGAAGACGGGCCCCTGTCTCTGTATCAAAGACTCAGGGGATGAGTAGACCGCCCCCTGTCTCTGTATCACAGATCAGTGAATGAGTTGACCGCCCCCAGTCTCTGTATCACAGACTCAGTGGATGAGAAGACGGGCCATTGTCTCTGTATCAAAGACTCAGGGGATGAGTAGACTGCCCCCTTCCTCTGTATCACAGACTCAGTGAATGAGTTGACCGCCCCCTGCCTCTGTATCACAGACTCAGTGGATGAGAAGACTGCCCCCTGTCTCTGTATCACAGACTCAGTGGATGAGTAGACCACCCCCTGTCTCTGTATCACAGACTCAGTGGATGAGTAGACAGCCCCCTGTCTCTGTATCACAGACACATGAATGAGTAGACCGCCCCCTGTTTCTGTATCACATACTCAGGGGATGAGCAGAGCGCCACCTGTTTCTGTATCACAGACTCAGGGGATGAGTAGATCGCCCCCTGTCTCTGTATCACAGACTCAGGGGATGAGTAGACCGCCCCCTGTCTCTGTATCACAGACTGATGAATGAGTAGACCACCCCCTGTTTCTGTATCACAGACTCAGGGGATGAGCAGAGCACCCCCTGTTTCTGTATCACAGACTCAGTGAATGAGTAGACCGCCCCCTGTCTCTGTATCACAGACTCATGAATGAGTAGACCGCCCCCTGTTTCTGTATCACAGACTCAGGGGATGAGTAGACCGCCCCCTGTCTCTGTATCACAGACTCATGAATGAGTAGACCACCCCCTGTTTCTGTATCACAGACTCAGTGAATGAGTAGACCGCCCCCTGTCTCTGTATCACATACTCAGGGGATGAGTAGACTGCCCCCTGTCTCTGTATCTCAGAGTCAGTGGATGAGAAGACCGCACCCTGTCTCTGTCTCACAGACTCAAGGGATGAGTGGACCGCCCCCTGTCTCTGTATCACATACTCAGGGGATGAGTAGACCGCCCCCTGTCTCTGAATCACAGACTCAGGGGATGAGTAGAGCGCCCCCTGTCTCTGTATCACAGACACAGGGGATGAGTAGACCGTCCCCTTCCTCTGTATCACATCCCAGGGTATGAGTAAACTGCCCCTTGTCTCTGTATCTCAGACTCAGGGGAAGAGTAGACCGCCCTCTGTCTCTGTATCACAGACACAAGGGATGAGTAGACCGTCCCCTTCCTCTGTATCACATCCCAGGGTATGAGTAAACTGCCCCTTGTCTCTGTATCTCAGACTCATGGGATGAGTGGACCGCCCCCTTTCTCTGTAACACAGACTCTGGGAATGAGTAGACCGCCCCCTGTCTCTGTATCACAGACTCAGATGATGTGTAGACCGCACACATTCTCTGTATGACAGACTCAGGGGATGAGTAGACCGCCCCCTGTCTCTGTATAACAAAGTCGGGATGAGTAGACCGCCCCCTGTCTCTGTATCACAGACTCAGGGGATGAGTAGACCGCCCCCTGTCTCTGTATCACAGACTCAGGGGATGAGTAGACCGCCCCCTTCCTCTGTATCACAGACCCAGGGGACGAGTAAACTGCCCCTTGTCTCTGTATCTCAGACTCAGGGGATGAGTAGACTGCCCCCTTTCTCTGTATCACAGACTCAGGGGATGAGTAGACCGCCTCCTGTCTCTAATCACAGACTCAGGGGATGAGTAGGCCGTCCCCTGTCTCTGTATCACAGACTCAGGGGATGAGTAGACCGCCTCCTGTCTCTGTATCATAAACTCAGGGGATGAGTAGACTGTCCCCTTTCTCTGTATCACAGACTCAGGGGATGAGTAGACCGCCTCCTGTCTCTGTGTCACAAACTCAGGGGATGAGTAGACCGCCCCCTGTCTCTGCATCACATATTTAGGGGATGAGTGGACCGCCCCCTGCCTTTGTATCACCCACTCAGGGGATGAGTGGACCGCCTCCTGTCTCTGTATCACAAACTCAGGGGATGAGTAGACTGCCCCCTTTCTCTGTATCACAGACTCAGGGGATGAGTAGACCGCCCCCTGTCTCTGTATCACAGACTCAGGGGATGAGTAGACCGCCCCCTGTCTCTGTATCACAGACTCAGGGGATGAGTAGACCGCCCCCTTCCTCTGTATCACAGACCCAGGGGATGAGTAAACTGCCCCTTGTCTCTGTATCTCAGACTCAGGGGATGAGTAGACTGCCCCCTTTCTCTGTATCACAGAATCAGGGGATGAGTAGACCGCCTCCTGTCTCTGTATCACAGACTCAGGGGATGAGTAGACCGTCCCCTGTCTCTGTATCACAAACTCAAGGGATGAGTAGACCGCCTCCTGTCTCTGTATCACAAACTCAGGGGATGAGTAGACTGCCCCCTTTCTCTGTATCACAGATTCAGGGGATGAGTAGACCGCCTCCTGTCTCTGTATCACAGACTCAGGGGATGAGTAGACCGTCCCCTGTCTCTGTATCACAGACTCAGGGGATGAGTAGACCGTCCCCTGTCTCTGTGTCACAAACTCAGGGGATGAGTAGACTGCCCCCTTTCTCTGTATCACAGATTCAGGGGATGAGTAGACCGCCTCCTGTCTCTGCATCACAGACTCAGGGGATAAGTAGACCGCCCCCTGTCTCTGCATCACAAATTTAGGGGATGAGTAGACCGCCCCCTGTCTCTGTATCACAGACTCAGGGGATGAGTAAACCGCCCCCTGTCTCTGTATCACAAATTTAGGGAATGAGTCGACCGTTCCCTGTCTCTGTATCAAAAATGTAGGGAATGAGTAGACCGTTCCCTGTCTCTGTGTCAAAAATTTAGGGGATGAGTAGAATGTTCCCTGTCTCTGTATCAAAAATTTAGGGGATGAGTAGACTGCCCCCTGTCTCTGTATCACAAATTTAGGATATGAGTAGACCGCTCCCTGTCTCTGTATCACAAATTTAGGGGATGAGTAGACCGCTCCCAGTCTCTGTATCACAAATTTAGGGGATGAGTAGAGAGCCCCCTGTCTCTGTATCACAAATTTAGGATATGAGTAGACCGCTTCCTGTCTCTGTATCACAAATTTAGGGGATGAGTAGACCGCCCCCAGTCTCTGTATCACAGACTCAGTGGATGAGAAGACGGGCCCCTGTCTCTGTATCAAAGACTCAGGGGATGAGTAGACCGCCCCCTGTCTCTGTATCACAGATCAGTGAATGAGTTGACCGCCCCCAGTCTCTGTATCACAGACTCAGTGGATGAGAAGACGGGCCATTGTCTCTGTATCAAAGACTCAGGGGATGAGTAGACTGCCCCCTGTCTCTGCATCACAGACTCAGTGGATGAGTAGACCGCCCCCTGTCTCTGTATCACAGACTCAGTGGATGAGAAGACCGCCCCCTGTCTCTGTATCACAGACTCAGTGGATGAGTAGACCACCCCCTGTCTCTGTATCACAGACACAGTGGATGAGTAGACCGTCACCTGTCTCTGGATCACAGAGTCAGTGGATGAGTAGACCGCCCCCTGTTTCTGTGTCACAGACACATGAATGAGTAGACCGCCCCCTGTTTCTGTATCACATACACAGTGGATGAGCAGAGCGCCCCCTGTTTCTGTATCACATAATCAGGGGATGAGCAGAGCGCCCCCTGTTTCTGTGTCACAGACACATGAATGAGTAGACCGCCCCCTGTTTGTGCATCACATACTCAGGGGATGAGTAGATCGCCCCCTGTCTCTGTATCACATACTCAGGGGATGGGCAGAGCGCCCCCTGTTTCTCTATCACAGACTCAGTGAATGAGTAGACCGCCCCCTGTCTCTGTATCACAGACTCATGAATGAGTAGACCGCCCCCTGTTTCTGTATCACATACTCAGGGGATGAGCAGAGCACCCCTTGTTTCTGTATCACAGACTCAGTGAATGAGTAGACCGCCCCCTGTCTCTGTATCACAGACTCAGTGAATGAGTAGACCGCCCCCTGTTTCTGTATCACATACTCAGGGGATGAGCAGAGCACCCCCTGTTTCTGTATCACAGATTCAGTGAATGAGTAGACCGCCCCCTGTCTCTGTATCACATACTCAGGGGATGAGTAGACTGCCCCCTGTCTCTGTATCTCAGAGTCAGTGGATGAGAAGACAGCACCCTGTCTCGGTCTCACAGACTCAGTGGATGAGTAGACCGCCCCCTGTCTCTGTATCTCAGAGTCAGTGGATGAGTAGACCGCCCCCTGTCTCTGTCTCACAGACTCAGTGAATGAGTAGACCGCCCCCTGTCTCTGTATCACATACTCAGGGGATGAGTAGACCGTCCCCTGTCTCTGTATCACAAACTCAAGGGATGAGTAGACCGCCTCCTGTCTCTGTATCACAAACTCAGGGGATGAGTAGACTGCCCCCTTTCTCTGTATCACAGATTCAGGGGATGAGTAGACCGCCTCCTGTCTCTGTATCACAGACTCAGGGGATGAGTAGACCGTCCCCTGTCTCTGTATCACAGACTCAGGGGATGAGTAGACCGTCCCCTGTCTCTGTGTCACAAACTCAGGGGATGAGTAGACTGCCCCCTTTCTCTGTATCACAGATTCAGGGGATGAGTAGACTGCCTCCTGTCTCTGCATCACAGACTCAGGGGATAAGTAGACCGCCCCCTGTCTCTGCATCACAAATTTAGGGGATGAGTAGACCGCCCCCTGTCTCTGTATCACAGACTCAGGGGATGAGTAAACCGCCCCCTGTCTCTGTATCACAAATTTAGGGAATGAGTCGACCGTTCCCTGTCTCTGTATCAAAAATGTAGGGAATGAGTAGACCGTTCCCTGTCTCTGTGTCAAAAATTTAGGGGATGAGTAGAATGTTCCCTGTCTCTGTATCAAAAATTTAGGGGATGAGTAGACTGCCCCCTGTCTCTGTATCACAAATTTAGGATATGAGTAGACCGCTCCCTGTCTCTGTATCACAAATTTAGGGGATGAGTAGACCGCTCCCAGTCTCTGTATCACAAATTTAGGGGATGAGTAGAGAGCCCCCTGTCTCTGTATCACAAATTTAGGATATGAGTAGACCGCTTCCTGTCTCTGTATCACAAATTTAGGGGATGAGTAGACCGCCCCCAGTCTCTGTATCACAGACTCAGTGGATGAGAAGACGGGCCCCTGTCTCTGTATCAAAGACTCAGGGGATGAGTAGACCGCCCCCTGTCTCTGTATCACAGATCAGTGAATGAGTTGACCGCCCCCAGTCTCTGTATCACAGACTCAGTGGATGAGAAGACGGGCCATTGTCTCTGTATCAAAGACTCAGGGGATGAGTAGACTGCCCCCTGTCTCTGCATCACAGACTCAGTGGATGAGTAGACCGCCCCCTGTCTCTGTATCACAGACTCAGTGGATGAGAAGACCGCCCCCTGTCTCTGTATCACAGACTCAGTGGATGAGTAGACCACCCCCTGTCTCTGTATCACAGACACAGTGGATGAGTAGACCGTCACCTGTCTCTGGATCACAGAGTCAGTGGATGAGTAGACCGCCCCCTGTTTCTGTGTCACAGACACATGAATGAGTAGACCGCCCCCTGTTTCTGTATCACATACACAGTGGATGAGCAGAGCGCCCCCTGTTTCTGTATCACATAATCAGGGGATGAGCAGAGCGCCCCCTGTTTCTGTGTCACAGACACATGAATGAGTAGACCGCCCCCTGTTTGTGCATCACATACTCAGGGGATGAGTAGATCGCCCCCTGTCTCTGTATCACATACTCAGGGGATGGGCAGAGCGCCCCCTGTTTCTCTATCACAGACTCAGTGAATGAGTAGACCGCCCCCTGTCTCTGTATCACAGACTCATGAATGAGTAGACCGCCCCCTGTTTCTGTATCACATACTCAGGGGATGAGCAGAGCACCCCTTGTTTCTGTATCACAGACTCAGTGAATGAGTAGACCGCCCCCTGTCTCTGTATCACAGACTCAGTGAATGAGTAGACCGCCCCCTGTTTCTGTATCACATACTCAGGGGATGAGCAGAGCACCCCCTGTTTCTGTATCACAGATTCAGTGAATGAGTAGACCGCCCCCTGTCTCTGTATCACATACTCAGGGGATGAGTAGACTGCCCCCTGTCTCTGTATCTCAGAGTCAGTGGATGAGAAGACAGCACCCTGTCTCGGTCTCACAGACTCAGTGGATGAGTAGACCGCCCCCTGTCTCTGTATCTCAGAGTCAGTGGATGAGTAGACCGCCCCCTGTCTCTGTCTCACAGACTCAGTGAATGAGTAGACCGCCCCCTGTCTCTGTATCACATACTCAGGGGATGAGTAGACCGCCCCCTGTCTCTGTATCTCAGAGTCAGTGGATGAGCAGACCGCCCCCTGTCTCTGGATCATAGAGTCAGTGGATGAGTAGTCCGCCCCCTGTTTCTGCATCACATACTCAGGGGATGAGTAGACCGCCCCCTGTTTCTGCATCACAGACTCAGTGAATGAGTAGACCGCCCCCTGTCTCTGTATCACAGACTCAGTGGATGAGTAGACCGCCCCCTGTCTCTGTATCACAGCTTCAGTGGATGAGCAGACCACCCCCTGTCTCTGTATCACAAATTTAGGGGATGAGTAGACCGCCCCCTGTCTCTGTATAACAAATTTAGGGGATGAGTAGACCGCCCCCTGTCTCTGTATCACAGACTCAGTGGATGAGTAGACGGGCCCCTGTCTCTGTATCAAAGACTCAGGGGATGAATAGACCGCCCCCTGTCTCTGTATCATAGACTCAGGGGATGAGTAGACCGCCTCCTGTCTCTGCATCACACACTCAGTGGATGAGAAGATCGCCCCCTGTCTCTGTATCACAGACTCAGTGGATGAGTAAACTGCCCCTTGTCTCTGTATCTCGGACTCAGGGGATGAGTAGACCGCCCCCTGTCTCTTTATCACAGATTCAGTGGATGAGTAGACCGCCCCCAGTCTCTGTATCACAGACTCAGTGGATGAGAAGAAGGGCCCCTGTCTCTGTATCAAAGACTCAGGGGATGAATAGACCGCCCCCTGTCTCTGTATCATAGACTCAGGGGATGAGTAGACCGCCTCCTGTCTCTGCATCACAGACTCAGTGGATGAGAAGATCGCCCCCTGTCTCTGTATCACAGACTCAGTGGATGAGTAAACTGCCCCTTGTCTCTGTATCTCGGACTCAGGGGATGAGTAGACCGCCCCCTGTCTCTTTATCACAGATTCAGTGGATGAGTAGACCGCCCCCAGTCTCTGTATCACAGACTCAGTGGATGAGAAGACGGGCCCCTGTCTCTGTATCAAAGACTCAGGGGATGAGTAGACCGCCCCCAGTCTCTGTATCACAGACTCAGTGGATGAGAAGACGGGCCCCTGTCTCTGTCTCAAAGACTAAGGGAATGAATAGACCGCTCCCTGTCTCTTTATCACAGATTCAGTGGATGAGTAGACCGCCCCCAGTCTCTGTATCACAGACTCAGTGGATGAGAAGACGGGCCCCTGTCTCTGTATCAAAGACTCAGGGGATGAGTAGACCGCCCCCTGTCTCTGTATCACATACTGAGGGGACCGCCCCCTTTCTCTTTATCTCAGAGTCAGTGGATGAGAAGACCACTCCCTGTCTCTGTATCACAAATTTAGGGGATGAGTAGACCGCTCCCTGTCTCTGTATCACAAATTTAGGGAATGAGTAGACCGCTCCCTGTCTTTGTATCACAAATTTAGGGGATGAGTAGACCGCCCCCTGTCTCTGCATCACAGACTCAGGGGATGAGTAGAACCCCCCCTGTCTCTGTTTCACAGAATCAGGGGATGACTAGACCGCCCCCTGTCTCTGTATCACTGACTCAGTGGATGTGTAGACCCCCCCCTGTCTCTGTATCACTGACTCTGGGGATGAGTAGACCGCCCCCTGTTTCTGCATCACATACTCAGGGGATGATTAGACCGCCCCCTGTTTCTGCATCACATACTCAGGGGATGAGTAGACCGCCCCCTGTCTCTGTATCAAAGACTCAGTGGATGAGTAGACCGCCCCCTGTCTCTGTATCACAGCTTCAGTGGATGAGTAGAGCACCCCCTGTCTCTGTATCACAAATTTAGGGGATGAGTAGACCGCTTCCTCTCTCTGTATAACAAATTTAGGGGATGAGTAGACCGCCCCCTGTCTCTGTATCACAGACTCAGTGGATGAGTAGACCGCCCCCTGTTTCTGCATCACATACTCAGGGGATGAGTAGACCGCCCCCTGTTTCTGTATCACAGACTCAGTGGATGAGTAGACCGCCTCCTGTCTCTGGATCACAGACTCAAGGGATCAGTAGACCGCCCCCTGTCTCTGTATCACAGATCAGTGAATGAGTTGACCGCCCCCTGTCTCTGCATCACAGACTCAGTTGATGAGAAGATCGCCCCCTGTCTCTGTATCACAGACTCAGTGGATGAGTAGACGGCCCCCTTCCTCTCTATCACAGACCCAGGGGATGAGTAAACTGCCCCTTGTCTCTTTATCTCAGACTCAGGGGATGAGTAGACTGCCACCTTTCTCTGTATCACAGACTCAGGGAATGAGTAGACCGCCCCCAGTCTCTGTATCACAGACTCAGTGGATGAGAAGACGGGCCCCTGTCTCTGTATCAAAGACTCAGGGGATGAGTAGACCGCCCCCAGTCTCTGTATCACAGACTCAGTGGATGAGAAGACGGGCCCCTGTCTCTGTATCAAAGACGCAGGGGATGAGTAGAGCGCCCCCTGTCTCTGTATCACAGACTCAGGGAATGAGTAGAGCGCCCCCTGTCTCTGTATCACATACTCAGGGGATGAGAAGACCACTCCCTGTCTCTGTATCACAAAATTAGGGAATGAGGAGACCGCTCCCTGTCTCTATATCACAAATTTAGGGGATGAGTAGACCGCCCCCTGTCTCTGGATCACAGAGTCAGTGGATGAGTAGACCGCCCCCTGTTTCTGAATCACAGACTCAGGGGAAGAGTAGACCGTCCCCTTCCTCTGTATCACATCCCAGGGTATGAGTAAACTGCCCCTTGTCTCTGCATCTCAGACTCAGGGGATGGGTGGACGGCCCCCTTTCTCTGTATCACAGGCTCAGGGAATGGGTAGAAAGCCCCCTGTCTCTGTATGACAGACTCAGGGGATGAGTAGACCGCCCGCTTTCTCTGTATCACAGACTCAGGGGATGAGTAGACCGCCCCTTGTCTCTGTATCTCAGACTCGGGGGATGAGTAGACTGCCCCCTTTCTCTGTATCACAGACTCAGGGGATGAGTAGACCGTCACCTGTCTCTGTATCACAGAATCAGGGGATGACTAGACCGCCCCCTGTCTCTGTATCACAGACTCAGGGGATGAGTAGACCGCCCCCTTCCTCTGTATTACAGACCCAGGGGATGAGTAAACTGCCCCTTTGCCTATGTATCACAGACTCAGGGGATGAGTAGACCGCCTCCTGTCTCTATATCACAGACTCAGGTGATGAGTAGACCGCACACTTTCTCTTTATCACACACTCAGTGGATGAGAAGACAGCCCCCTGTCTCTATATCAGAGACTCAGTGGATGAGAAGACCGCCCCCCGTCTCTGTATCTCAGAATCAGTGGATGAGTAGAACCTCCCCTGTCGTTGCATCACAGACTCAGCTGATGAGTAGACGGCCCCCTGTCTTTTTATCACACACTCGGGGGATGAGTAGACCGCCTCCTGTCTCTGTATCACAGAGTCAGGGGATGAGTCGACCGCCCCCTGTCTCTGTATCACAGAATCAGGGGATGACTAGACCGCCCCCTGTCTCTTTATCACAGTCTCAGGGGATGAGTAGACCGTCCCCTTCCTCTGTATCACAGACCCTGGGTATGAGTAAACTGCCCCTTGTCTCTGTATCTCAGACTCAGGGGATGAGTAGACTGCCCCCTTTCTCTGTATCACACAATCGGGGGATGAGTAGACCGCCCCCTGCCTCTGTATCACAGACTCAGGGAATGAGTAGACCGCCTCCTGTCTCTTTATCACATACTCGGGGGATGAGTAGACCGCCCCCTGTATCTGTATCACAGACTCAGGTGATGTGTAGACCGCACACATTCTCTGTATGACAGACTCAGGGGATGAGTAGACCGCCCCCTGTCTCTGTATGACAGACTCAGGGGATGAGTAGACCGCCCCCTGTCTCTTTATCACAGACTCAGGGGATGAGTAGACCGTCCCCTTCCTCTGTATCACAGACTCAGGGGATGAGTAGACTGCCCCCTGTCTCTGTATCACAGACTCAGGGGATGAGTAGACCGCCCCCTGTCTCTTTATCACAGACTCAGGGGATGAGTAGACCGTCCCCTTCCTCTGTATCACAGACCCAGGGTATGAGTAAACTGCCCCTTGTCTCTGTATCTCAGACTCAGGGGATGAGTAGACCGTCCCCTTTCTCTGTATCACACAATCGGGGGATGAGTAGACCGCCCCCTGCCTCTGTATCACAGACTCAGGGAATGAGTAGACCGCCTCCTGTCTCTTTATCACATACTCGGGGGATGAGTAGACCGCCCCCTGTCTCTGTATCACAGACTCAGGTGATGTGTAGACCGCACACATTCTCTGTATGAGAGACTCAGTGGATGAGTAGACCGCCCCCTGTCTCTGGATCACAGAGTCAGTGGATGAGTAGTCCACCCCCTGTTTCTGCATCACATACTCAGGGGATGAGTAGACCGCCCCCTGTCTCTGTATCACAGACTCAGGGGATGAGTAGTCCGCCCCCTGTTTCTGTATCACAGACTCAGTGAATGAGTAGACCACCCCCTGTCTCTGTATCACAAATTTAGGGGATGAGTAGACCGCCCCCTGTCTCTGTATCACAAATTTAGGGAATGAGTAGACCGCTTCCTGCCTCTGTATAACAAATTTAGGGGATGAGTAGACCACCCCCTGTCTCTGTATCACAAATTTAGGGGATGAGTAGACCGCCCCCTGTCTCTATATCACAAATTTAGGGAATGAGTAGACCGCTTCCTGTCTCTGTATCACAAATTTATGGAATGAGTAGACCGCTTCCTGTCTCTGTATAACAAATTTAGGGGATGAGTAGACCGCCCCCTGTCTCTGTATCACAGAGTCAGTGGATGAGTAGACGGGCCCCTGTCTCTGTATCAAAGACTCAGGGGATGAATAGACCGCCCCCTGTCTCTGTATCATAGACTCAGGGGATGAGTA
This sequence comes from Heterodontus francisci, assembly GCF_036365525.1. Classification (NCBI taxonomy): domain Eukaryota; kingdom Metazoa; phylum Chordata; class Chondrichthyes; order Heterodontiformes; family Heterodontidae; genus Heterodontus; species Heterodontus francisci. Next base: position 1,298,094 of record NW_027141816.1, on the reverse strand, counting down.
GACCGCCTCCTGTCTCTGTATCACAGACTCAAGGGATGAGTAGACCGCCCCCTGTCTCTGTATCACAGATCAGTGAATGAGTTGACCGCCCCCTGTCTCTGCATCACAGACTCAGTGGATGAGAAGATCGCCCCCTGTCTCTATATCACAGACTCAGTGGATGAGTAAACTGCCCCTTGTCTCTGTATCTCAGACTCAGGGGATGAGTAGACTGCCCCCTTTCTCTGTATCACAGACTCAGGGAATGAGTAGACCGCCCCCTGTCTCTTTATCACAGACTCAGTGGATGAGTAGACCGCCCCCAGTCTCTGTATCACAGACTCAGTGGATGAGAAGACGGGCCCCTGTCTCTGTATCAAAGACTCAGGGGATGAGTAGACCGCCCCCAGTCTCTGTATCACAGACTCAGTGGATGAGAAGACGGGCCCCTGTCTCTGTATCAAAGACTCAGGGGATGAGTAGACCGCCCCCTGTCTCTGTATCACAGACTCAGGGGATGAGGAGACCGCCCCCTGTCTCTGTATCACATACTCAGGGGATGAGGAGACCGCCCCCTGTGTCTTTATCTCAGAGTCAGTGGATGAGAAGACCACTCCCTGTCTCTGTATCACAAATTTAGGGGATGAGTAGACCGCTCCCTGTCTCTGTATCACAAATTTAGGGAATGAGTAGACCGCCCCCTGTCTCTGTATCACAGACTCAGTGGATGAGTAGAGCGCCCCCTGTCTCTGTATCACAGACACAGTGGATGAGTAGACCGCCCCCTGTTTCTGCATCACATACTCAGGGGATGAGTAGACCGCCCCCTGTCTCTGTATCACAGACTCAGGGGATGAGTAGTCCGCCCCCTGTTTCTGTATCACAGACTCAGTGAATGAGTAGACCACCCCCTGTCTCTGTATCACAAATTTAGGGGATGAGTAGACCGCCCCCTGTCTCTGTATCACAAATTTAGGGAATGAGTAGACCGCTTCCTGCCTCTGTATAACAAATTTAGGGGATGAGTAGACCACCCCCTGTCTCTGTATCACAAATTTAGGGGATGAGTAGACCGCCCCCTGTCTCTATATCACAAATTTAGGGAATGAGTAGACCGCTTCCTGTCTCTGTATCACAAATTTATGGAATGAGTAGACCGCTTCCTGTCTCTGTATAACAAATTTAGGGGATGAGTAGACCGCCCCCTGTCTCTGTATCACAGAGTCAGTGGATGAGTAGACGGGCCCCTGTCTCTGTATCAAAGACTCAGGGGATGAATAGACCGCCCCCTGTCTCTGTATCATAGACTCAGGGGATGAGTAGACCGCCTCCTGTCTCTGTATCACAGACTCAAGGGATGAGTAGACCGCCCCCTGTCTCTGTATCACAGATCAGTGAATGAGTTGACCGCCCCCTGTCTCTGCATCACAGACTCAGTGGATGAGAAGATCGCCCCCTGTCTCTATATCACAGACTCAGTGGATGAGTAAACTGCCCCTTGTCTCTGTATCTCAGACTCAGGGGATGAGTAGACTGCCCCCTTTCTCTGTATCACAGACTCAGGGAATGAGTAGACCGCCCCCTGTCTCTTTATCACAGACTCAGTGGATGAGTAGACCGCCCCCAGTCTCTGTATCACAGACTCAGTGGATGAGAAGACGGGCCCCTGTCTCTGTATCAAAGACTCAGGGGATGAGTAGACCGCCCCCAGTCTCTGTATCACAGACTCAGTGGATGAGAAGACGGGCCCCTGTCTCTGTATCAAAGACTCAGGGGATGAGTAGACCGCCCCCTGTCTCTGTATCACAGACTCAGGGGATGAGGAGACCGCCCCCTGTCTCTGTATCACATACTCAGGGGATGAGGAGACCGCCCCCTGTGTCTTTATCTCAGAGTCAGTGGATGAGAAGACCACTCCCTGTCTCTGTATCACAAATTTAGGGGATGAGTAGACCGCTCCCTGTCTCTGTATCACAAATTTAGGGAATGAGTAGACCGCCCCCTGTCTCTGTATCACAGACTCAGTGGATGAGTAGAGCGCCCCCTGTCTCTGTATCACAGACACAGTGGATGAGTAGACCGCCCCCTGTCTCTGGATCACAGTCAGTGGATGAGTAGACCGCCCCCTGTTTCTGTATCACAGACTCAGGGGAAGAGTAGACCGTCCACTTCCTCTGTATCACATCCCAGGGTATGAGGAAACTGCCCCTTTTCTCTGTATCTCAGACTCAGGGGATGAGTAGACTGCCCCCTTTCTCTGTATCACAACTTTAGGGACTGAGTAGACGGCCCCCTGTCTCTGTATGACAGACTAAGGGGATGAGTAGACCGCCCGCTTTCTCTGTATCACAGACTCAGGGGATGAGTAGACCGCCCCCTTTCTCTGTATCACAACTTTAGGGAATGAGTAGACGTCCCCCTGTCTCTGTATCACAACTTTAGGGAATGAGTAGACGGCCCCCTGTCTGTATTTCAGGGTCTTTGGGGCTGAGTAGACTGCCCCCTGTCTCTGTATCACAACTTTAGGGTATGAGTAGACCGCCCCCTGTCTCTGTATCACAGACTCAGGGGATGAGTAGACCGCCCCCTGTCTCTGTATCACAGACTCAAGGGATGTGTAGACCGCACCCTTCCTCTGTATCACAGACACAGGGGATGAGTAAACTGCCCCTTGTCTCTGTATCTCAGACTCAGGGGATGAGTAGACTGCCCCCTTTCTCTGTATCACAGACTCAGGGGATGAGAAGACCGCCCCCTTCCTCTGTATCACAGACACATGGGATGAGTAAACTGCCCCTTGTCTCTGTATCTCAGACTCAGGGGATGAGTAGACTTCCCCCTTTCTCTGTATCACAGACTCAAGGGATGAGTAGACCGCACACTTTCTCTGTATGACAGACTCAGGGGATGAGTCGACCGCCTCCTGTCCCTGTATCACAGACTCAGGGGTTGAGTAGACCGCCCCCTGTCTTTGTATCACAGACACGGGGGATGAGTAGACCGCTCCCTGTCTCTGTATCACAAACTCAGGGAATGAGTAGACAGCCCCCTGTCTTTGTATCACAGACTCGGGGGATGAGTAGACCGCCCCCTGTCTCTGTATCATTGATTCAGGGGATGAGTAGACCGCCCCCTGCCTATGTGTCACAGACTCAGGCGATGAGTAAACTGCCCCTTGTCTCTGTATCACAGACTCAGGGAATGAGTAGACCGCCCCCTGTTTCGATATCAAATACTCAGGGGCTGAATAGACCGCCCACTGTCTCTGTATCGCACACTCAGGGGATGGTTAGACCACCCCCTGACTCTGTATCACAGCCTGAGGGGATGAGTAGACTGCCCCCTGGCTCTGTATCACAAATTTAGGGGATGAGTAGGCCACCCCCTGTCTTTGTATCACAAACTCAGGGGATGAGTAGACTGCCCCCTGGCTCTGTATCACAAATTTAGGGGATGAGTAGGCCACCCCCTGTCTTTGTATCACAGACTCAGGGGATGAGTAGACTGCCCCCTGTCTCTGTATCATCGACTCAGGGGAAGAGTAGACCGCCCCCTGTCTTTGTATCACAGACTCAGGGGATGTGTAGACCGCCTCCTGTCTCTGTATCACAGACTCAGGGGAAGAGTAGACCGCCCCCTGTCTTTGTATCACAGACTCAGGGGATGTGTAGACCGCCTGCTGTCTCTGTATCACAGACTCAGGGGATGAGCAGACCGTCCCCTGTCTCTGTATCATCGACTCAGGGGAAGAGTAGACCGCCCCCTGTCTTTGTATCACAGACTCAGGGGATGTGTAGACCGCCTCCTGTCTCTGTATCACAGACTCAGGGGAAGAGTAGACCGCCCCCTGTCTTTGTATCACAGACTCAGGGGATGTGTAGACCGCCTGCTGTCTCCGTATCACAGACTCAGGGGATGAGCAGACCGTCCCCTGTCTTTGTATCACACACTCAGGGGATGAGTAGACCGCCTCCTGTCTCTGCATCACAGACTCAGGGGATGATTAGACAGCCCCCTTTCTCTGTATCACAGACTCAGGGGATGAGTGCACCGCCCCCTGTTTCTGTATCATTGATTCACCGGATGAGTAGACCGCCCCCTGTCTCTGTATAACAGACTCGGGGGATGAGTAGACCGCCCCCTGTCTCTGTATCACAGAATCAGGGGATGAGTAAAGCGCACCCGGTCTCTGTATCACACACTCGGGGATGAGTAAATTGCCCCCTGTCTCTGTAATACAGACTCAGGGGATGAGTAGACTGCCCCCTGACCCTGTATCACAGACTCAGGGGACACTCGGGGGATGAGTAGACCGCCCCCTGTCTCTGTGTCACAGACTCAGGGGATGAGTAGACCGCCCCCTGTCTCTGTATCACAGACTCAGGGGATGAGTACAGCACCCCCTGTTTCTGTATCATTGATTCAGAAGAAGAGTAGACCGCCCCCTTTCTCTGTGTCACAGACTCATGGGATGAGTAGACCGCCCCCTGTCGCTGTATCACACACTCGGGGATGAGTAGACCGCCCCCTGTCCCTGTATCACAGACTCAGGGGATGAGTACACCGCCCCCTGTTTCTGTATTATTGATTCATGGAATGAGTACACCGCCCCCTTTCTCTATGTCACAGACTCAGGGGATGAGTAGACCGCCCCCTGTCTCTGTATCACAGACTCAGGGGATGAGTAGACCGCCCCCTGTCCCTGTATCACAGACTCAGGGGTTGAGTAACCGCCCCATGTCTCTGCATCACAGACTCAGGGGATGAGTAGTGCGCCCCCTGTCTCTGTATCACAGACTCAGGGGATGAGTAGACCGCCCCCTTTCTCTGTATCACAACTTTAGGGAATGAGTAGACGTCCCCCTGTCTCTGTATCACAACTTTAGGGAATGAGTAGACGGCCCCCTGTCTGTATTTCAGGGTCTTTGGGGCTGAGTAGACTGCCCCCTGTCTCTGTATCACAACTTTAGGGTATGAGTAGACCGCCCCCTGTCTCTGTATCACAGACTCAGGGGATGAGTAGACCGCCCCCTGTCTCTGTATCACAGACTCAAGGGATGTGTAGACCGCACCCTTCCTCTGTATCACAGACACAGGGGATGAGTAAACTGCCCCTTGTCTCTGTATCTCAGACTCAGGGGATGAGTAGACTGCCCCCTTTCTCTGTATCACAGACTCAGGGGATGAGAAGACCGCCCCCTTCCTCTGTATCACAGACACATGGGATGAGTAAACTGCCCCTTGTCTCTGTATCTCAGACTCAGGGGATGAGTAGACTTCCCCCTTTCTCTGTATCACAGACTCAAGGGATGAGTAGACCGCACACTTTCTCTGTATGACAGACTCAGGGGATGAGTCGACCGCCTCCTGTCCCTGTATCACAGACTCAGGGGTTGAGTAGACCGCCCCCTGTCTTTGTATCACAGACACGGGGGATGAGTAGACCGCTCCCTGTCTCTGTATCACAAACTCAGGGAATGAGTAGACAGCCCCCTGTCATTGTATCACAGACTCGGGGGATGAGTAGACCGCCCCCTGTCTCTGTATCATTGATTCAGGGGATGAGTAGACCGCCCCCTGCCTATGTGTCACAGACTCAGGCGATGAGTAAACTGCCCCTTGTCTCTGTATCACAGACTCAGGGAATGAGTAGACCGCCCCCTGTTTCGATATCAAATACTCAGGGGCTGAATAGACCGCCCACTGTCTCTGTATCGCACACTCAGGGGATGGTTAGACCACCCCCTGACTCTGTATCACAGCCTGAGGGGATGAGTAGACTGCCCCCTGGCTCTGTATCACAAATTTAGGGGATGAGTAGGCCACCCCCTGTCTTTGTATCACAAACTCAGGGGATGAGTAGACTGCCCCCTGGCTCTGTATCACAAATTTAGGGGATGAGTAGGCCACCCCCTGTCTTTGTATCACAGACTCAGGGGATGAGTAGACTGCCCCCTGTCTCTGTATCATCGACTCAGGGGAAGAGTAGACCGCCCCCTGTCTTTGTATCACAGACTCAGGGGATGTGTAGACCGCCTCCTGTCTCTGTATCACAGACTCAGGGGAAGAGTAGACCGCCCCCTGTCTTTGTATCACAGACTCAGGGGATGTGTAGACCGCCTGCTGTCTCTGTATCACAGACTCAGGGGATGAGCAGACCGTCCCCTGTCTCTGTATCACAGACTCAGGGGATGAGTAGACCGCCCCCTGTCCCTGTATCACAGACTCAGGGGTTGAGTAACCGCCCCATGTCTCTGCATCACAGACTCAGGGGATGAGTAGTGCGCCCCCTGTCTCTGTGTCACAGACTCAGGGGATGAGTAGACCGCCCCCTGTCTCTCTATCACAAACTGAGGGGATAAGTAGACTGCCCCCTGTCTCTGTGACACAGACTCAGGGGATGAGTAGACCGTCCCCTGTCTCTGTTTCACAAACTCAGGGGATGAGTAGACCGCCCCCTGTCCCTGTGTCACAAACTCAGGGGATGAGTAGACCGCCCCCTGTCTCTCCATCACAAACTCAGGCGATGAGTAGACCGTCCCCTGTCTCTGTATCACAAACTGAGGGGATAAGTAGACCGCCCCCTGTCTCTGTATCACAGACTCAGGGAATGCGGAGACCGCCCCCTGTCTCTGTATCACAGAATCAGGGGATGAGTAGACCGCCCCTTGTCTCAGTATCACAAACTCAGGGGATGAGTAGACCGTCCCCTGTCTTTGTATCACACACTCAGTGGATGAGCAGACGGCCCCCTGTCTCTGTATCACAGTCTCAGTGGATGAGAAGACGGGCCCCTGTCTCTGTATCAAAGACACAGGGGATGAGTAGACCGCCCCCTGTCTCTGTTTCACAGACTCAGGGGATGAGTAGACCGCCTCCTGTCTCTGTATCATAGACTCAGGGGATGAGTAGACCATCCCCTGTCTTTGTATCAGAGACTCAGGGGATGAGTAGACAGCCCCCTTTCCCTGTATCACAGACTCAGGGGATGAGTATACCGCCTCCGGTCTCTGTATCACAGACTCAGGGGATGAGGAGACCGTCCCCTGTCTTTGTATCACAGACTCAGGGGATGATTAGACAGCCCCCTTTCTCTGTATCACAGACTCAGGGGATGAGTACACCTCCCCCTGTTTCTGTATCATTGATTCAGCGGATGAGTAGACCGCCCCCTGTCTCTGTATAACAGACTCGGGGGATGAGTAGACCGCCCCCTGTCTCTGTATCACAGACTCAGGGGATGAGTAGACCGCCCCCTGACCCTGCATCACAGACTCAGGGGATGAGTACACCGCCCCCTGTTTCTGTCTCATTGATTCAGGGGATGAGTAGACTGCCCCCTTTCTCTGTATCACAACTTTAGGGAATGAGTAGACGGCCCCCTGTCTCTGTATCACAACTTTAGGGAATGAGTAGACGGCCCCCTGTCTGTATTTCAGGGTCTTTGGGGCTGAGTAGACTGCCCCCTGTCTCTGTATCACAACTTTAGGGAATGAGTAGACGGCCCCTTGTCTCTGTATCACAACTTTAGGGAATGAGTAGAGCGCCCCCTGTCTCTGTATCACAGACTCAGGGGATGAGTAGACCGCCCCCTGTCTCTGTATCACAGACTCAAGGGATGAGTAGACCGCACCCTTCCTCTGTATCACAGACACAGGGGATGAGTAAACTGCCCCTTGTCTCTGTATCTCAGACTCAGTGGATGAGTAGACTGCCCCCTTTCTCTGTATCACAGTCTCAGTGGATGAGAAGACGGGCCCCTGTCTCTGTATCAAAGACACAGGGGATGAGTAGACCGCCCCCTGTCTCTGTTTCACAGACTCAGGGGATGAGTAGACCGCCTCCTGTCTCTGTATCATAGACTCAGGGGATGAGTAGACCATCCCCTGTCTTTGTATCAGAGACTCAGGGGATGAGTAGACAGCCCCCTTTCCCTGTATCACAGACTCAGGGGATGAGTATACCGCCTCCGGTCTCTGTATCACAGACTCAGGGGATGAGGAGACCGTCCCCTGTCTTTGTATCACAGACTCAGGGGATGATTAGACAGCCCCCTTTCTCTGTATCACAGACTGAGGGGATGAGTACACCTCCCCCTGTTTCTGTATCATTGATTCAGCGGATGAGTAGACCGCCCCCTGTCTCTGTATAACAGACTCGGGGGATGAGTAGACCGCCCCCTGTCTCTGTATCACAGACTCAGGGGATGAGTAGACCGCCCCCTGACCCTGCATCACAGACTCAGGGGATGAGTACACCGCCCCCTGTTTCTGTCTCATTGATTCAGGGGATGAGTAGACTGCCCCCTTTCTCTGTATCACAACTTTAGGGAATGAGTAGACGGCCCCCTGTCTCTGTATCACAACTTTAGGGAATGAGTAGACGGCCCCCTGTCTGTATTTCAGGGTCTTTGGGGCTGAGTAGACTGCCCCCTGTCTCTGTATCACAACTTTAGGGAATGAGTAGACGGCCCCTTGTCTCTGTATCACAACTTTAGGGAATGAGTAGAGCGCCCCCTGTCTCTGTATCACAGACTCAGGGGATGAGTAGACCGCCCCCTGTCTCTGTATCACAGACTCAAGGGATGAGTAGACCGCACCCTTCCTCTGTATCACAGACACAGGGGATGAGTAAACTGCCCCTTGTCTCTGTATCTCAGACTCAGTGGATGAGTAGACTGCCCCCTTTCTCTGTATCACAGACTCAGGGGATGAGTAGACCGCCCCCTGTCTCTGTATCACAGACTCAGGGGATGAGGAGACCGCCCCCTGTCTCTGTATCACATACTCAGGGGATGAGGAGACCGCCCCCTGTGTCTTTATCTCAGAGTCAGTGGATGAGAAGACCACTCCCTGTCTCTGTATCACAAATTTAGGGGATGAGTAGACCTCTCCCTGTCTCTGTATCACAAATTTAGGGAATGAGTAGACCGCCCCCTGTCTCTGTATCACAGACACAGTGGATGAGTCGACCGCCCCCTGTCTCTGGATCACAGAGTCAGTGGATGAGTAGACCGCCCCCTGTCTCTCTATCACAAACTGAGGGGATAAGTAGACTGCCCCCTGTCTCTGTGACACAGACTCAGGGGATGAGTAGACCGTCCCCTGTCTCTGTTTCACAAACTCAGGCGATGAGTAGACCGCCCCCTGTCCCTGTGTCACAGACTCAGAGGATGAGTAGACCGCCCCCTGTCTCTCCATCACAAACTCAGGCGATGAGTAGACCGTCCCCTGTCTCTGTATCACAAACTGAGGGGATAAGTAGACCGCCCCCTGTCTCTGTATCACAGACTCAGGGAATGCGGAGACCGCCCCCTGTCTCTGTATCACAGAATCAGGGGATGAGTAGACCGCCCCTTGTCTCAGTATCACAAACTCAGGGGATGAGTAGACCGTCCCCTGTCTTTGTATCACACACTCAGTGGATGAGCAGACTGCCCCATGTCTCTGTATCACAAATTTAGGGGATGAGTAGACCACCCCCTGTCTCTGTATCACAAACTCAGGGGATGAGTAGACCGTCCCCTGTCTTTGTCTCACACACTCAGTGGATGAGCAGACGGCCCCCTGTCTCTGTATCACAGACTCAGGGGATGAGTAGACCGCCTCCTGTCTCTGTATCATAGACTCAGGGGATGAGTAGACCGTCCCCTGTCTTTGTATCAGAGACTCAGGGGATGAGTAGACAGCACCCTTTCCCTGTATCACAGACTCAGGGGATGAGTATACCGCCTCCGGTCTCTGTATCACAGACTCAGGGGATGAGTAGACCGTCCCCTGTCTTTGTATCACAGACTCAGGGGATGATTAGACAGCCCCCTTTCTCTGTATCACAGACTCAGGGGATGAGTACACCTCCCCCTGTTTCTGTATCATTGATTCAGCGGATGAGTAGACCGCCCCCTGTCTCTGTATAACAGACTCGGGGGATGAGTAGACCGCCCCCTGTCTCTGTATCACAGACTCAGGGGATGAGTAGACAGCCCCCTGACCCTGTATCACAGACTCAGGGGATGAGTACACCGCCCCCTGTTTCTGTCTCATTGATTCAGGGGATGAGTAGACTGCCCCCTTTCTCTGTATCACAACTTTAGGGAATGAGTAGATGGCCCCCTGTCTCTGTATCACAACTTTAGGGAATGAGTAGACGGCCCCCTGTCTGTATTTCAGGGTCTTTGGGGCTGAGTAGACTGCCCCCTGTCTCTGTATCACAACGTTAGGGAATGAGTAGACGGCCCCCTGTCTCTGTATCACAACTTTAGGGAATCAGTAGACCGCCCCCTGTCTCTGCATCACAGACTCAGGGGATGAGTAGACCGCCCCCTGTCTCTGTATCACAGACTCAAGGGATGAGTCGACCGCACCCTTCCTCTGTATCACAGACACAGGGGATGAGTAAACTGCACCTTGTCTCTGTTTCTCAGACTCAGTGGATGAGTAGACTGCCCCCTTTCTCTGTATCACAGACTCAGGGGATGAGTAGACCGACCCCTGTCTCTGTATCACAGACACAGGGGATGAGTAAACTGCCCCTTGTCTCTGTATCTCAGACTCAGGGGATGAGTAGACTGCCCCCTTTCTCTGTATCACAGACTCAGGGGATGAGTAGACCGCCCCCTGTCTCTGTATCACAGACTCAAGGGATGAGTAGACCGCCCCCTTCCTCTGTATCACAGACACAGGGGATGAGTAAACTGCCCCTTGTCTCTGTATCTCAGACTCAGGGGATGAGTAGACTGCCCCCTTTCTCTGTATCACAGACTCAAGGGATGAGTAGACCGCCCCCTTCCTCTGTATCACAGACTCAGGGGATGAGTAGACCCCCCTCTGTCTCTGTATCACAGACTCAGGGGATGAGTAGACCGCACACATTCTCTGTATGACTGACTCAGGGGATGAGTAGACCGCCCCCTGTCTCTGTATAACAAACTGGGGATGGGTAGACCGCCCACTTCCTCTGTATCACTGACCCAGGGGATGAGTAGACCGCTCCCTGTCTCTGTATCACAAACTCAGGAGATGAGTAGACCGCCCCCTGTCTTTGTATCACAGACACGGGGGATGAGTAGACCGCTCCCTGTCTCTGTATCACAAACTCAGGGAATGAGTAGACCGCCCTCTTCCTCTGTATCACTGACCCAGGGGATGAGTCGACCACACCCTGTCTCTGTATCACAAATTTAGGGAATGAGTAGACCGCTCCCTGTCTCTGTATCACAAACTCAGGGGATGAGTAGACCGTCCCCTGTCTCTGTTTCACAAACTCAGGGGATGAGTAGACCGCCCCCTGTCCCTGTGTCACAGACTCAGGGGATGAGTAGACCGCACCCTGTCTCTCTATCACAAACTCAGGCGATGAGTAGACCGCCCCCTGTCTCTGTATCACAGACTCAGGGAATGCGTAGACCGCCCCCTGTCTCTGTATCACAGAATCAGGGGATGAGTAGACCGTCCCCTGTCTTTGTATCACACACTCAGTGGATGAGCAGACTGCCCCATGTCTCTGTATCACAAATTTAGGGGATGCGTAGACCACCCCATGTCTCTGTATCACAAACTCAGGGGATGAGTAGACCGTCCCCTGTCTTTGTATCACGCACTCAATGGATGAGCAGACGGCCCCCTGTCTCTGTATCAGAGACTCAGGGGATGATTAGACCGCGTCCTGTCTCTGTATCATAGACTCAGGGGATGAGTAGACCGTCCCCTGTCTTTGTATCACAGACTCAGGGGATGAGTAGACCGCCTCCTGTCTCTGTATCACAGACTCAGGGGATGATTAGACAGCCCCCTTTCTCTGTATCACAGACTCAGGGGATGAGTATACCGCCTCCGGTCTCTGTATCACAGACTCAGGGGATGAGTAGACCGTCCCCTGTCTTTGTATCACAGACTCAGGGGATGATTAGAGAGCCCCCTTTCTCTGTATCACAGACTCAGGGGATGATGAGACAGCCCCCTTTCTCTGTATCACAGACTCAGGGGATGAGTACACCGCCCCCTGTTTCTGTATCATTGATTCAGCGGATGAGTAGACCGCCCCCTGTCTCTGTATAACAGACTCGGGGGATGAGTAGACCGCCCCCTGTCTCTGTATCACAGACTCAGGGGATGAGTAGAGCGCACCCTGTCTCTGTATCACACACTCGGGGATGAGTAAACCGCCCCCTGTCTCTGTAATACAGACTCAGGGGATGAGTAGACCGCCCCCTGACCCTGTATCACAGACTCAGGGGATGAGTACACCGCCCCCTGTTTCTGTCTCATTGATTCAGGGGATGAGTAGACTGCCCCCTTTCTCTGTATCACAACTTTAGGGAATGAGTAGACGGCCCCCTGTCTCTGTATCACAACTTTAGGGAATGAGTAGACGGCCCCCTGTCTGTATTTCAGGGTCTTTGGGGCTGAGTAGACTGCCCCCTGTCTCTGTATCACAACTTTCGGGAATGAGTAGACGGCCCCCTGTCTCTGTATCACAACTTTAGGGAATGAGTAGACCGTCCCCTGTCTCTGTATCTCAGACTCAGGGGATGAGTAGACTGCCCCCTTTCTCTGTATCACAGACTCAGGGGATGAGTAGACCGACCCCTGTCTCTGTATCACAGACACAGGGGATGAGTAAACTGCCCCTTGTCTCTGTATCTCAGACTCAGGGGATGAGTAGACTGCCCCCTTTCTCTGTATCACAGACTCAGGGGATGAGTAGACCGCCCCTGTCTCTGTATCACAGACTCAAGGGATGAGTGGACCGCCCCCTTCCTCTGTATCACAGACACAGGGGATGAGTAAACTGCCCCTTGTCTCTGTATCTCAGACTCAGGGGATGAGTAGACTGCCCCCTTTCTCTGTATCACAGACTCAGGGGATGAGTAGACCGACCCCTGTCTCTGTATCACAGACACAGGGGATGAGTAAACTGCCCCTTGTCTCTGTATCTCAGACTCAGGGGATGAGTAGACTGCCCCCTTTCTCTGTATCACAGACTCAGGGGATGAGTAGACCGCCCCTGTCTCTGTATCACAGACTCAAGGGATGAGTGGACCGCCCCCTTCCTCTGTATCACAGACACAGGGGATGAGTAAACTGCCCCTTGTCTCTGTATCTCAGACTCAGGGGATGAGTAGACTGCCCCCTTTCTCTGTATCACAGACTCAGGGGATGAGTAGACCCCCCCCTGTCTCTGTATCACAGACTCAGGGGATGAGTAGACCGCCCAGTTCCTCTGTATCACTGACCCAGGGGATGAGTAGACCGCTCCCTGTCTCTGTCTCACAAACTCAGGGAATGAGTAGACCGCCCCCTGTCTCTGTATCATTGATTCAGGGGATGAGTATACCGCCCCCTGTATCTGTGACACAGACGCAGGGGATGAGAAGACCGCCCCCTGACTCTGTATCACAGACACAGGGGATGAGCAAACTGCCCCTTGTCTCTGCATCTCAGTTTCAGGGGATGAGTAGACCACTGCCTGTCTCTGTATCACACACTCGGGGGATGAGTAGACCGCCCCCCGTCTCTTTATCACAAACTCAGGGGACACTCGGGGGATGAGTAGACCGCCCCCTGTCTCTGTGTCACAGACTCAGGGGATGAGTCGACCGCCCCCTGTCTCTGTATCATTGATTCAGGGGATGAGTATACCGCCCCCTGTATCTGTGACACAGACGCAGGGGATGAGAAGACCGCCCCCTGACTCTGTATCACAGACACAGGGGATGAGTAGACCGCCCCCTGTCTCTGAATCACAGACTCAGGGGATGAGTACAGCACCCCCTGTTTCTGTATCATTGATTCAGAAGAAGAGTAGACCGCCCCCTTTCTCTGTGTCACAGACTCAGGGGATGAGTAGACCGCCCCCTGTCGCTGTATCACACACTCGGGGATGAGTAGACCGCCCCCTGTCCCTGTATCACAGACTCAGGGGTTAAGTACACCGCCCCCTGTTTCTGTATTATTGATTCATGGAATGAGTAGACCGCCCCCTTTCTCCATGTCACAGACTCAGGGGATGAGTAGACCGCCCCCTGTCTCTGTAACACATACTCAGGGGATGAGTAGACCACCCCCTGTCCCTGTATCACAGACTCAGCGGTTGAGTAGACCGCCCCCTGTCTCTGTGTCACAGACTCAGGGGATGAGTAGACCGCCCCCTGTCTCTCTAACACAAACTGAGGGGATAAGTAGACTGCCCCCTGTCTCTGTGACACAGTCTCAGGGGATGAGTAGACCGTCCCATGTCTCTGCATGACAGACTCAGGGGATGAGTAGAGCGCCCCCTGTCTCTGTGTCACAGAATCAGGGGATGAGTAGACCGCCCCCTGTCTCTCTATCACAAACTGAGGGGATAAGTAGACTGCCCCCTGTCTCTGTGACACAGACTCAGGGGAAGAGTAGACCGTCCCCTGTCTCTGTTTCACAAACTCAGGGGATGAGTAGACCGCCCCCTGTCTCTGTATCACAAACTGAGGGGATAAGTAGACCGCCCCCTGTCCCTGTGTCACAGACTCAGGGGATGAGTAGACCGCCCCCTGTCTCTCTATCACAAACTCAGGGGATGAGTAGACCGTCCCCTGTCTCTGTATCACAAACTCAGGGGATGAGTAGACCGTCCCCTGTCTCTGTATCACAAACTGAGGGGATAAGTAGACCGCCCCCTGTCTCTGTATCACAGACTCAGGGAATGCGTAGACCGCACCCTGTCTCTGTATCACAGAATCAGGGGATGAGTAGACCGCCCCTTGTCTCAGTATCACAAACTCAGGGGATGAGTAGACCGTCCCCTGTCTTTGTATCACACACTCAGTGGATGAGCAGACTGCCCCATGTCTCTGTATCACAAATTTAGGGGATGAGTAGACCACCCCGTGTCTCTGTATCACAAACTCAGGGGATGAGTAGACCGTCCCCTGTCTTTGTATCACACACTCAGTGGATGAGCAGACTGCCCCCTGTCTCTGCATCACAGACTGATGGGATGAGTAGGACGCACCCTGTCTCTGCATCACAGACTCAGGGGATGAGTAGACCGCCCCCTTCCTCTCTGTCACAGACCCAAGGGATGAGCAAACTGCCCCTTGTCTCCATATCACAGACTCAGGGGATGAGTCGACAGCCCCCTGTCTCTGTATCTCACACTCAGGGAAAGAGTTAACCGCCCCCTAACTCTGTATCACAGACTGAAGGGAGGATTAGACAGCCCCCTTTCTCTGTCTCACAGACTCGGGGATGAGTAGACCGCCCCCTTTCTCTGTATCACAGACTCGGGGGATGAGAAGACCGCCCCCTGTCTCTGCATCGCACACACGGGGGATGGTTAGACCACCCACTGTCTCTGTATCACACACTCGCGGGATGAGTAGACCGCCCCCTCTCTCTGTATCTAAGACTCAGGGGAAGAGTAAACCGCCCCCTTCCTCTGTATCACAGACCCAGGGGATCAGTAAACTGCCCCTTGTCTTTGTATCTCAGACTCACGGGATGAGTACACCGCCCCCTTTCTCTGTATCACACATTCAGGATTGAATAGATCTCCCCCAGTCTCTGTCTCATAGACCCGGGTGATGAGTAGAGTGGCCCCTGTCTGTATTTCAGGGACGTTGGGGCTGAGTAGACCGCCCCCTGTCTCTGTATCACAAACTCAGGGGATGAGTAGACCGCCCCCTGTCTCTGTATCACAGACTCAGGAGATGAGTAGACCGCCCCCTGTCTCTGTATCACAGACTCAGGAGATGAGTAGACCGCCCCCTGTCTCTGTATCACAAACTCTCGGGATGAGTAGACCGTCCCCTGTCTTTGTATCACACACTCAGTGGATGAGCAGACTGCCCCCTGTCTCTGTATCACAAACTCAGGGGATGAGTAGACCGTCCCCTGTCTCTGTATCACAAACTCAGGGGATGACAAGACCGCCCCCTGTCTCTGTATCACAGACTCAGGAGATGAGTAGACCGCCCCCTGTCTCTGTATCACAGACTCAGGAGATGAGTAGACCGCCCCCTGTCTCTGTATCACAAACTCTGGGGATGAGTAGACCGCCCCCTGTCTCTGTATCACAGATTCAGGGGATGAGTAGATCGCCCCCTGTCTCTGCATCACAGACTGAGGGGATGAGTAGAACGCCCCCTGTCTCTGTATCACAGACTCAAGGGATGAGTAGACCGCCCCCTTCCTCTCTATCACAGACACAGTGGATGAGTAAACTGCCCCTTTTCTCTGTTTCACAGACTCAGGGGATGAGTAGAGCGCCCCCTGTCTCTGTATCTCACACTCAGGGAAAGAGTTAACCGCCCCCTATCTCTGTATCACAGACTCAGGGGATGACTTGACCGTCTCCTGTCTCTGTATCACAGACTCGGGGGATGAGTAGACCGCTCCCTTTCTCTGTATCACAGACTCGGGGGATGAGTAGATCGCCCCCTGTCTCTGTATCATTGATTCAGGGGATGAGTAGACCGCCCCCTGTCTCTGTGTCACAGACTCAGGCGATGAGTAAACTGCCACTTGTCTCTGTATCACAGACTCAGGGAATGAGCAGACCGCCCCCTGTCTCTGTATCACAGAGTCAGTGGATGAGTAGACCATCCCCTGTCTCTGTATCACAGACTCAGTGGATGAGAAGACCGCCCCCTGTCGCTGTATCAAAGACTCAGGGGATGAGTAGACCGCCCTCTGTCTCTGTATCTCAGAGTCAGGGGATGACTAGACCGCCCCCTGTGTTTGTATCACACACTCAGTGGATCAGTAGACCACCCCCTGTCTCTGCATCACAGACTCAGTAGATGAGTAGACCGGCCCCTGTCTCTGTATCACAGACTCAGGGGATGATTAGACAGCCCCCTGTCTCTGTATCACAGCCACAAGGGATGAGTAGACCGCCCCCTGTGTCAGTATCTCAGACTCAGGGGAAGAGTAGACCGCCCCCTGTCTTTGTATCACAGACTCAGGGGATGAGTAGACCGCCTCCTGTCTCTGTATCACAGACTCAGGGGATGAGTAGACCGTCCCCTGTCTTTGTATCACAGACTCAGGGGATGAGTAGACCGTCCCCTGTCTTTGTATCACAGACTCAGGGGATGAGTAGACCGCCTCCTGTCTCTGTATCATAGACTCGGGGGATGATTAGACCGCCCCCTGTCTTGTATCATTGATTCAGGGGATGAGTAGACCGCCCCCTTTCTCTGTATCACAGACTCAGGGAATGAGTAGACCGCCCCCTGTCTTTGTGTCACAGCCACAAGGGATGAGTAGACCGCCCCCTGTCTCTGTATCACAGACTCAGGGGATGAGTAAACTGCCCCTTGTCTCTGTATCTCAGACTCACGGGATGAGTAGTCCGCCCCCTTTCTCTGAATCACACACTCAGGATTGAATAGATCTCCCCCAGTCTCTGTCTCAGAGACCCGGGTGATGAGTAGAATGGGCCCTCTCTGTATTTCAGGGACTTTGGGGCTAAGTAGAATGCCCCCTGTCTCTGTATCACAAATTTAGGGAATGAATTGACCCCCCCGTCTCTGTATCACACACTCGGGGATGAGTAAGCCGCCCCCTGTCTCTGTAATACAGGCTCAGGGGATGAGTAGACCGCCCCCTGACCCTGTATCACAGACTCAGGGGATGAGTACACCGCCCCCTGTTTCTGTCTCATTGATTCAGGGGATGAGTAGACCGCCCCCTGTATCTGTGTCACAGACGCAGGGGATGAGCAAACTGCCCCTTGTCTCTGTATCTCAGTTTCAGGGGATGAGTAGACCACTGCCTGTCTCTGTATCACACACTCGGGGGATGAGTAGACCGCCCCCTGTCTCTGTGTCACAAACTCAGGGGATGAGTAGACCGCCCCCTGTCTCTGTATCACAGACTCAGGGGATGAGTACAGCACCCCCTGTTTCTGTATCATTGATTCAGAAGAAGAGTAGACCGCCCCCTTTCTCTGTGTCACAGACTCAGGGGATGAGTAGACCGCCCCCTGTCGCTGTATCACACACTCGGGGATGAGTAGACCGCCCCCTGTCCCTGTATCACAGACTCAGGGGTTGAGTACACCGCCCCCTGTTTCTGTATTATTGATTCATGGAATGAGTAGACCGCCCCCTTTCTCCATGTCACAGACTCAGGGGATGAGTAGACCGCCCCCTGTCTCTGTATCACATACTCAGGGGATGAGTAGACCGCCCCCTGTCCCTGTATCACAGAGTCAACGGTTGAGTAGACCGCCCCCTGTCTCTGTGTCACAGACTCAGGGGATGAGTAGACCGCCCCCTGTCTCTCTATCACAAACTGAGGGGATAAGTAGACTGCCCCCTGTCTCTGTGACACAGACTCAGGGGATGAGTCGACCGTCCCATGTCTCTGCATGACAGACTCAGGGGATGAGTAGAGCGCCCCCTGTCTCTGTGTCACAGACTCAGGGGATGAGTAGACCGCCCCCTGTCTCTCTATCACAAACTGAGGGGATAAGTAGACTGCCCCCTGTCTCTGTGACACGGACTCAGGGGAAGAGTAGACCGTCCCCTGTCTCTGTTTCACAAACTCAGGGGATGAGTAGACCGCCCCCTGTCTCTGTATCACAAACTGAGGGGATAAGTAGACCGCCCCCTGTCCCTGTGTCACAGACTCAGGGGATGAGTAGACCGCCCCCTGTCTATGTATCACAAACTGAGGGGATAAGTAGACCGCCCCCTGTCTCTGTATCACAGACTCAGGGAATGCGTAGACCGCACCCTGTCTCTGTATCACAGAATCAGGGGATGAGTAGACCGCCCCTTGTCTCAGTATCACAAACTCAGGGGATGAGTAGACCGTCCCCTGTCTTTGTATCACACACTCAGTGGATGAGCAGACTGCCCCATGTCTCTGTATCACAAATTTAGGGGATGAGTAGACCACCCCGTGTCTCTGTATCACAAACTCAGGGGATGAGTAGACCGTCCCCTGTCTTTGTATCACACACTCAGTGGATGAGCAGACTGCCCCCTGTCTCTGCATCACAGACTGATGGGATGAGTAGGACGCAACCTGTCTCTGCATCACAGAATCAGGGGATGAGTAGACCGCCCCCTTCCTCTCTGTCACAGACCCAGGGGATGAGCAAACTGCCCCTTGTCTCCATATCACAGACTCAGGGGATGAGTCGACAGCCCCCTGTCTCTGTATCTCACACTCAGGGAAAGAGTTAACCGCCCCCTAACTCTGCATCACAGACTGAAGGGAGGATTAGACAGCCCCCTTTCTCTGTATCACAGACTCGGGGATGAGTAGACCGCCCCCTTTCTCTGCATCGCACACACGGGGGATTGTTAGACCACCCCCTGTCTCTGCATCACACACTCGCGGGATGAGTAGACCGCCCCCTCTCTCTGTATCTAAGACTCAGGGGAAGAGTAAACCGCCCCCTTCCTCTGTATCACAGACCCAGGGGATCAGTAAACTGCCCCTTGTCTCTGTATCTCAGACTCACGGGATGAGTACACCGCCCCCTTTCTCTGTATCACACATTCAGGATTGAATAGATCTCCCCCAGTCTCTGTCTCATAGACCCGGGTGATGAGTAGACTGGCCCCTGTCTGTATTTCAGGGACGTTGGTTCTGAGTAGACCGCCCCCTGTCTCTGTATCACAAACTCAGGGGATGAGTAGACCGCCCCCTGTCTCTGTATCACAAACTCTGGGGATGAGTAGACCGTCCCCTGTCTTTGTATCACACACTCAGTGGATGAGCAGACTGCCCCCTGTCTCTGTATCACAAACTCAGGGGATGAGTAGACCATCCCCTGTCTCTGTATCACAGACTCAGGAGATGAGTAGACCGCCCCCTGTCTCTGTATCACAGACTCAGGAGATGAGTAGACCGCCCCCTGTCTCTGTATCACAAACTCTGGGGATGAGTAGACCGTCCCCTGTCTCTGTATCACAGACTCAGGAGATGAGTAGACCGCCCCCTGTCTCTGTATCACAAACTCTGGGGATGAGTAGAGCGCCCCCTGGCTCTGTATCACAAACTAAGGGGATGAGTAGACCGCCCCTGTCTCTGTATCACAAACTCAGGGGATGAGTAGAGCATCCCCTGTCTCTGTATCACAAACTCAGGGGATGAGTAGACCGTCCCCTGGCTCTGTATCACAAACTCAGGGGATGAGTAGATCGTCCCCTGTCTTTGTATCACACACTCAGTGGATGAGCAGACTGCCCACTGTCTCTGTATCACAAACTCAGGGGATGAGTAGACCGTCCCCTGGCTCTGTATCACAGACTGAGGGGATGAGTAGAACGCCCCCTGTCTCTGTATCACAGACTCAGGGGATGAGCAGACCGCCCCCTTCCTCTCTATCACAGACACAGTGGATGAGTAAACTGCCCCTTTTCTCTGTTTCACAGACTCAGGGGATGAGTAGAACGCCCCCTGTCTCTGTATCACAGACTCAGGGGATGAGTAGACCGCCCCCTTCCTCTCTATCACAGAACAGTGGATGAGTAAACTGCCCCTTTTCTCTGTATCACAGACTCAGGGGATGACTTGACCGTCTCCTGTCTCTGTATCACAGACTCGGGGGATGAGTAGACCGCTCCCTTTCTCTGTATCACAGACTCAGGGAATGAGTAGACCGCCCCCTGTCTTTGTGTCACAGCCACAAGGGATGAGTAGACCGCCCCCTGTCTCTGCATCACAGACTCAGGGGATGAGTAAACTGCCCCTTGTCTCTGTATCTCAGACTCACGGGATGAGTTGACCGCCCCCTTTCTCTGAATCACACACTCAGGATTGAATAGATCTCCCCCAGTCTCTGTCTCAGAGACCCGGGTGATGAGTAGAATGGGCCCTGTCTGTATTTCAGGGACTTTGGGGCTAAGTAGAATGCCCCCTGTCTCTGTATCACAAATTTAGGGAATGAGTAGACGGCCCCCTGTCTCTGCATCACAGACTCAGGGGATTAATAGACCCCCCCCTGTCTCTGTATCACAGACTCAGGGGATGAGTAGACCGCCTCCTGACTCTGTATCACAGAATGAGGGGATAAGTAGACCGCCCCCTGTCTCTGTAGCACAAACTCAGGGGATGAGTAGACCGCCCCCTGTCTCTGTATCACAAACTCAGGGGATGAGTCAACCGCCCCCTGTACCTGTATCACAAATTTAGGGGATGAGTCGACCGTCCCCTGTCTTTGTATCACAGACTCAGGTGATGAGTAGACCGTCCCCTGTCTTTGTATCACAGACTCAGGGGATGCGTAGACCGCCCCCTCTCGCTGTGTCATAGACTCAGGCGATGAGTAGACCGCCCCCTGTCTCTGCATCTCAGAGTCAGGGGATGACTAGACAGCCCCTGTCTAGGCATCACAGACTCAGTGGATGAGGAGACCACCCCCTATCTCTGTTTCACAAACTGAGGGGATAAGTAGACCGCCCCTGTCTCTGTATCACTGACTCAGTGGATGAGTCGACCACCGCCTGTCTCTGTATCAAATACTGAGGGGATAAGTGGACCGCCCCCTGTCTTTGTAACACAAATTTAGGGGATAAGTAGACTGCCCCCTGTCTCTGTATCACAGACTCAGGGGATGAGTAGACTGCCCCCTGTCTCTGTATCACAGACTCAGGGGATGAGTAGACCGGCCCCTGTCTCTGTATCACAGACTCAGTGGATGAGTAGACCGCCCCCTTCGTCTCTTTCACATTCCCAAGAGATGATTAATCTGCCCCTTGTGTCTGTATCTCAGATTCAGGGGATGAGTAGACCGCCCCCTGTCTCTGTATCACAAACTCAGGGAATGAGTAGACCGTCCCCTGTCTCTGTATCATTGATTCAGGGGATGAAGAGACAGCCCCCTGTCTCTGTGTCACAGACTCAGGCGATGAGCAGACTGCCCCCTGTCTCTGCATCACAGACTCAGGCGATGAGCTGACTGCCCCCTGTCTCTGTATCACAGACTCGGGGGATGAGTAGACCGCCCCCTGTCTCTGTATCACAGAGTCAGTGCATGAGTAGACCGTCACCAGTCTCTGTATCACAGACTCAGGGGATGAGTAGACCGCCCCCTGTCTCTGTATCACAGACTCAGGGGATGAGTAGACCGCCCCCTGTCTCTGTATCACAGACTCGGGGGATGAGTAGACCGCCCCCTGTCTCTGTATCACAGACTCGGGGGATGAGTAGACCGCCCCCTGTCTCTGTATCACAGTCTCAGGGGATGAGTAGAGCGCCCCCTGTCTCTGTATCACAGACTCAGGGGATGAGCAGACCGCCCCCTGTCTCTGTATCACAGTCTCAGGGGATGAGCAGACTGCTCCCTGTCTCTGTATCACAGACTCAGTGGATGAGTAGACCGCCCCCTGTCTCTGTATCACAAACTGAGGGGATGAGTAGAGCACCCCCTGTCTCTGTATCTCAGACTCAGGGGATGAGTAGACCGCCCCCTGTCTCTGTATCACAAACTGAGGGGATGAGTAAACCGCCCCCTGTCTTTGTATCACAGACTCAGGGGATGAGTAGACCACCCACTGTCTCTGTATCACAGACTCAGGGGATGAGTAGACCGCCCCCTGTCTCTGTATCACAGACTCAGGGGATGAGTAGACCGCCCCCTGTCTCTGTATCACAGACTCAGGGGATGAGTAGACCACCCCCTGTCTCTGCATCACAGACTCAGGGGATGAGTAGACCGCCCCCTGTCTCTGTATCAAAGACTCGGGGGATGAGTAGACCGCGCCCTGTCTCTGTATCACAGACTCAGGGGATGAGTAGACTGCCCCCTGTCTCTGGATCATTGATTCAGGGGATGAGTAGACCGCCCCCTGTCTCTGTGTCACAGACTCAGGCGATGAGCAGACTGCTCCATGTCTCTGTATCACAGACTCAGGGGATGAGTAGACCGCCCCCTGTCTCTGTATCACAGAGTCAGTAGATGAGTAGACCGTCACCTGTCTCTGGATCACAGACTCAGTGGATGAGAAGACCGACCCCTGTCTCTGTATCAAAGACTCAGGGGATGAGTTGACCGCCCCCTGTCTCTGTATCACAGACTCAGGGGATGAGTAGACCGCCCCCTGTCTCTGTATCACATAGTCAGTGGATGAGTAGACCGTCCCCTGTTTCTGTATCACAGACTCAGTGGATGAGAAGACCCCCCCCTGTCTCTGCATCAAAGACTCATGGGGATGAATAGACCACCCCCTGTCTCTGTATCACAAACTGACGGGATAAGTAGACCGCCCCCTGTCTTTGTAACTCAAACTTAGGGGATATGTAGACCGCCCCCTATCTCTGCATCACTGACCCAGGGGATGAGTAAACTGCCCCTTGTCTCTGTATCTCAGACTCAGGGGATGAGTAGACTGCCCCCTTTCTCTGCTTCTCACACTCGGCGATGAGCAGACTGCCCCCTGTCTCTGTATCACAGACTCGGGGGATGAGTAGACCGCCCCCTGTCTCTGTATCACAGAGTCAGTGGATGAGTAGACCGTCACCTGTCTCTGTATCACAGATTCAGTGGATGAGAAGACCGCCCCCTGTCTCTGTATCACAGACTCAGGGGATGAGTAGACCGCCCCCTGTCTCTGTATCACATACTGAGGGGATGAGCCGACTGCCCCCTGTCTCTGTATCACAGACTCAGGGGATGAATAGACCGCCCCCTGTCTCTGTATCACAGACTCAGGGGATGAGTAGACCAACCCCTGTCTCTGTATCTCACACTCAGCGATTGAGTTAATCGCCCCCTGTCTCTGTATCACAGACTCCGGGGATGAGCAGACCGCCCCCTGTCTCTGTTTCACAAACTGAGGGAATGAGTAGAGCGCCCCCTGTCTCTGTATCTCACACTCAGTGACTGAGTTAATCGCCCCCTATCTCTGTATCACAGACTCCGGGGATGAGCAGACCGCCCCCTGTCTCTGTATCAAACATTCGGGGGATGAGTAGACCGCCCCCTGACTCTGTATCATTGATTCCGGGAATGTGTAGACAGCCCCCTGTCTCTGTGACACAAAGTCAGTGGTTGACTAGACCGTCACCTGTCTCTGTACCACAGACTCAGTGGATGAGAGGACCGCCCCCTGTCTCTGTATCAAAGACTCAGGGGATGAGTAGTCCGCCCCCTGTCTCTGTATCTCAGAGTCAGGGGATGACTAGACCGCCCCCTGTCTTTGTATCACACACTCGGTGGATGAGTAGACCGCCCCCTGTCTAGGCATCACAGACTCAGTGGATGGGTAGACCGGCCCCTGTCTCTGTATCAAAGACTCAAGGTATGAGTAGACCTCCCCCTTCCTCTCTATCACAGACCCAGGGGATGAGTAAACTGCCCCTTGTCTCTGTATCTCAGACTCAGGGGATGAGTAGACCGCCCCCTGTCTCTGTATCACAGGCTCAGGGAATGAGGAGAGCGCCCCCTGTCTCTATGTCACACACCCGGGGGATGACTAGACCGCCCCCTGTCTTTGTATCACACACTCAGTGGATGAGTAGACCGCCCCCTGTCTCGGCATCACAGACTCAGTGGATGGGTAGACCGGCCCCTGTCTCTGTCTCAAAGACTCAGGGGATGAGTAGACCACCCCCTGTCTCTGTATCACAAACTGAGGGGATAAGTCGACCGCCCCCTGTCTTCGTAACTCAAATTTAGGGGATGAGTAGACCGCCCCCAATCTCTGTATCACAGACTCAGTGGATGAGAAGACCGGCCCCTGTCTCTGTGTCAAAGACTCAGGGGATGAGAAGACCGCCCCCTGTCTCTGTATCACAGACTCAAGGAATGAGCAGACCGACCCCTGTTTCTGTCTCACAGACTCAGTGAATGAGTAGAGCGCCCCCTGTTTCTGTATCACATCCTCAGGGGATGAGTAGACCACCCCCTGTCTCTGTATCTCAGAGTCAGTGGATGAGTAGAACGCCCCCTGTTTCTGTATCAGAGACTCAGTGGATGAGTAGACCGCCCCCTGTCTCTGTATCACAGACTCAGTTGATGAGTAGAACGCCCCCTGTCTCTGTATCACAGAGTCAGTGGATGAGTAGACCGCCCCCTGTCTCTGTATCACAGATTCAGTGGATGACAAGACCGCCCCCTGTCTTTGTATCACAGAGTCAGTGGATTAGAAGACCGCCCCCTGTCTCTGTATCTCACACTCAGTGGATGAGCAGACCGTCCCCTGTCTCAGTATCACAGACTCAGGGGATGAGTAGACCGCCCCCTGTCTTTGTATCACAGACTCAGGGGATGAGTAGACCGCCCCCTGTCTCTGCATCACAGACTCAGGGGATGAGTAAACTGCCCGTTGTCTCCGTACCACAGACTCAGGTGATAAGTAGACCGCCCCCTGTCTCTGTATCACAAACTCTCGGGATGAGTAGACCGCCCCCTGTCTCTGTATCACAAATTTAGGGCATGAGTAGACCGCCCCCTATCTCTGTATCACAGCCACAAGGGATGAGTTGACCGCCTCCTGCCTCTATATCACAGACTCATGGGATGAGTAGACCGTCCCCTGTCTTTGTATCACAGACTCAGGGGATGAGTAGACCGTCCCCTGTCTCTGTATCACAGACTCAGGGGATGAGTAGACCGTCCCCTGTCTTTGTATCACACATGCAGAGGATGAGTCGATCGCCCCCTGTCTCTGTATCACAGACTCAGGGGATGAGTAGACCGCCCCCTGTCTCTTTATCACACATTCAGGGGATGAGTAGACCGTCCCCTTCCTCTGTATCACAGACTCAGGGGATAAGTAGACCGCCCCCTGTCTCTGCATCACAGACTCAGGGGATGAGTAGACTGTCCCCTTCCTCTGTATCACAGACTCAGGGGATAAGTAGACCGCCCCCTGTCTCTGCATCACAGACTCAGGGGATGAGTAGACTGTCCCCTTCCTCTGTATCACAGACCCAGAGGATGAGTAGACCGCCCCCTGTCTCTGTATCTCAGACTCAGGGGATGAGTAGACTGCCCCCTTTCTCTGTATCACAGATTCAGGGAATGAGTAGACCGCCCCCTGTCTCATTATCACACACTCGGGGGATGAGTAGACCGTCCCCTTCCTCTGTATCACGGACTCAGGGGATGAGTAGACCGCCCCTGTCTCTGGATCACAGGCTCAGGGGATGAGTAGACCGTCCCCTTCCTCTGTATCACAGACTCAGGGGATGAGTCGAACGCCCCATGTCTCTGTATCATCGACTCAGGGGAAGAGTAGACCGACCCCTTTCTTTGTATCACAGATTCAGGGGATGAGTTGACAGCCCCCTGTCTCTGTATCACAGACTCAGGGGAAGAGTAGACCGCCCCCTGTTTCTGTATCACAGACTCAGGGTATGAGTAGACCGCCCCCTGTCTCTGTGTCACAGATTCATTGGATGAGAAGACCGCCCCCTGTCTCTTTATCTCAGAGTCAGTGGATGAGTAGACCGCCCCCTGTCTCTGCATCACAGACTCAGGGGATGAGTAGACCGCCCCCTGTCTCTGTATCTCAGACTCAGTGGATGAGTAGACCGCCCCCTGTCTCTGCATCACAGACTCACGGGATGAGTAGACCGTCCCCTGTCTCTGTATCACAGACTCAGTGGATGAGTAGACAGCCCCCTTTCTCTGTATCACAGACTCAGGGGATGAGTAGAACCCCCCCCAATCTCTGTATCACAGACCCAGGGGATGAGTAGACCGCCCCCTGTCTCTGTATCACAGACTCAAGTGATGAGTAGTCCGCCCCCTGTCTTTGTATCACGGACTCAGGGGATGAGTAGACCGCCCCCTGTCTCTGTATCTCACACTCAGTGGATGAGCAGACCGTCCCCTGTCTCCGTACCACAGACTCAGGTGATAAGTAGACCGCACCCTGTCTCTGTATCACAAACTCTCGGGATGAGTAGAGCGCCCCTGTCTCTGTATCACAAATTTAGGGCATGAGTAGTCCACCCCCTGTCTTTGTATCACGGACTCAGGGGATGAGTAGAGCGCCCCTGTCTCTGTATCACAAATTTAGGGCGTGAGTAGACCGCCCCCTGTCTTTGTATCACAGACTCAGGGGATGAGTAGACCGCCCCCTGTCTCTGTATCACAGACTCAAGTGATGAATAGACCTCCGCCTGTCTCTGTATCACCGAATCAGGGCATGATTAGACATCCTCCTGTCTCTGCATCACAGACTCAAGGGATGAGTAGACCGTCCCCTGTCTTTGTATCACACATGCAGAGGATGAGTAGATCACCCCCTGTCTCTGTATCACAGACTCAGGGGATGAGTAGACCGTCCCCTGTCTTTGTATCACACATGCAGAGGATGAGTAGATCGCCCCCTGTCTCTGTATCACAGACTCAGGGGATGAGCACACCGTCCCCTTCCTCTGTATCACAGACCCAGGGGATGAGTAAACTGCCCCTTGTCTCTGTATCTCAGACTCAGGGGATGAGTAGACTGCCCCCTTTCTCTGTATCACAGACTCAGGGAATGAGTAGACTGCCCTCTGTCTCTTTATCACACACTCAGGGGATGAGTAGACCGTCCCCTTCCCCTGTATCACAGACTCAGGGGATGAGTAGACCGCCCCCTGTCTCTGTATCACAGACTCAGGGGATGAGTAGACCGCCCCCTGTCTCTGTATCTCAGAATCAGGGGATGAGTAGACTGCCCCCTTTCTCTGTATCACAGATTCAGGGAATGAGTAGACCGCCCCCTGTCTCTTTATCACACACTCAGGGGATGAGTAGACCGTCCCCTTCCCCTGTATCACAGACTCAGGGGATGAGTAGACTGTCCCCTTCCTCTGTATCACAGAGCCAGGTGATAAGTAGACCGCACCCTGTCTCTGTATCACAAACTCTCGGGATGATTAGTGCGCCCCTGTCTCTGTATCACAAATTTAGGGCATGAGTAGTCAGCCCCCTCTCTTTGTATCACGGACTCAGGGGATGAGTAGACCGCCCCCTGTCTTTGTATCACCGAATCAGGGGATGATTAGACATCCTCCTGTCTCTGCATCACAGACTCAAGGGATGAGTAGACCGTCCCCTGTCTTTGTATCACACATGCAGAGGATGAGTAGATCACCCCCTGTCTCTGTATCACAGACTCAGGGGATGAGTGGACCGTCCCCTGTCTTTGTATCACACATGCAGAGGATGAGTAGATCGCCCCCTGTCTCTGTATCACAGACTCAGGGGATGAGCACACCGTCCCCTTCCTCTGTATCACAGACCCAGGGGATGAGTAAACTGCCCCTTGTCTCTGTATCTCAGACTCAGGGGATGAGTAGACTGCCCCCTTTCTCTGTATCACAGACTCAGGGAATGAGTAGACCGCCCTCTGTCTCTTTATCTCAGACTCAGGAGATGAGTAGACTGCCCCCTTTCTCTGTATCACTGACTCAGGGGATGAGTAGACTGTCCCCTTCCTCTGTATCACGGACTCAGGGGATGAGTAGACCGCCCCTGTCTCTGTATCACAGGCTCAGGGGATGAGTAGACCGTCCCCTTCCTCTGTATCACAGACTCAGGGGATGAGTCGAACGCCCCCTGTCTCTGCATCACGGACTCAGGGGATGAGTAGACCGCCCCTGTCTCTGTATCACAGGCTCAGGGGATGAGTAGACCGTCCCCTTCCTCTGTATCACAGACTCAGGGGAAGAGTCGAACGCCTCCTGTCTCTGTATCATCGACTCAGGGGAAGAGTAGACCGACCCCTGTCATTGTATCACAGATTCAGGGGATGAGTTGACCGCCTCCTGCCTCTGTATCACAGTCTCATGGGATGAGTAGACCTTCCACTGTCTTTGTATCACAGACTCAGGGGATGAGTAGACCGCCTCCTGTCTCTGTATCACAGACTCAGGGTATGAGTAGACCGCCCCCTATCTTGTATCATTGATTCAGGGGATGAGTAGTCCGCCCCCTGTCTCTGCATCGCAGACTCAGGGAATGAATAGACAGCCCCCTGTCTCTGTATCATCGACTCAGGGGAAGAGTAGACCGACCCCTGTCTTTGTATCACAGATTCAGGGGATGAGTAGACCGCCTCCTGTCTCTGTGTCACAGACTCAGGGGATGAGTCGACCGCCCCCTGTCTCTGTATCACAGACTCAGGGAATGAGTAGACCGCCCCCTGTCTCTGTATAATAGACTCAGGGGTTGAGTAGACCGCGCACTGTCTCTATATCACAGATTCAGGGGATGAGTAGACCGTCCCCTGTCTTTGTATCACACATGCAGAGGATGAGTCGATCGCCTCCTGTCTCTGTATCTCAGACTCAGGGGATGAGTAGACTGCCCCCTTCCTCTGCATCACAGACTCAGGGGATGAGTAGACCGTCCCCTTCCTCTGTATCACGGACTCAGGGGATGAGTAGACCGCCCCTTCCTCTGTATCACAGACCCAGGGGATGAGTAGACCGCCCTCTGTCTCTGTATCACAGACTCAGGGGATGAGTAGACCGCCCCCTATCTTGTATCATTGATTCAGGGGATGAGTAGACCGCCCCCTGTCTCTGTATAATAGACTCAGGGGTTGAGTAGACCGCACACTGTCTCTATATCACAGATTCAGGGGATGAGTAGACTGCCCTCTGTCTCTGTATCACAGACACAGTGGTGAGTAGACCGCCCCCTGTCTCTGTCTCACAGACTCAGGGGATGAGTAGAGCGCCCCCTGTCTCTGTATCACAGACACAGCGGTGAGTAGAACGCCCCCTGTCTCTGTATCACAGACTCAGGGGATGAGTAGACCGCCCCCTGTTTCTGTATCACATACTCAGGGGATGAGTAGACCGCCCCCTGTCTCGATGTCACAGATTCAGTGGATGAGAAGACCGCCCCCTGTCTCTTTATCTCAGAGTCAGTGGATGAGTTGACCGCCCCCTGTCTCTGCATCACAGACTCAGGGGATGAGTAGACTGCCCCCTTTCTCTGCATCACAGACTCAGGGGATGACTAGACCGCCCCCTGTCTCTGTATCTCAGACTCAGTGGATGAGTAGACCGCCCCCTGTCTCTGCATCACAGACTCACGGGATGAGTAGACCGTCCCCTGTTCTGTATCACAGACTCAGGGGATGACTAGACCGCCCCCTGTCTCTGTATCTCAGACTCAGTGGATGAGTAGACCGCCCCCTGTCTCTGCATCACAGACTCAGGGGATGACTAGACCGCCCCCTGTCTCTGCATCATAGACTCACGGGATGAGTAGACCGTCCCCTGTCTCTGTATCACACTCATGGATGAGTAGACAGCCCCCTGTCTCTGTATCACAGACTCAGGGGATGACTAGACCGCCCCCTGTCTCTGTATCTCAGACTCAGTGGATGAGTAGACCGCCCCCTGTCTCTGCATCACAGACTCAGGGGATGACTAGACCGCCCCCTGTCTCTGCATCATAGACTCACGGGATGAGTAGACCGTCCCCTGTCTCTGTATCACACTCATGGATGAGTAGACAGCCCCCTGTCTCTGTATCACAGACTCAGGGGATGACTAGACCGCCCCCTGTCTCTGTATCTCAGACTCAGTGGATGAGTAGACCGCCCCCTGTCTCTGCATCACAGACTCAGGGGATGAGTAGTCCGCCCCCTGTCTCTGTATCTCAGAGTCAGGGGATGACAAGACCGCCCCCTGTCTTTGTATCACACACTCAGTGGATGAGTAGACCGCCCCCTGTCTAGGCATCACAGACTCAGTGGATGGGTAGACCACCCCCTGTCTCTGTATCAAAAACTGAGGGGAAAAGTAGACCGCCCCCTGTCTCTGTATCACAAATTTAGGGGATGAGTAGACCGCCCCCTGTCTTTGTAACTCAAATTTAGGGGATAAGTAGACCGCCCCCTGTCTCTGTATCACAGACTCAGTGGATGAGTAGACCGCCCCCTGTCTCTGCATCACAAACTGAGGGGATGAGTAGACCCCCCCTGTCTCTGTATCACAGACTCAAGGTATGAGTAGACCTCCCCCTTCCTCTCTATCACAGACCCAGGGGATGAGTAAACTGCCCCTTGTCTTTGTATCACACACTCAGTGGATGAGTAGACCGCCCCCTGTCTAGGCATCACAGACTCAGTGGATGGGGAGAGCGCCCCCTGTCTCTGTATCTCACACTCAACTATTGAGTTAATCGCCCCCGATCTCTGTATCACAGACTCAGGGGATGAGTTGTCCGCCTCCTGTCTCTGTATCACAGACTCAGGGGATGAGTTGACCGCCTCCTGTCTCTGTATCAAAGACTCAGGGCATGATTAGACAGCCCCCTTTCTCTGTATCACAGACTCAGGGTATGGGCAGACCGCCCACTGTCTCTGTATCACACACTCGGGGGATGAGTAGACCGCTCCCTGTCTCTGTATCACAGCCTCGGGGGATGAGTAGACCGCTCCCTGACTCTGTATCATTGATTCCGGGAATGTGTAGACCGCCCCCTGTCTCTGTAACACAAAGTCAGTGGATGAGTAGACCGTCACCTGTCTCTGTATCACAGACTCAGTGGATGAGAGGACCGCCTCCTGTCTCTGTATCTCAGAGTCAGGGGATGACTAGACCGCCCCCTGTCTTTGTATCACACATTCAATGCATGAGTAGACAGCCCCCTGTCTAGGCATCACAGACTCAGTGGATGAGCAGACTGCCCCCTTTCTCTGTATCACACACTCGGGGGATGAGTAGACCGCCCCCTGTCTCTGTATCACAGACTCGGGGGATGAGTAGACCGCCCACTGTCTCTGTATCATTGATTCAGTGGATGAGTAGACCGCCCCCTGTCTCTGTGTCACAGACTCAGGCGATGAGCAGACTGCCCCCTGTCTCTGTATCACAGAGTCAGTGGATGAGAAGACCGCCCCCTGTCTCTGTATCAAAGACTCAGGGGATGAGTAGACCGCCCCCTGTCTCTGTCTTACAGACTCAGGGGATGCGTAGACCGCCCCCTGTCTCTGTATCACAGACTCAGGGGATGAGTAGACCGTCCCCTTCCTCTGTATCTCAGACTCAGGGGATGAGTATACTGCCCCCTTTCTTTGTATCACAGACTCAGGGAATGAGTAGACCGCCCCCTGTCTCTTTATCACACACTCAGGGGATGAGTAGACCGTCCCCTTCCTCTGTATCACAGACTCAGGGGATGAGTAGACCGCCCCCTCTCTCTGTATCACAGACTCAGGGGATGAGTAGACTGTCCCCTTCCTCTGTATCACAGACCCAGGGGATGAGTAGACCGCCCCCTGTCTCTGTATCTCAGAATCAGGGGATGAGTAGACTGCCCCCTTTCTCTGCATCACAGACTCAGGGGATGAGTAGACTGTCCCCTTGCTCTGTATCACAGACCCAGGGGATGAGTAGACCGCCCCCTGTCTCTGTATCTCAGAATCAGGGGATGAGTAGACTGCCCCCTTTCTCTGTATCACAGACTCAGGGAATGAGTAGACTGCTCCCTGTCTCTTTATCACACACTCGGGGGATGAGTAGACCGTCCACGTCCTCTGTATCACGGACACAGGGGATGAGTAGACCGCCCCCTGTCTCTGCATCACAGGCTCAGGGGATGAGTAGACTGTCCCCTTCCTCTGTATCACAGACTCAGGGGATGAGTCGAACGCCCCCTGTCTCTGTATCATCGACTCAGGGGAAGAGTAGACCGCCCCCTGTCTTTGCATCACAGATTCAGGGGATGAGTTGACCGCCTCCTGCCTCTGTATCTCAGACTCAGGGGAAGAGTCGAACGCCCCCTGTCTCTGCATCATCGACTCAGGGGAAGAGTAGACCGACCCCTGTCTTTGTATCACAGATTCAGGGGATGAGTTGACCGCCCCCTGTCTCTGCATCACAGACTCAGTGGATCAGAAGACCGGCCCATGTCTCTGTGTCAAAGACTCAGGGGATGAGTAGACCGCCCCCTGTCTCTGTATCACAGAGTCAGTGGATGAGAAGACCGCCCCCTGTCTCTGTATCTCAGAGTCAGTGGATGAGTAGACCGCCCCCTGTTTCTGTATCAGAGACTCAGTGGATGAGTAGACCGCCCCCTGTCTCTGTATCACAGACTCAGTGGATGAGTAGACCGCCCCCTGTCTCTGTATCACAGAGTCAGTGGATGAGCAGACCGCCCCCGGTCTCTGTATCACAGATTCAGTGGATTTAAGACCGCCCCCTGTCTCTGTATCTCACACTCAGTGGATGAGCAGGCCGTCCCCTGTCTTTGTATCACAGACTCAGGGGATGATGAGACAGCCCCCTGTCTCAGTATCACAGACTCAGGGGATGAGTAGACCGCCCCCTGTCTCTGTATCACAAACTCTCGGGATGAGTAGACCGCCCCCTGTCTCTGTATCACAGTCTCATGGGATGAGTAGACCGTCCCCTGTCTTTGTATCACAGACTCAGGGGATGATGAGACTGCCCCCTGTCCCAGTATCACAGACTCAGGGGATGAGTAGACCGCCCCCTGTCTCTGTATCACAGACTCAAGTGATGAGTAGTCCGCCCCCTGTCTTTGTATCACGGACTCAGGGGATGAGTAGACCGTCCCCTGTCTTTGTATCACACATGCAGAGGATGAGTAGATCGCCCCCTGTCTCTGTATCACAGACTCAGGGGATGAGTAGACCGTCCCCTGTCTTTGTATCACACATGCAGAGGATGAGTAGATCGCCCCCTTTCTCTGTATCACAGACTCAGGGAATGATTAGACCGCCCCCTGTCTCTTTATCACACACTCAGGGGATGAGTAGACCGTCCCCTTCCTCTGTATCACAGACCCAGGGGATGAGTAGACCGCCCACTGTCTCTGTATCTCAGACTCAGGGGATGAGTAGACTGCCCCCTTTCTCTGTATCACAGATTCAGGGATGAGTAGACCGCCCCCTGTCTCTTTATCACACACTCGGGGGATGAGTAGACCGTCCCCTTCCTCTGTATCACGGACTCAGGGGATGAGTAGACCGCCGCTGTCTCTGTATCACAGGCTCAGGGGATGAGTAGACCGTCCCCTTCCTCTGTATCACAGACTCAGGGGATGAGTCGAACGCCCCATGTCTCTGTATCATCGACTCAGGGGAAGAGTAGACCGACCCCTGTCTTTGTATCACAGATTCAGGGGATGAGTTGACCGCCTCCTGCCTCTGTATCACAGTCTCATGGGATGAGTAGACCGTCCACTGTCTTTGTATCAGAGACTCAGGGGATGAGTAGACCGCCTCCTGTCTCTGTATCACAGACTCAGGGGATGAGTAGACCGCCCCCTGTCTCTGTATCACAGACTCAGGGAATGAGTAGACCGCCCCCTGTCTCTGTATAATAGACTCAGGGGTTGAGTAGACCGCACACTGTCTCTATATCACAGATTCAGGGGATGAGTAGACTGCCCCCTGTTTCGATATCACACACTCAGGGGATGAGTAGACCGCCCCCTGTCTCTGTATCGCAGACTCAGGGAATGAGTAGACCGCCCCCTTTCTCTGCATCGCAGACTCAGGGAATGAGTAGACCGCCCCCTGTCTCTGTATAATAGACTCAGGGGTTGAGTAGACCGCACACTGTCTCTATATCACAGATTCAGGGGATGAGTAGACTGCCCCCTGTTTCGATATCACACACTCAGGGGATGAGTAGACCGCCCCCTGTCTCTGTATCACAGACTCAGGGGATGAGTAGACCGCCCCCTGTCTCTGCATCACAGACTCACGGGATGAGTAGACCGCCCCCTGTCTCTGTATCTCAGACTCAGTGTTTGAGTAAACTGCCCCTTGTCTCTGTATCTCAGACTCAGGGGATGAGTAGACTGCCCCCTGTCTCTGTATCACAGACTCAGGTGATGTGTAGACCGCACACATTCTCTGTGTGACAGACTCAGTGGATGAGTAGACCGCCCCCTGTCTCTGTATAACAAACTCGGGATGAGTAGACCGCCCCCTGTCTCTGTATCACAGATCCATGGGATGAGTAGACCGCCTCCTGTCTCTTTATCACATACTCGGGGGATGAGAAGACCGCCCCCTGTCTCTGTGTCACAGACTCAGGGGATGAGTAGACCGCCCCCTTCCTCTGAATCACAGACTCAGGGGATGAGTAAACTGCCCCCTTTCTCTGTATCACACACTCGGGGGATGAGTAGACCGCCCCCTGCCTCTTTATCACAGACTCAGGTGATATGTAGACCGCACACATTCTCTGTATGACAGACTCAGGGGATGAGTAGACCGCCCCCTGTCTCTTTATCACAGACTCAGGGGATGAGTAGACCGTCCCCTTCCTCTGTATCACAGACCCAGTGTATGAGTAAACTGCCCCTTGTCTCTGTATCTCAGACTCAGGGGATGAGTAGACTGCCCCCTGTCTCTGAATCACAGACTCAGGTGATGTGTAGACCGCACACATTCTCTGCATGACAGACTCAGTGGATGAGTAGACCGCCCCCTGTCTCTGGATCACAAAGTCAGTGGATGAGTAGTCCACCCCCTGTTTCTGCATCACATACTCAGGGGATGAGTAGTCCGCCCCCTGTTTCTGTACCACAGACTCAGTGAATGAGTAGACCGCCCCCTGTCTCTGTATCACAGACTCAGGGGATGAGTAGACCGCCCCCTGTCTCTGTATCACAGCTTCAGTGGATGAGTAGACCACCCCCTGTCTCTGTATCACAAATTTAGGGGATGAGTAGACCGCCCCCTGTCTCTGTATCACAAATTTAGGGAATGAGTAGACCGCTTCCTGTCTCTGTATAACAAATTTAGGGGATGAGTAGACCGCCCCCTGTCTCTGTATCAAAGACTCAGGGGATGAATAGACCGCCCCCTGTCTCTGTATCATAGACTCAGGGGATGAGTAGACCGCCCCCTGTCTCTGTATCACAGATCAGTGAATGAGTTGACCGCCCACTGTCTCTGTATTACAGACACAGGGGATGAGTAGACCGTCCCCTTCCTCTGTATCACATCCCAGGGTATGAGTAAACTGCCCCTTGTCTCTGTATCTCAGACTCAGGGGAAGAGTAGACCGTCCCCTTCCTCTGTATCACATCCCAGGGTATGAGTAAACTGCCCCTTGTCTCTGTATCTCAGACTCATGGGATGAGTGGACCGCCCCCTTTCTCTGTATCACAGACTCATGGGATGAGTAGACCGCCTCCTGTCTCTGTATCACAGACTCAGATGATGTGCAGACCGCACACATTCTCTGTATGACAGACTCAGGGGATGAGTAGACCGCCCCCTGTCTCTGTATAACAAAGTCGGGATGAGTAGACAGCCCCCTGTCTCTGTATCACAGACTCAGGGGATGAGTAGACCGCCCCCTGTCTCTGTATCACAGACTCAGGGGATGATTAGACCGCCCCCTTCCTCTGTATCACAGACCCAGGGGATGAGTAAACTGCCCCTTGTCTCTGTATCACAGACTCAGGGGATGAGTAGACCGCCCCCTGTCTCTGTATCACAGACTCAGGGGATGAGTAGACCGCCTCCTGTCTCTAATCACAGACTCAGGTGATGAGTAGGCCTTCCCCTGTCTCTGTATCTCAGACTCAGGGGATGAGTAGACCGCCTCCTGTCTCTGTATCATAAACTCAGGGGATGAGTAGACCGCCTCCTGTCTCTGTATCACAGACTCAGGGGATGAGTAGACCGTCCCCTGTCTCTGTGTCACAAACTCAGGGGATGAGTAGACCGCCCACTCTCTCTGCATCACAAACTTAGGGGATGAGTAGACCGCCCCCTGTCTCTGCATCACAAATTTAGGGGATGAGTAGACCGCCCCCTGCCTTTGTATCACCCACTCAGGGGATGAGTAGACCGCCTCCTGTCTCTGTATCACAAACTCAGGGGATGAGTAGACTGCCCCCTTTCTCTGTTTCACAGACTCAGGGGATGAGTAGACCGCCTCCTGTCTCTGTATCACAGACTCAGGGGATGAGTAGACCGCCCCCTGTCTCTGTATCACAGACTCAGGGGATGAGTAGACCGCCCCCTGTCTCTGTATCACAGAATCAGGGGATGAGTAGACCGCCCCCTTCCTCTGTATCACAGACCCAGGGGATGAGTAAACTGCCCCTTGTCTCTGTATCTCAGACTCAGGGGATGAGTAGACTGCCCCCTTTCTCTGTATCACAGAATCAGGGGATGAGCAGACCGCTTCCTGTCTCTGTATCACAGACTCGGGATGAGTAGACCGTCCCCTGTCTCTGTATCACAAACTCAGGGGATGAGTAGACCGCCTCCTGTCTCTGTATCACAAACTCAGGGGATGAGTAGACTGCCCCCTTTCTCTGTATCACAGATTCAGGGGATGAGTAGACCGCCTCCTGTCTCTGTATCACAGACTCAGGAGATGAGTAGACCGTCCCCTGTCTCTGTATCACAGACTCAGGGGATGAGTAGACCGTCCCCTGTCTCTGTGTCACAAACTCAGGGGATGAGTAGACTGCCCCCTTTCTCTGTATCACAGATTCAGGGGATGAGTAGACCGCCTCCTGTCTCTGTATCACAGACTCAGGGGATGAGTAGACCGTCCCCTGTCTCTCTCACAGACTCAGGGGATGAGTAGACCGTCCCCTGTCTCTGTGTCACAAACTCAGGGGATGAGTAGACAGCCCCCTGTCTCTGTATCACAAATTAAGGTATGAGTAGACCATTCCCTGTCTCTGTATCAAAAATGTAGGGAATGAGTAGACCGTTCCCTGTCTCTGTATCAAAAATTTAGGGGATGAGTAAACCGCTCCCTGTGTCTGTATCACAAATTTAGGGGATGAGTAGAGAGCCCCCTGTCTCTGTATCACAAATTTAGGATATGAGTAGACCGCTCCCTGTCTCTGTATCACAAATTTAGGGGATGAGAAGACTGCCCCCAGTCTCTGTATCACAGACTCAGTGGATGAGAAGACGGGCCCCTGTCTCTGTATCAAAGACTCAGGGGATGAGTAGACCGCCCCCTGTCTCTGTATCACAGATCAGTGAATGAGTTGACCGCCCCCAGTCTCTGTATCACAGACTCAGTGGATGAGAAGACGGGCCACTGTCTCTGTATCAAAGACTCAGGGGATGAGTAGACTGCCCCCTGTCTCTGCATCACAGACTCAGTGGATGAGTAGACCGCCCCCTGTCTCTGTATCACAGATCAGTGAATGAGTTGACCGCCCCCAGTCTCTGTATCACAGACTCAGTGGATGAGTAGACCACCCCCTGTCTCTGCATCACAGCCACAGTGCATGAGTAGACCGTCACCTGTCTCTGGATCACAGAGTCAGTGGATGAGTAGACCACCCCCTGTCTCTGCATCACAGCCACAGTGCATGAGTAGACCGTCACCTGTCTCTGGATCACAGAGTCAGTGGATGAGTAGACCGCCCCCTGTTTCTGTGTCACAGACACATGAATGAGTAGACCGCCCCCTGTTTCTGGATCACAGACTCAAGGGATGAGC
This sequence comes from Heterodontus francisci, assembly GCF_036365525.1. Lineage (NCBI taxonomy): Eukaryota > Metazoa > Chordata > Chondrichthyes > Heterodontiformes > Heterodontidae > Heterodontus > Heterodontus francisci. The sequence continues at coordinate 1,259,752 of NW_027141816.1, read as the reverse complement.
AGAGCGCCCCCTGTTTCTGTATCACAGACTCAGTGAATGAGTAGACCGCCCCCTGTCTCTGTATCACAGACTCATGAATGAGTAGACCGCCCCCTGTTTCTGTATCACATACTCAGGGGATGAGTAGACCGCCCCCTGTCTCTGTATAATAGACTCAGGGGTTGAGTAGACCGCACACTGTCTCTATATCACAGATTCAGGGGATGAGTAGACTGCCCCCTGTTTCGATATCACACACTCAGGGGATGAGTAGACCGCCCCCTGTCTCTGTATCGCAGACTCAGGGAATGAGTAGACCGCCCCCTTTCTCTGCATCGCAGACTCAGGGAATGAGTAGACCGCCCCCTGTCTCTGTATAATAGACTCAGGGGTTGAGTAGACCGCACACTGTCTCTATATCACAGATTCAGGGGATGAGTAGACTGCCCCCTGTTTCGATATCACACACTCAGGGGATGAGTAGACCGCCCCCTGTCTCTGTATCACAGACTCAGGGGATGAGTAGACCGCCCCCTGTCTCTGCATCACAGACTCACGGGATGAGTAGACCGCCCCCTGTCTCTGTATCTCAGACTCAGTGTTTGAGTAAACTGCCCCTTGTCTCTGTATCTCAGACTCAGGGGATGAGTAGACTGCCCCCTGTCTCTGTATCACAGACTCAGGTGATGTGTAGACCGCACACATTCTCTGTGTGACAGACTCAGTGGATGAGTAGACCGCCCCCTGTCTCTGTATAACAAACTCGGGATGAGTAGACCGCCCCCTGTCTCTGTATCACAGATCCATGGGATGAGTAGACCGCCCCCTGCCTCTGTATCACAGACTCAGGGAATGAGTAGACCGCCTCCTGTCTCTTTATCACATACTCGGGGGATGAGAAGACCGCCCCCTGTCTCTTTATCACAGACTCAGGTGATATGTAGACCGCACACATTCTCTGTATGACAGACTCAGGGGATGAGTAGACCGCCCCCTGTCTCTTTATCTCAGACTCAGGGGATGAGTAGACTGCCCCCTGTCTCTGAATCACAGACTCAGGTGATGTGTAGACCGCACACATTCTCTGCATGACAGACTCAGTGGATGAGTAGACCGCCCCCTGTCTCTGGATCACAAAGTCAGTGGATGAGTAGTCCACCCCCTGTTTCTGCATCACATACTCAGGGGATGAGTAGTCCGCCCCCTGTTTCTGTACCACAGACTCAGTGAATGAGTAGACCGCCCCCTGTCTCTGTATCACAGACACAGGGGATGAGTAGACCGCCCCCTGTCTCTGTATCACAGCTTCAGTGGATGAGTAGACCACCCCCTGTCTCTGTATCACAAATTTAGGGGATGAGTAGACCGCCCCCTGTCTCTGTATCACAAATTTAGGGAATGAGTAGACCGCTTCCTGTCTCTGTATAACAAATTTAGGGGATGAGTAGACCGCCCCCTGTCTCTGTATCACAGATTCAGTGGATGAGTAGACGGGTCCCTGTCTCTGTATCAAAGACTCAGGGGATGAATAGACCGCCCCCTGTCTCTGTATCATAGACTCAGGGGATGAGTAGACCGCCCCCTGTCTCTGTATTACAGACACAGGGGATGAGTAGACCGTCCCCTTCCTCTGTATCACATCCCAGGGTATGAGTAAACTGCCCCTTGTCTCTGTATCTCAGACTCATGGGATGAGTGGACCGCCCCCTTTCTCTGTATCACAGACTCATGGGATGAGTAGACCGCCTCCTGTCTCTGTATCACAGACTCAGATGATGTGCAGACCGCACACATTCTCTGTATGACAGACTCAGGGGATTAGTAGACCGCCCCCTGTCTCTGTATAACAAAGTCGGGATGAGTAGACAGCCCCCTGTCTCTGTATCACAGACTCAGGGGATGAGTAGACCGCCCCCTGTCTCTGTATCACAGACTCAGGGGATGATTAGACCGCCCCCTTCCTCTGTATCACAGACCCAGGGGATGAGTAAACTGCCCCTTGTCTATGTATCACAGACTCAGGGGATGAGTAGACCGCCCCCTGTCTCTGTATCACAGACTCAGGGGATGAGTAGACCGCCTCCTGTCTCTAATCACAGACTCAGGTGATGAGTAGGCCTTCCCCTGTCTCTGTATCTCAGACTCAGGGGATGAGTAGACCGCCTCCTGTCTCTGTATCATAAACTCAGTGGATGAGTAGACCGCCTCCTGTCTCTGTATCACAGACTCAGGGGATGAGTAGACCGTCCCCTGTCTCTGTGTCACAAACTCAGGGGATGAGTAGACCGCCCACTGTCTCTGCATCACAAATTTAGGGGATGAGTAGACCGCCCCCTGTCTCTGCATCACAAATTTAGGGGATGAGTAGACCGCCCCCTGCCTTTGTATCACCCACTCAGGGGATGAGTAGACCGCCTCCTGTCTCTGTATCACAAACTCAGGGGATGAGTAGACTGCCCCCTTTCTCTGTTTCACAGACTCAGGGGATGAGTAGACCGCCTCCTGTCTCTGTATCACAGACTCAGGGGATGAGTAGACCGCCCCCTGTCTCAGTATCACAGACTCAGGGGATGAGTAGACCGCCCCCTGTCTCTGTATCACAGAAACAGGGGATGAGTAGACCGCCCCCTTCCTCTGTATCACAGACCCAGGGGATGAGTAATCTGCCCCTTGTCTCTGTATCTCAGACTCAGGGGATGAGTAGACTGCCCCCTTTCTCTGTATCACAGAATCAGGGGATGAGCAGACCGCTTCCTGTCTCTGTATCACAGACTCAGGGGATGAGTAGACCGTCCCCTGTCTCTGTATCACAAACTCAGGGGATGAGTAGACCGCCTCCTGTCTCTGTATCACAAACTCAGGGGATGAGTAGACTGCCCCCTTTCTCTGTATCACAGATTCAGGGGATGAGTAGACCGCCTCCTGTCTCTGTATCACAGACTCAGGGGATGAGTAGACCGTCCCCTGTCTCTGTATCACAGACTCAGGGGATGAGTAGACCGTCCCCTGTCTCTGTGTCACAAACTCAGGGGATGAGTAGACTGCCCCCTTTCTCTGTATCACAGATTCAGGGGATGAGTAGACCGCCTCCTGTCTCTGTATCACAGACTCAGGGGATGAGTAGACCGTCCCCTGTCTCTGTATCACAGACTCAGGGGATGAGTAGACCGTCCCCTGTCTCTGTGTCACAAACTCAGGGGATGAGTAGACAGCCCCCTGTCTCTGTATCACAAATTAAGGTATGAGTAGACCGTTCCCTGTCTCTGTATCAAAAATGTAGGGAATGAGTAGACCGTTCCCTGTCTCTGTATCAAAAATTTAGGGGATGAGTAAACCGCTCCCTGTGTCTGTATCACAAATTTAGGGGATGAGTAGAGAGCCCCCTGTCTCTGTATCACAAATTTAGGATATGAGTAGACCGCTCCCTGTCTCTGTATCACAAATTTAGGGGATGAGTAGACTGCCCCCAGTCTCTGTATCACAGACTCAGTGGATGAGAAGACGGGCCCCTGTCTCTGTATCAAAGACTCAGGGGATGAGTAGACTGCCCCCTGTCTCTGCATCACAGACTCAGTGGATGAGTAGACCGCCCCCTGTCTCTGTATCACAGATCAGTGAATGAGTTGACCGCCCCCTGTCTCTGTATCACAGACTCAGTGGATGAGAAGACCGCCCCCTGTCTCTGTATCACAGACTCAGTGGATGAGTAGACCACCCCCTGTCTCTGCATCACAGACACAGTGCATGAGTAGACCGTCACCTGTCTCTGGATCACAGAGTCAGTGGATGAGTAGACCGCCCCCTGTTTCTGTGTCACAGACACATGAATGAGTAGACCGCCCCTTGTTTCTGGATCACAGACTCAAGGGATGAGCAGAGCGCCCCCTGTTTCTGTATCACAGACTCAGTGAATGAGTAGACCGCCCCCTGTCTCTGTATCACAGACTCATGAATGAGTAGACCGCCCCCTGTTTCTGTATCACATACTCAGGGGATGAGCAGAGCACCCCCTGTTTCTGTATCACAGACTCAGTGAATGAGTAGACCGCCCCCTGTCTCTGTGTCACAGACTCAGTGAATGAGTAGACCGCCCCCTGTCTCTGTATCAGAGATCAGTGAATGAGTTGACCGCCCACTGTCTCTGTATTACAGACACAGGGGATGAGTAGACCGTCCCCTTCCTCTGTATCACATCCCAGGGTATGAGTAAACTGCCCCTTGTCTCTGTATCTCAGACTCAGGGGAAGAGTAGACCGTCCCCTTCCTCTGTATCACATCCCAGGGTATGAGTAAACTGCCCCTTGTCTCTGTATCTCAGACTCATGGGATGAGTGGACCGCCCCCTTTCTCTGTATGACAGACTCAGGGGATGAGTAGACCGCCCCCTGTCTCTGTATAACAAAGTCGGGATGAGCAGACAGCCCCCTGTCTCTGTATCACAGACTCAGGGGATGAGTAGACCGCCCCCTGTCTCTGTATCACAGACTCAGGGGATGATTAGACCGCCCCCTTCCTCTGTATCACAGACCCAGGGGATGAGTAAACTGCCCCTTGTCTCTGTATCACAGACTCAGGGGATGAGTAGACCGCCCCCTGTCTCTGTATCACAGACTCAGGGGATGAGTAGACCGCCTCCTGTCTCTGTATCATAAACTCAGGGGATGAGTAGACCGCCTCCTGTCTCTGTATCACAGACTCAGGGGATGAGTAGACCGTCCCCTGTCTCTGTGTCACAAACTCAGGGGATGAGTAGACCGCCCCCTGTCTCTGCATCACAAATTTAGGGGATGAGTAGACCGCCCCCTGTCTCTGCATCACAAATTTAGGGGATGAGTAGACCGCCCCCTGCCTTTGTATCACCCACTCAGGGGATGAGTAGACCGCCTCCTGTCTCTGTATCACAAACTCAGCGGATGAGTAGACTGCCCCCTTTCTCTGTTTCACAGACTCAGGGGATGAGTAGACCGCCTCCTGTCTCTGTATCACAGACTCAGGGGATGAGTAGACCGGCCCCTGTCTCTGTATCACAGACTCAGGGGATGAGTAGACCGCCCCCTGTCTCTGTATCACAGAATCAGGGGATGAGTAGACCGCCCCCTTCCTCTGTATCACAGACCCAGGGGATGAGTAAACTGCCCCTTGTCTCTGTATCTCAGACTCAGGGGATGAGTAGACTGCCCCCTTTCTCTGTATCACAGAATCAGGGGATGAGCAGACCGCTTCCTGTCTCTGTATCACAGACTCAGGGGATGAGTAGACCGTCCCTTGTCTCTGTATCAAAAACTCAGGGGATGAGTAGACCGCCTCCTGTCTCTGTATCACAAACTCAGGGGATGAGTAGACTGCCCCCTTTCTCTGTATCACAGATTCAGGGGATGAGTAGACCGCCTCCTGTCTCTGTATCACAGACTCAGGGGATGAGTAGACCGTCCCCTGTCTCTGTATCACAGACTCAGGGGATGAGTAGACCGTCCCCTGTCTCTGTGTCACAAACTCAGGGGATGAGTAGAATGCCCCCTTTCTCTGTATCACAGATTCAGGGGATGAGTAGACCGCCTCCTGTCTCTGTATCACAGACTCACGGGATGAGTAGACCGTCCCCTGTCTCTGTGTCACAAACTCAGGGGATGAGTGGACAGCCCCCTGTCTCTGTATCACAAATTAAGGTATGAGTAGACCGTTCCCTGTCTCTGTATCAAAAATGTAGGGAATGAGTAGACCGTTCCCTGTCTCTGTATCAAAAATTTAGGGGATGACAGAGACTGCCCCCAGTCTCTGTTTCACAGACTCAGTGGATGAGAAGACGGGCCCCTGTCTCTGTAACAAAGACTCAGGGGATGAGTAGACCGCCCCCTGTCTCTGTATCACAGATCAGTGAATGAGTTGACCGCCCCCAGTCTCTGTATCACAGACTCAGTGGATGAGAAGACGGGCCACTGTCTCTGTATCAAAGACTCAGGGGATAAGTAGACTGCCCCCTGTCTCTGCATCACAGACTCAGTGGATGAGTAGACCGCCCCCTGTCTCTGTATCACAGATCAGTGAATGAGTTGACTGCCCCCTGTCTCTGTATCACAGACTCAGTGGATGAGAAGACCGCCCCCTGTCTCTGTATCTGAGACTCAGTGGATGAGTAGACCACCCCCTGTCTCTGCATCACAGACACAGTGGATGAGTAGACCGTCACCTGTCTCTGGATCACAGAGTCAGTGGATGAGTAGACCGCCCCCTGTTTCTGTGTCACAGACACATGAATGAGTAGACCGCCCCCGGTTTCTGTATCACAGACTCAAGGGATTAGCACAGCGCCCCCTGTTTCTGTATCACAGACTCAGTGAATGAGTAGACCGCCCCCTGTCTCTGTATCACAGACTCATGAATGAGTAGACCGCCCCCTGTTTCTGTATCACATACTCAGGGGATGAGCAGAGCACCCCCTGTTTCTGTATCACAGACTCAGTGAATGAGTGGACCGCCCCCTGTCTCTGTGTCACAGACTCAGTGAATGAGTAGACCGCCCCCTGTCTCTGTATCACATACTCAGGGGATGAGCAGAGCACCCCCTGTTTCTGTATCACAGACTCAGTGCATGAGTAGACTGCCCCCTGTCTCTGCATCACATGCTCAGGGGATGAGTAGACTGCCCCCTGTCTCTGTATCTCAGAGTCAGTGGATGAGAAGACCGCACCCTGTCTCTGTCTCACAGACTCAGTGGATGAGAAGACCGCACCCTGTCTCGGACTCACAGACTCAGTGGATGAGTAGACCGCCCCCTGTCTCTGTATCTCAGAGTCAGTGGATGAATAGACCGCCCCCTGTCTCTGTCTCACAGACTCAGTGAATGAGTAGACCGCCCCCTTCCTCTGTATCACAGACCCAGGGGATGAGTAAACTGCCCCTTGTCTCTGTATCACAGACTCAGGGGATGAGTAGACCGCCCCCTGTCTCTGTATCACAGACTCAGGGGATGAGTAGACCGCCTCCTGTCTCTAATCACAGACTCAGGGGATGAGTAGGCCTTCCCCTGTCTCTGTATCACAGACTCAGGGGATGAGTAGACCGCCTCCTGTCTCTGTATCATAAACTCAGGGGATGAGTAGACTGTCCCCTTTCTCTGTATCACAGACTCAGGGCATGAGTAGACCGCCTCCTGTCTCTGTATCACAGACTCAGGGGATGAGTAGACCGTCCCCTGTCTCTGTGTCACAAACTCAGGGGATGAGTAGACCGCCCCCTGTCTCTGCATCACAAATTTAGGGGAAGAGTAGACTGCCCCCTGCCTTTGTATCACCCACTCAGGGGATGAGTAGACCGCCTCCTGTCTCTGTCTCACAAACTCAGGGGATGAGTAGACTGCCCCCTTTCTCTGTATCACAGACTCAGGGGATGAGTAGACCGCCGCCTGTCTCTGTATCACAGACTCAGGGGATGAGTAGACCGCCCCCTTTCTCTGTATCACAGAATCAGGGGATGAGTAGACCGCCCCCTTCCTCTGTATCACAGACCCAGGGGATGAGTAAACTGCCCCTTGTCTCTGTATCTCAGACTCAGGGGATGAGTAGACTGCCCCCTTTCTCTGTCTCACAGAATCAGGGGATGAGCAGACCGCTTCCTGTCTCTGTATCACAGACTCAGGGGATGAGTAGACCGTCCCCTGTCTCTGTATCACAAACTCAGGGGATGAGTAGACCGCCTCCTGTCTCTGTATCACAAACTCAGGGGATGAGTAGACTGCCCCCTTTCTCTGTATCACAGATTCAGGGGATGAGTAGACTGCCCCCTTTCTCTGTATCACAGATTCAGGGGATGAGTAGACCGCCTCCTGTCTCTGTATCACAGACTCAGGGGATGAGTAGACCGTCCCCTGTCTCTATATCACAGACTCAGGGGATGAGTAGACCGTCCCCTGTCTCTGTGTCACAAACTCAGGGGATGAGTAGACAGCCCCCTGTCTCTGTATCACAAATTAAGGTATGAGTAGACCGTTCCCTGTCTCTGTATCAAAAATGTAGGGAATGAGTAGACCGTTCCCTGTCTCTGTATCAAAAATTTAGGGGATGAGTAAACCGCTCCCTGTGTCTGTATCACAAATTTAGGGGATGAGTAGAGAGCCCCCTGTCTCTGTATCACAAATTTAGGATATGAGTAGACCGCTCCCTGTCTCTGTATCACAAATTTAGGGGATGAGTAGACTGCCCCCAGTCTCTGTATCACAGACTCAGTGGATGAGAAGACGGGCCCCTGTCTCTGTATCAAAGACTCAGGGGATGAGTAGACCGCCCGCTGTTTCTGTATTATTGATTCATGGAATGAGTAGACCGCCCCATGTCTCTGCATCACAGACTCAGGGGATGAGTCGAGCGCCCCCTGTCTCTGGATCACAGAGTCAGTGGATGAGTAGACCGCCCCCTGTTTCTGTGTCACAGACACATGAATGAGTAGACCGCCCCCGGTTTCTGTATCACAGACTCAAGGGATTAGCACAGCGCCCCCTGTTTCTGTATCACAGACTCAGTGAATGAGTAGACCGCCCCCTGTCTCTGTATCACAGACTCATGAATGAGTAGACCGCCCCCTGTTTCTGTATCACATACTCAGGGGATGAGCAGAGCACCCCCTGTTTCTGTATCACAGACTCAGTGAATGAGTGGACCGCCCCCTGTCTCTGTGTCACAGACTCAGTGAATGAGTAGACTGCCCCCTGTCTCTGTATCACATACTCAGGGGATGAGCAGAGCACCCCCTGTTTCTGTATCACAGACTCAGTGCATGAGTAGACTGCCCCCTGTCTCTGCATCACATGCTCAGGGGATGAGTAGACTGCCCCCTGTCTCTGTATCTCAGAGTCAGTGGATGAGAAGACCGCACCCTGTCTCTGTCTCACAGACTCAGTGGATGAGAAGACCGCACCCTGTCTCGGACTCACAGACTCAGTGGATGAGGAGACCGCCCCCTGTCTCTGTATCTCAGAGTCAGTGGATGAATAGACCGCCCCCTGTCTCTGTCTCACAGACTCAGTGAATGAGTAGACCGCCCCCTTCCTCTGTATCACAGACCCAGGGGATGAGTAAACTGCCCCTTGTCTCTGTATCACAGACTCAGGGGATGAGTAGACCGCCCCCTGTCTCTGTATCACAGACTCAGGGGATGAGTAGACCGCCTCCTGTCTCTAATCACAGACTCAGGGGATGAGTAGGCCTTCCCCTGTCTCTGTATCACAGACTCAGGGGATGAGTAGACCGCCTCCTGTCTCTGTATCATAAACTCAGGGGATGAGTAGACTGTCCCCTTTCTCTGTATCACAGACTCAGGGCATGAGTAGACCGCCTCCTGTCTCTGTATCACAGACTCAGGGGATGAGTAGACCGTCCCCTGTCTCTGTGTCACAAACTCAGGGGATGAGTAGACCGCCCCCTGTCTCTGCATCACAAATTTAGGGGAAGAGTAGACTGCCCCCTGCCTTTGTATCACCCACTCAGGGGATGAGTAGACCGCCTCCTGTCTCTGTCTCACAAACTCAGGGGATGAGTAGACTGCCCCCTTTCTCTGTATCACAGACTCAGGGGATGAGTAGACCGCCGCCTGTCTCTGTATCACAGATTCAGGGGATGAGTAGACCGCCCCCTGTCTCTGTATCACAGAATCAGGGGATGAGTAGACCGCCCCCTTCCTCTGTATCACAGACCCAGGGGATGAGTAAACTGCCCCTTGTCTCTGTATCTCAGACTCAGGGGATGAGTAGACTGCCCCCTTTCTCTGTCTCACAGAATCAGGGGATGAGCAGACCGCTTCCTGTCTCTGTATCACAGACTCAGGGGATGAGTAGACCGTCCCCTGTCTCTGTATCACAAACTCAGGGGATGAGTAGACCGCCTCCTGTCTCTGTATCACAAACTCAGGGGATGAGTAGACTGCCCCCTTTCTCTGTATCACAGATTCAGGGGATGAGTAGACTGCCCCCTTTCTCTGTATCACAGATTCAGGGGATGAGTAGACCGCCTCCTGTCTCTGTATCACAGACTCAGGGGATGAGTAGACCGTCCCCTGTCTCTATATCACAGACTCAGGGGATGAGTAGACCGTCCCCTGTCTCTGTGTCACAAACTCAGGGGATGAGTAGACAGCCCCCTGTCTCTGTATCACAAATTAAGGTATGAGTAGACCGTTCCCTGTCTCTGTATCAAAAATGTAGGGAATGAGTAGACCGTTCCCTGTCTCTGTATCAAAAATTTAGGGGATGAGTAAACCGCTCCCTGTGTCTGTATCACAAATTTAGGGGATGAGTAGAGAGCCCCCTGTCTCTGTATCACAAATTTAGGATATGAGTAGACCGCTCCCTGTCTCTGTATCACAAATTTAGGGGATGAGTAGACTGCCCCCAGTCTCTGTATCACAGACTCAGTGGATGAGAAGACGGGCCCCTGTCTCTGTATCAAAGACTCAGGGGATGAGTAGACCGCCCCCTGTCTCTGTATCACAGATCAGTGAATGAGTTGACCGCCCCCAGTCTCTGTAACAGAGACTCAGTGGATGAGAAGACGGGCCATTGTCTCTGTATCAAAGACTCAGGGGATGAGTAGACTGCCCCCTGTCTCTGCATCACAGACTCAGTGGATGAGCAGACCGCCCCCTGTCTCTGTATCACAGATCAGTGAATGAGTTGACCGCCTCCTGTCTCTAATCACAGACTCAGGGGATGAGTAGGCCTTCCCCTGTCTCTGTATCACAGACTCAGTGGATGAGTAGACCGCCTCCTGTCTCTGTATCATAAACTCAGGGGATGAGTAGACTGTCCCCTTTCTCTGTATCACAGACTCAGGGCATGAGTAGACCGCCTCCTGTCTCTGTATCACAGACTCAGGGGATGAGTAGACCGTCCCCTGTCTCTGTGTCACAAACTCAGGGGATGAGTAGACCGCCCCCTGTCTCAGCATCACAAATTTAGGGGAAGAGTAGACCGCCCCCTGCCTTTGTATCACCCACTCAGGGGATGAGTAGACCGCCTCCTGTCTCTGTATCATAAACTCAGGGGATGAGTAGACTGTCCCCTTTCTCTGTATCACAGACTCAGGGCATGAGTAGACCGCCTCCTGTCTCTGTATCACAGACTCAGGGGATGAGTAGACCGTCCCCTGTCTCTGTGTCACAAACTCAGGGGATGAGTAGACCGCCCCCTGTCTCTGCATCACAAATTTAGGGGAAGAGTAGACTGCCCCCTGCCTTTGTATCACCCACTCAGGGGATGAGTAGACCGCATCCTGTCTCTGTATCACAAACTCAGGGGATGAGTAGACTGCCCCCTTTCTCTGTATCACAGACTCAGGGGATGAGTAGACCGCCTCCTGTCTCTGTATCACAGACTCAGGGGATGAGTAGACCGTCCCCTGTCTCTGTATCACAGACTCAGGGGATGAGTAGACCGTCCCCTGTCTCTGTGTCACAAACTCAGGGGATGAGTAGACAGCCCCCTGTCTCTGTATCACAAATTAAGGTATGAGTAGACCGTTCCCTGTCTCTGTATCAAAAATGGAGGGAATGAGTAGACCGTTCCCTGTCTCTGTATCAAAAATTTAGGGGATGAGTAAACCGCTCCCTGTGTCTGTATCACAAATTTAGGGGATGAGTAGACCGCTCCCTGTCTCTGTATCACAAATTTAGGGGATGAGTAGAGAGCCCCCTGTCTCTGTATCACAAATTTAGGGGATGAGTAGACTGCCCCCAGTCTCTGCATCACAGACTCAGTGGATGAGAAGACGGGCCATTGTCTCTGTATCAAAGACTCAGGGGATGAGTAGACCGCCTCCTGTCTCTGTATCACAGACTCAGGGGATGAGTAGACCGCCCCCTGTCTCTGTATCACAGACTCAGGGGATGAGTAGACCGCCCCCTGTCTCTGTATCACAGAATCAGGGGATGAGTAGACCGCCCCCTTCCTCTGTATCAGAGACCCAGGGGATGAGTAAACTGCCCCTTGTCTCTGTATCTCAGACTCAGGGGATGAGTAGACTGCCCCCTTTCTCTGTATCACAGAATCAGGGGATGAGCAGACCGCTTCCTGTCTCTGTATCACAGACTCATGGGATGAGTAGACCGTCCCCTGTCTCTGTATCACAAACTCAGGGGATGAGTAGACCGCCTCCTGTCTCTGTATCACAAACTCAGGGGATGAGTAGACTGCCCCCTTTCTCTGTATCACAGATTCAGGGGATGAGTAGACTGCCCCCTTTCTCTGTATCACAGATTCAGGGGATGAGTAGACCGCCTCCTGTCTCTGTATCACAGACTCAGGGGATGAGTAGACCGTCCCCTGTCTCTGTATCACAGACTCAGGGGATGAGTAGACCGTCCCCTGTCTCTGTGTCACAAACTCAGGGGATGAGTAGACAGCCCCCTGTCTCTGTATCACAAATTTAGAGATGAGTAGACCGTTCCCTGTCTCTGTATCAAAAATGTAGGGAATGAGTAGACCGTTCCCTGTCTCTGTATCAAAAATTTAGGGGATGAGTAAACCGCTCCCTGTGTCTGTATCACAAATTTAGGGGATGAGTAGAGAGCCCCCTGTCTCTGTATCACAAATTTAGGATATGAGTAGACCGCTCCCTGTCTCTGTATCACAAATTTAGGGGATGAGTAGACTGCCCCCAGTCTCTGTATCACAGACTCAGTGGATGAGAAGACGGGCCCCTGTCTCTGTATCAAAGACTCAGGGGATGAGTAGACCGCCCCCTGTCTCTGTATCACAGATCAGTGAATGAGTTGACCGCCCCCAGTCTCTGTAACAGAGACTCAGTGGATGAGAAGACGGGCCATTGTCTCTGTATCAAAGACTCAGGGGATGAGTAGACTGCCCCCTGTCTCTGCATCACAGACTCAGTGGATGAGCAGACCGCCCCCTGTCTCTGTATCACAGATCAGTGAATGAGTTGACCGCCTCCTGTCTCTAATCACAGACTCAGGGGATGAGTAGGCCTTCCCCTGTCTCTGTATCACAGACTCAGGGGATGAGTAGACCGCCTCCTGTCTCTGTATCATAAACTCAGGGGATGAGTAGACTGTCCCCTTTCTCTGTATCACAGACTCAGGGCATGAGTAGACCGCCTCCTGTCTCTGTATCACAGACTCAGGGGATGAGTAGACCGTCCCCTGTCTCTGTGTCACAAACTCAGGGGATGAGTAGACCGCCCCCTGTCTCTGCATCACAAATTTAGGGGAAGAGTAGACCGCCCCCTGCCTTTGTATCACCCACTCAGGGGATGAGTAGACCGCCTCCTGTCTCTGTATCACAAACTCAGTGGATGAGTAGACTGCCCCCTTTCTCTGTATCACAGACTCAGGGGATGAGTAGACCGCCTCCTGTCTCTGTATCACAGACTCAGGGGATGAGTAGACCGCCCCCTGTCTCTGTATCACAGACTCAGGGGATGAGTAGACCGCCCCCTGTCTCTGTATCACAGAATCAGGGGATGAGTAGACCGCCCCCTTCCTCTGTATCACAGACCCAGGGGATGAGTAAACTGCCCCTTGTCTCTGTATCTCAGACTCAGGGGATGAGTAGACTGCCCCCTTTCTCTGTATCACAGAATCAGGGGATGAGCAGACCGCTTCCTGTCTCTGTATCACAGACTCAGGGGATGAGTAGACCGTCCCCTGTCTCTGTATCACAAACTCAGGGGATGAGTAGACCGCCTCCTGTCTCTGTATCACAAACTCAGGGGATGAGTAGACTGCCCCCTTTCTCTGTATCACAGATTCAGGGGATGAGTAGACTGCCCCCTTTCTCTGTATCACAGATTCAGGGGATGAGTAGACCGCCTCCTGTCTCTGTATCACAGACTCAGGGGATGAGTAGACCGTCCCCTGTCTCTGTATCACAGACTCAGGGGATGAGTAGACCGTCCCCTGTCTCTGTGTCACAAACTCAGGGGATGAGTAGACAGCCCCCTGTCTCTGTATCACAAATTAAGGTATGAGTAGACCGTTCCCTGTCTCTGTATCAAAAATGTAGGGAATGAGTAGACCGTTCCCTGTCTCTGTATCAAAAATTTAGGGGATGAGTAAACCGCTCCCTGTGTCTGTATCACAAATTTAGGGGATGAGTAGACCGCCCCCTGTCTCTGTATCACAAATTTAGGATATGAGTAGACCGCTCCCTGTCTCTGTCTCACAAATTTAGGGGATGAGTAGACTGCCCCCAGTCTCTGTATCACAGACTCAGTGGATGAGAAGACGGGCCCCTGTCTCTGTATCAAAGACTCAGGGGATGAGTAGACCGCCCCCTGTCTCTGTATCACAGATCAGTGAATGAGTTGACCGCCCCCAGTCTCTGTATCAGAGACTCAGTGGATGAGAAGACGGGCCATTGTCTCTGTATCAAAGACTCAGGGGATGAGTAGACTGCCCCCTGTCTCTGCATCACAGACTCAGTGGATGAGTAGACCGCCCCCTGTCTCTGCATCACAAATTTAGGGGAAGAGTAGACCGCCCCCTGCCTTTGTATCACCCACTCAGGGGATGAGTAGACCGCCTCCTGTCTCTGTATCACAAACTCAGGGGATGAGTAGACTGCCCCCTTTCTCTGTATCACAGACTCAGGGGATGAGTAGACCGCCTCCTGTCTCTGTATCACAGACTCAGGGGATGAGTAGACCGCCCCCTGTCTCTGTATCACAGACTCAGGGGATGAGTAGACCGCCCCCTGTCTCTGTATCACAGAATCAGGGGATGAGTAGACCGCCCCCTTCCTCTGTATCACAGACCCAGGGGATGAGTAAACTGCCCCTTGTCTCTGTATCTCAGACTCAGGGGATGAGTAGACTGCCCCCTTTCTCTGTATCACAGAATCAGGGGATGAGCAGACCGCTTCCTGTCTCTGTATCACAGACTCAGGGGATGAGTAGACCGTCCCCTGTCTCTGTATCACAAACTCAGGGGATGAGTAGACCGCCTCCTGTCTCTGTATCACAAACTCAGGGGATGAGTAGACTGCCCCCTTTCTCTGTATCACAGATTCAGGGGATGAGTAGACTGCCCCCTTTCTCTGTATCACAGATTCAGGGGATGAGTAGACCGCCTCCTGTCTCTGTATCACAGACTCAGGGGATGAGTAGACCTTCCCCTGTCTCTGTATCACAGACTCAGGGGATGAGTAGACCGTCCCCTGTCTCTGTGTCACAAACTCAGGGGATGAGTAGACAGCCCCCTGTCTCTGTATCACAAATTAAGGTATGAGTAGACCGTTCCCTGTCTCTGTATCAAAAATGTAGGGAATGAGTAGACCGTTCCCTGTCTCTGTATCAAAAATTTAGGGGATGAGTAAACCGCTCCCTGTGTCTGTATCACAAATTTAGGGGATGAGTAGAGAGCCCCCTGTCTCTGTATCACAGACTCAGTGGATGAGAAGACGGGCCCCTGTCTCTGTATCAAAGACTCAGGGGATGAGTAGACCGCCCCCTGTCTCTGTATCACAGATCAGTGAATGAGTTGACCGCCCCCAGTCTCTGTTTCAGAGACTCAGTGGATGAGAAGACGGGCCCCTGTCTCTGTATCAAAGACTCAGGGGATGAGTAGACCGCCCCCTGTCTCTGTATCACAGATCAGTGAATGAGTTGACCGCCCCCAGTCTCTGTATCAGAGACTCAGTGGATGAGAAGACGGGCCATTGTCTCTGTATCAAAGACTCAGGGGATGAGTAGACTGCCCCCTGTCTCTGCATCACAGACTCAGTGGATGAGCAGACCGCCCCCTGTCTCTGTATCACAGATCAGTGAATGAGTTGACCGCCCCTTGTCTCTGTATCACAGACTCAGTGGATGAGAAGACCGCCCCCTGTCTCTGTATCACAGACTCAGTGGATGAGTAGAACACCCCCTGTCTCTGTATCACAGACACAGTGGATGAGTAGACCGTCACCTGTCTCTGGATCACAGAGTCAGTGGATGAGTAGAACGCCCCCTGTTTCTGTGTCACAGACACATGAATGAGCAGACCGCCCCCTGTTTCTGTATCACAGACTCAGGGGATGAGCAGAGCGCCCCCTGTTACTGTATCACAGACTCAGTGAATGAGTAGACCGCCCCCTGTCTCTGTATCACAGACTCATGAATGAGTAGACCGCCCCCTGTTTCTGTATCACAGACTCAGTGAATGAGTAGACCGCCCCCTGTCTCTGTGTCACAGACTCAGTGAATGAGTAGACCGCCCCCTGTCTCTGTATCACATACTCAGGGGATGAGCAGAGCACCCCCTGTTTCTGAATCACAGACTCAGGGGATGAGTAGACTGCCCCCTGTCTCTGTATCTCAGAGTCAGTGGATGAGAAGACCGCACCCTGTCTCTGTCTCACAGACTCAGTGGATGAGAAGACCGCACCCTGTCTCGGTCTCACAGACTCAGTGGATGAGTAGACCGCCCCCTGTCTCTGTATCTCAGAGTCAGTGGATGAGTAGACCGCCCCCTGTCTCTGTCTCACAGACTCAGTGAATGAGTAGACCGCCCCCTGTCTCTGTATCACATACTCAGGGGATGAGTAGACCGCCCCCTGTCTCTGTATAACAGAGTCAGTGGATGAGTAGACCGCCCCCTGTCTCTGTCTCTCAGAGTCAGTGGATGAGAAGACCGCCCCCTGTCTCTTTATCTCAGAGTCAGTGGATGAGTAGACCACCCCCTGTCTCTGTATCTCAGACTCAGTGGATGAGTAGAACCCCCCCTGTCTCTGTATCACAGAATCAGGGGATGTGTAGACCCCCCCCTGTCTCTGTATCACTGACTCAGGGGATGAGTAGACCGTCCCCTGTCTTTGCATCACAGACTCAGCTGATGAGTAGACGGCCCCCTGTCTTTTTATCACACACTCGGGGGATGAGTAGACCACCCTATGTCTCTGCATCACAGACTCAGGGGATGAGTAGAACCCCCCCTGTCTCTGTATCACAGAATCAGGGGATGTGTAGACCCCCCCCCTGTCTCTGTATCACTGACTCAGGGGATGAGTAGACCGCCCCCTGTCTCTGTATCTCAGACTCAGGTGATGTGTAGACCACACACATTCTCTGTATGACAGACTTAGTGGATGAGTAGACCGCCCCCTGTCTCTGTATCACAGACCCAGGGGATGAGTAGACCGCCCCCTGTCTCTGGATCACAGAGTCAGTGGATGAGTAGATCGCCGCTTGTCTCTGTATCACAGACACAGTGGATGAGCAGACCGCCCCCTGTCTCTGGATCACAGAGTCAGTGGATGAGTAGACCGCCCCCTGTCTCTGTATCACAGACTCAGTGGATGAGTAGACCGCCCCCTGTCTCTGTATCACATACTCAGGGGATGAGTAGATCGCCCCCTGCTTCTGTATCACAGACTCAGTGAATGAGTAGACCGCCCCCTGTCTCTGTATCACAGACTCAGTGGATGAGTAGACCGCCCCCTGTCTCTGTATCATAGCTTCAGTGGATGAGTAGACCACCCCCTGTCTCTGTATCACAAATTTAGGGGATGAGTAGTCCGCCCCCTGTTTCTGCATCACATACTCAGGGGATGAGTAGACCGTCCCCTGTCTCTGTATCACAGACTCAGTGGATGAGTAGACCGCCCCCTGTCTCTGTATCACAGACTCAGTGGATGAGTAGACCGCCCCCTGTCTCTGTATCATAGCTTCAGTGGATGAGTAGACCACCCCCTGTCTCTGTATCACAAATTTAGGGGATGAGTAGACCGCCCCCTGTCTCTGTATAACAAATTTAGGGGATGAGTAGACCGCCCCCTGTCTCTGTATCACAGACTCAGTGGATGAGTAGACGGGCCCCTGTCTCTGTATCAAAGACTCAGGGGATGAATAGACCGCCCCCTGTCTCTGTATCACAGACTCAAGGGATGAGTAGACCGCCCCCAGTCTCTGTATCACAGATCAGTGAATGAGTAGACCGCCCCCTGTCTCTGCATCACAGACTCAGTGGATGAGAAGATCGCCCCCTGTCTCTGTATCACAGACTCAGTGGATGAGTAAACTGCCCCTTGTCTCTGTATCTCAGACTCAGGGGATGAGTAGACTGCCCCCTTTCTCTGTATCACAGACTCAGGGAATGAGTAGTCCGCCCCCTGTCTCTTTATCACAGATACAGTGGATGAGTAGACCGCCCCCAGTCTCTGTTTCACAGACTCAGTGGATGAGAAGAAGGGCCCCTGTCTCTGTATCAAAGACTCAGGGAATGAGTAGACCGCCCCCTGTCTCTTTATCACAGATTCAGTGGATGAGTAGACCGCCCCCAGTCTCTGTATCACAGACTCAGTGGATGAGAAGACGGGCCCCTGTCTCTGTATCAAAGACTCAGGGGATGAGTAGACCGCCCCCTGTCTCTGTATCACAGACTCAGGGGATGAGTAGAGCGCCCCCTGTCTCTGTATCACATACTCAGGGGATGAGGGGACCGCCCCCTGTCTCTTTATCTCAGAGTCAGTGGATGAGAAGACCACTCCCTGTCTCTGTATCACAAATTTAGGGGATGAGTAGACCGCCCCCTGTCTCTGTATCACAAATTTAGGGAATGAGTAGACCGCTCCCTGTCTTTGTATCACAAATTTAGGGGATGAGTAGACCGCCCCCTGTCTCTGGATCACAGATTCAGTGGATGAGTAGACGGGCCCCTGTCTCTGTATCAAAGACTCAGGGGATGAATAGACCGCCCCCTGTCTCTGTATCATAGACTCAGGGGATGAGTAGACCGCCTCCTGTCTCTGTATCACAGACTCAAGGGATGAGTCGACCGCCCCCAGTCTCTGTATCACAGATCAGTGAATGAGTAGACCGCCCCCTGTCTCTGCATCACAGACTCAGTGGATGAGAAGATCGCCCCCTGTCTCTGTATCACAGACTCAGTGGATGCGTAAACTGACCCTTGTCTCTGTATCTCAGACTCAGGGGATGAGTAGACTGCCCCCTTTCTCTGTATCACAGACTCAGGGAATGAGTAGACCGCCCCCTGTCTCTTTATCACAGAATCAGTGGATGAGTACACCGCCCCCAGTCTCTGTTTCACAGACTCAGTGGATGAGAAGACGGGCCCCTGTCTCTGTATCAAAGACTCAGGGAATGAGTAGACCGCCCCCTGTCTCTTTATCGCAGATTCAGTGGATGAGTAGACCGCCCCCAGTCTCTGTATCACAGACTCAGTGGATGAGAAGACGGGCCCCTGTCTCTCTATCAAAGACTCAGGGGATGAGTAGACCGCCCCCTGTCTCTGTATCACAGACTCAGGGGATGAGTAGAGCGCCCCCTGTCTCTGTATCACATACTCAGGGGATGAGGGGACCGCCCCCTGTCTCTTTATCTCAGAGTCAGTGGATGAGAAGACCACTCCCTGTCTCTGTATCACAAATGTAGGGGATGAGTAGACCGCTCCCTGTCTCTGTATCACAAATTTAGGGAATGAGTAGACCGCTCCCTGTCTTTGTATCACAAATTTAGGGGATGAGTAGACCGCCCCCTGTCTCTGGATCACAGACTCAGTGGATGAGTAGACCGCCCCCTGTCTCTGCATCACAGACTCAGGGGATGAGTAGAACCCCCCCCTGTCTCTGTATCACAGAATCAGGGGATGACTAGACCGCCCCTGTCTCTGTATCACTGACTCAGGGGATGAGTAGACCGCCTCCTGTCTCTGTATCACAGACTCAGGGGATGAGTAGACCGCCCCCTGTCTCTGTATCACAGACTCAGGGGATGAGTAGACCGCCCCCTTTCTCTGTATCACACAATCGGGGGATGAGTAGTCCGCCCCCTGCCTCTGTATCACAGACTCAGGGAATGAGTAGACCGTCCACTGTCTCTGTATGACAGACTCAGGTGATGTGTAGACCGCCCCCTGTCTCTGTATCACAGACCCAGGGGATGAGTAAACTGCCCCTTGTCTCTGTATCTCAGACTCAGGGGATGAGTAGACCGCCCCCTTTCTCTGTATCACACAATCGGGGGATGAGTAGATCGCCCCCTGCCTCTGTATCACAGACTCAGGGAATGAGTAGACACCTCCTGTCTCTTTATCACATACTCGGGGGATGAGTAGACCGCCCCCTGTCTCTGTATGACAGACTCAGGTGATGTGTAGACCACACACATTCTCTGTATGACAGACTCAGTGGATGAGTAGACTGCCCCCTGTCTCTGTATCACAGAGCCAGGGGATGAGTAAACTGCCCCTTGTCTCTGTATCTCAGACTCAGGGGATGAGTAGACCGCCCCCTTTCTCTGTATCACACAATCGGGGGATGAGTAGACCGCCCCCTGCCTCTGTATCACAGACTCAGGGAATGAGTAGACCGCCCCCTGTCTCTGTATCACAGACTCAGGGGATGAGTAGTCCACCCCCTTTCTCTGTATCACACAATCGGGGGATGAGTAGACCGCCCCCTGCCTCTGTATCACAGACTCAGGGAATGAGTAGACCGCCCCCTGTCTCTGTATCACATACTCAGGGGATGAGTAGACCGCCCCCTGTCTCTGTATCACAGACTCAGGGGATGAGTAGACCGCCCCCTGTCTCTGTATCACAGCGTCAGTGGATGAGTAGACCACCCCCTGTCTCTGTATCACAAATTTAGGGGATGAGTAGACCGCCCCCTGTCTCTGTATCACAGACTCAGTGGATGAGTAGACCGCCTCCTGTCTCTGTATCACAGACTCAAGGGATGAGTAAACTGCCCCTTGTCTCTGTATCTCAGACTTAGGGGATGGGTAGACTGCCCCCTTTCTCTTTATCACAGACTCAGGGAATGAGTAGACCGCCCCCAGTCTCTGTATCACAGACTCAGTGGATGAGAAGACGGGCCCCTGTCTCTGTATCAAAGAATCAGGGGATGAGTAGACAGCCCCCAGTCTCTGTATCACAGACTCAGTGGATGAGAAGACGGGCCCCTGTCTCTGTATCAAAGACGCAGGGGATGAGTAGACCGCCCCCTGTCTCTGTATCAGAGACACAGTGGATGAGTAAACTGCCCCTTGTCTCTGGATCACAGAGTCAGTGGATGAGCAGACCGCCCCCTGTCTCTGGATCACAGAGTCAGTGGATGAGTAGACCGCCCCCTGTTTCTGTATCACAGACTCAGGGGATGAGTAGACCGCCCCCTGTCTCTGTATGACAGACTCAGGGGATGAGTAGACCGCCCGCTTTCTCTGTATCACAGACTCAGGGGATGAGTCGACCGCCCCCTTCCTCTGTATCACAGACCCAGGGGATGAGTAAACTGCCCCTTGTCTCTGTATCTCAGACTCGGGGAATGAGTAGACTGCCCCCTTTCTCTGTATCACAGACCCAGGGGATGAGTAAACTGCCCCTTTGCCTATGTATCACAGACTCAGGGGATGAGTAGACCGCCTCCTGTCTCTATATCACAGACTCAGGTGATGAGTAGACCGCACACTTTCTCTTTATCACACACTCAGTGGATGAGAAGACAGCCTCCTGTCTCTATATCACAGACTCAGTGGATGAGAAGATCGCCCCCTGTCTCTGTATCTCAGATTCAGTGGATGAGAAGACCGCCCCCTGTCTCTTTATCTCAGAGTCAGTGGATGAGAAGATCGCCCCCTGTCTCTTTATCTCAGAGTCAGTGGATGAGTAGACCACCCCATGTCTCTGCATCACAGACTCAGTGTATGAGTAGACCGTCCCCTGTCGATGTATCACAGACTCAGCTGATGAGTAGACGGCCCCCTGTCTTTTTATCACACACTCAGGGGATGAGTAGACCCCCCCTGTCTCTGTATCACAGAATCAGGGGATGACTAGACCGCCCCCTGTCTCTTTATCACAGTCTCAGGGGATGAGTAGACCGTCCCCTTCCTCTGTATCACAGACCCAGGGTATGAGTAAACTGCCCCTTGTCTCTGTATCCCAGACTCAGGGGATGAGTAGACCGCCCCCTGTCTCTTTATCACAGACTCAGGGGATGAGTAGACCCCCCCCCTGTCTCTGTATCACTGACTCAGGGAATGAGTAGAACGCCCCCTGTCTCTTTATCACAGACTCAGGGGATGAGTAGACCGTCCCCTTCCTCTGTATGACAGACTCAGTGGATGAGCAGACCGCCCCCTGTCTCTGTATAACAAACTCGGGATGAGTAGACCGCCCCCTGTCTCTGAATCACAGATCCATGGGATGAGTAGACCGCCCCCTGCCTCTGTATCGCAGACTCAGGGAATGAGTAGACCGCCTCCTGTCTCTTTATCACATACTCGGGGGATGAGTAGACCGCCCCCTGTCTCTGTATCACAGACTCAGGGGATGAGTAGTCCGCCCCCTGTTTCTGTATCACAGACTCAGTGAATGAGTAAACCGCCCCCTGTCTCTGTATCACAGCTTCAGTGGATGAGTAGACCACCCCCTGTCTCTGTATAACAAATTTAGGGGATGAGTAGACCGCCCCCTGTCTCTGTATCACAAATTTAGGGAATGAGTAGACCGCTTCCTGTCTCTGTATCACAAATTTAGGGAATGAGTAGACCGCTTCCTGTCTCTGTATAACAAATTTAGGGGATGAGTAGACCGCCCCCAGTCTCTGTATCACAGATTCAGTGGATGAGTAGACGGGCCCCTCTCTCTGTGTCAAAGACTCAGGGGATGAATAGACCGCCCCCTGTCTCTGTATCATAGACTCAGGGGATGAGTAGACCGCCTCCTGTCTCTGTATCACAGACTCAAGGGATGAGTAGACCGCCCGCTGTCTCTGTATCACAGATCAGTGAATGAGTTGACCGCCCCCTGTCTCTGCATCACAGACTCAGTGGATGAGAAGATCGCCCCCTGTCTCTGTATCACAGACTCAGTGGATGAGTAAACTGCCCCTTGTCTCTGTATCTCAGACTCAGGGGATGAGTAGACTGCCCCCTTTCTCTGTATCACAGACTCAGGGAATGACGAGACCGCCCCCTGTCTCTTTATCACAGACTCAGTGGATGAGCAGTCCGCCCCCAGTCTCTGTATCACAGACTCAGTGGATGAGAAGACGGGCCCCTGTCTCTGTATCAAAGACTCAGGGGATGAGTAGACCGCCCCCAGTCTCTGTATCACAGACTCAGTGGATGAGATGACGGGCCCCTGTCTCTGTATCAAAGACTCAGGGGATGAGTAGACCGCCCCCTGTCTCTGTATCACAGACTCAGGGGATGAGTAGAGCGCCCCCTGTTTCTGTATCACATACTCAGGGGATGAGGAGACCGCCCCCTGTCTCTGTACCACATACTCAGGGGATGAGGAGACCGCCCCCTGTCTCTTTATCACAGAGTCAGTGGATGAGAAGACCACTCCCTGTCTCTGTATCACAAATTTAGGGAATGAGTAGACCTCTCCCTGTCTCTGTATCACAAATTTAGGGGACGAGTAGACCGCCCCCTGTCTCTGTATCACAGACTCAGTGGATGAGTAGACGGGCCCCTGTCTCTCCATCAAAGACTCAGGGGATGAAAAGACCGCCCCCTGTCTCTGTATCATAGACTCAGGGGATGAGTAGACCGCCTCCTGTCTCTGTATCATAGACTCAGTGGATGAGTAGAGCGCCCCCTGTCTCTGTATCACAGACACAGTGGATGAGAAGACCGCCCCCTGTCTCTGTATCACAGACTCAGGGGATGAGTAGACCGCCCCCTGTCTCTGTATCACAGACTCAGGGGATGAGTAGAGCGCCCCCTGTCTCTGTATCACAGACACAGTGGATGAGAAGACCGCACCCTGTTTCTGTATCACAGACTCAGGGGAAGAGTAGACCGTCCCCTTCCTCTGTATCACATCCCAGGGTATGAGTGAACTGCCCCTTGTCTCTGTATCTCAGACTCAGGGGATGAGTGGACTGCCCCCTTTCTCTGCATCACAGACTCAGGGGATGAGTCGACCGCCCCCTGTCTCTGTATCACAGCTTCAGTGGATGAGTAGACCACCCCCTGTCTCTGTATCACAAATTTTGGGGATGAGTAGACCGCTTCCTGTCTCTGTATCACAAATTTAGGGAATGAGTAGACCGCTTCCTGTCTCTGCATAACAAATTTAGGGGATGAGTAGACGGGCCCCTGTCTCTGTATCAAAGACTCAGGGGATGAATAGACCACCCCCTGTCTCTGTATCATAGACTCAGGGGATGAGTAGACCGCCCCCTGTCTCTGTATCACAGATCAGTGAATGAGTTGACCGCCCCCTGTCTCTGCATCACAGACTCAGTAGATGAGAAGATCGCCCCCTGTCTCTGTATCACAGACTGAGTGGATGAGTAAACTGCCCCTTGTCTCTGCATCTCAGAATCAGGGGATGAGTAGACCGTCCCCTTTCTCTGTATCACACACTCAGGGAATGAGCAGACTGCCCCCTGTCTCTTTATCACAGACTCAGTGGATGAGTAGACCGCCCCCAGTCTCTGTATCACAGACTCAGTGGATGAGAAGACGGGCCCCTGTCTCTGTATCAAAGACTCAGGGGATGAGTAGACCGCCCGCTGTTTCTGTATTATTGATTCATGGAATGAGTAGACCGCCCCATGTCTCTGCATCACAGACTCAGGGGATGAGTCGAGCGCCCCCTGTCTCTGTGTCACAGACTCAGGGGATGAGTAGACCGCCCCCTGTCTCTCTATCACAAACTGAGGGGATAAGTAGACTGCCCCCTGTCTCTGTGACACAGACTCAGGGGATGAGTAGACCATCCCCTGTCTCTGTATCACAGAATCAGGGGATGAGTAGACCGCCATTTGTCTCAGTTTCACAAACTCAGGGGATGAGTAGACCGCCCCCTGTCCCTGTGTCACAGACTCAGGGGATGAGTAGACCGCCCCTTGTCTCTCTATCACAAACTCAGGCGATGAGTAGACCGTCCCCTGTCTCTGTATCACAAACTGAGGGGATAAGTAGACCGCCCCCTGTCTCTGTATCACAGACTCAGGGAATGCGTAGACCGCCCCCTGTCTCTGTATCACAGAATCAGGGGATGAGTAGACCGCCCCTTGTCTCAGTATCACAAACTCAGGGGATGAGTAGACCGTCCCCTGTCTTTGTATAACACACTCAGTGGATGAGCAGACTGCCCCATGTCTCTGTATCACAAATTTAGGGGATGAGTAGACCACCCCCTGTCTCTGTATCACAAACTCAGGGGATGAGTAGACCGTCCCCTGTCTTTGTATCATACACTCAGTGGATGAGCAGACGGCACCCTGTCTCTGTATCACAGACTCAGGGGATGAGTAGACCGCCTCCTGTCTCTGTATCATAGACTCAGGGGATGAGTAGACCGTCTCCTGTCTTTGTATCACAGACTCAGGGGATGAGTAGACCGCCTCCTGTCTCTGTGTCACAGACTCAGGGGATGATTAGACAGCCCCCTTTCTCTGTATCACAGACTCAGGGGATGAGTATACCGCCTCCGGTCTCTGTATCACAGACTCAGGGGATGAGTAGACCGTCCCCTGTCTTTGTATCACAGACTCAGGGGATGATTAGACAGACCCCTTTCTCTGTATCACAGACTCAGGGGATGATTAGACAGCCCCCTTTCTCTGCATCACAGACTCAGGGGATGAGTAGACCGCCCCCTGTTTCTGTATCATTGATTCAGCGGATGAGTAGACCGCCCCCTGTCTCTGTATAACAGACTCGGGGGATGAGTAGACCGCCCCCTGTCTCTGTATCACAGACTCAGGGGATGAGTAGAGCGCACCCTGTCTCTGTATCACACACTCGGGGATGAGTAAACCGCCCCCTGTCTCTGTAATACAGACTCAGGGGATGAGTAGACCGCCCCCTGACTCTGTATCACAGACTCAGGGGATGAGTACACCGCCCCCTGTTTCTGTCTCATTGATTCAGGGGATGAGTAGACCGCCCCCTGTATCTGTGTCACAGACGCAGGGGATGAGAAGACCGCCCCCTGACTCTGTATCACAGACCCAGGGGATGAGCAAACTGCCCCTTGTCTCTGTATCTCAGTTTCAGGGGATGAGTAGACCACTGCCTGTCTCTGTATCACACACTCGGGGGATGAGTAGACCGCCCCCTGTCTCTGTGTCACAAACTCAGGGGATGAGTAGACCGCCCCCTGTCTCCGTATCACAGACTCAGGGGATGAGTACAGCACCCCCTGTTTCTGTATCATTGATTCAGAAGAAGAGTAGACAGCCCCCTTTCTCTGTGTCACAGACTCAGGGGATGAGTAGACCGCCCCCTGTCGCTGTATCACACATTCGGGGATGAGTAGACCGCACCCTGTCCCTGTATCACAGACTCAGGGGATGAGTACACCGCCCCCTTTTTCTGTATTATTGATTCATGGAATGAGTAGACCGCCCCCTTTCTCTATGTCACAGACTCAGGGGATGAGTAGACCGCCCCCTGTCTCTGTATCACATACTCAGGGGATGAGTAGACCGCCCCCTGTCCCTGTATCACAGACTCAGCGGTTGAGTAGACCGCCCCCTGTCTCTGTATCACATACTCAGGGGATGAGTAGACCGCCCCCTGTCCCTGTATCACAGACTCAGCGGTTGAGTAGACCGCCCCCTGTCTCTGCATGACAGACTCAGGGGATAAGTAGAGCGCCCCCTGTCTCTGTGTCACAGACTCAGGGGATGAGTAGACCGCCCCCTGTCTCTCTATCACAAACTGAGGGGATAAGTAGACTGCCCCCTGTCTCTGTGACACAGACTCAGGGGAAGAGTAGACCGTCCCCTGTCTCTGTTTCACAAACTCAGGGGATGAGAAGAACGTCCCCTGTCTCTGTATCACAAACTGAGGGGATAAGTAGACCGCCCCCTGTCTCTGTATCACAGACTCAGGGGATGAATAGACCACCCCCTGTCTCTGTATCATAGACTCAGGGGATGAGTAGACCGCCCCCTGTCTCTGTATCACAGATCAGTGAATGAGTTGACCGCCCCCTGTCTCTGCATCACAGACTCAGTAGATGAGAAGATCGCCCCCTGTCTCTGTATCACAGACTGAGTGGATGAGTAAACTGCCCCTTGTCTCTGCATCTCAGAATCAGGGGATGAGTAGACCGTCCCCTTTCTCTGTATCACACACTCAGGGAATGAGCAGACTGCCCCCTGTCTCTTTATCACAGACTCAGTGGATGAGTAGACCGCCCCCAGTCTCTGTATCACAGACTCAGTGGATGAGAAGACGGGCCCCTGTCTCTGTATCAAAGACTCAGGCGATGAGTAGACCGCCCGCTGTTTCTGTATTATTGATTCATGGAATGAGTAGACCGCCCCCTGTCTCTATGTCACAGACTCAGGGCATGAGTAGACCGCCCCCTGTCCCTGTGTCACAGACTCAGGGGTTGAGTAGACCGCCCCATGTCTCTGCATCACAGACTCAGGGGATGAGTCGAGCGCCCCCTGTCTCTGTGTCACAGACTCAGGGGATGAGTAGACCGCCCCCTGTCTCTCTATCACAAACTGAGGGGATAAGTAGACTGCCCCCTGTCTCTGTGACACAGACTCAGGGGATGAGTAGACCGTCCCCTGTCTCTGTATCACAGAATCAGGGGATGAGTAGACCGCCATTTGTCTCAGTTTCACAAACTCAGGGGATGAGTAGACCGCCCCCTGTCCCTGTGTCACAGACTCAGGGGATGAGTAGACCGCCCCTTGTCTCAGTATCACAAACTCAGGGGATGAGTAGACCGTCCCCTGTCTTTGTATAACACACTCAGTGGATGAGCAGACTGCACCATGTCTCTGTATCACAAATTTAGGGGATGAGTAGACCACCCCCTGTCTCTGTATCACAAACTCAGGGGATGAGTAGACCGTCCCCTGTCTTTGTATCATACACTCAGTGGATGAGCAGACGGCACCCTGTCTCTGTATCACAGACTCAGGGGATGAGTAGACCGCCTCCTGTCTCTGTATCATAGACTCAGGGGATGAGTAGACCGTCTCCTGTCTTTGTATCACAGACTCAGGGGATGAGTAGACCGCCTCCTGTCTCTGTGTCACAGACTCAGGGGATGATTAGACAGCCCCCTTTCTCTGTATCACAGACTCAGGGGATGAGTATACCGCCTCCGGTCTCTGTATCACAGACTCAGGGGATGAGTAGACCGTCCCCTGTCTTTGTATCACAGACTCAGGTGATGATTAGACAGCCCCCTTTCTCTGTATCACAGACTCAGGGGATGATTAGACAGCCCCCTTTCTCTGCATCACAGACTCAGGGGATGAGTAGACCGCCCCCTGTTTCTGTATCATTGATTCAGCGGATGAGTAGACCGCCCCCTGTCTCTGTATAACAGACTCGGGGGATGAGTAGACCGCCCCCTGTCTCTGTATCACAGACTCAGGGGATGAGTAGAGCGCACCCTGTCTCTGTATCACACACTCGGGGATGAGTAAACTGCCCCCTGTCTCTGTAATACAGACTCAGGGGATGAGTAGACCGCCCCCTGACTCTGTATCACAGACTCAGGGGATGAGTACACCGCCCCCTGTTTCTGTCTCATTGATTCAGGGGATATGTAGACCGCCCCCTGTATCTGTGTCACAGACGCAGGGGATGAGAAGACCGCCCCCTGACTCTGTATCACAGACCCAGGGGATGAGCAAACTGCCCCTTGTCTCTGTATCTCAGTTTCAGGGGATGAGTAGACCACTGCCTGTCTCTGTATCACACACTCGGGGGATGAGTAGACCGCCCCCTGTCTCTGTGTCACAAACTCAGGGGATGAGTAGACCGCCCCCTGTCTCCGTATCACAGACTCAGGGGATGAGTACAGCACCCCCTGTTTCTGTATCATTGATTCAGAAGAAGAGTAGACAGCCCCCTTTCTCTGTGTCACAGACTCAGGGGATGAGTAGACCGCCCCCTGTCGCTGTATCACACATTCGGTGATGAGTAGACCGCACCCTGTCCCTGTATCACAGACTCAGGGGATGAGTACACCGCCCCCTTTTTCTGTATTATTGATTCATGGAATGAGTAGACCGCCCCCTTTCTCTATGTCACAGACTCAGGGGATGAGTAGACCGCCCCCTGTCTCTGTATCACATACTCAGGGGATGAGTAGACCGCCCCCTGTCCCTGTATCACAGACTCAGCGGTTGAGTAGACCGCCCCCTGTCTCTGTATCACATACTCAGGGGATGAGTAGACCGCCCCCTGTCCCTGTATCACAGACTCAGCGGTTGAGTAGACCGCCCCCTGTCTCTGCATGACAGACTCAGGGGATAAGTAGAGCGCCCCCTGTCTCTGTGTCACAGACTCAGGGGATGAGTAGACCGCCCCCTGTCTCTCTATCACAAACTGAGGGGATAAGTAGACTGCCCCCTGTCTCTGTGACACAGACTCAGGGGAAGAGTAGACCGTCCCCTGTCTCTGTTTCACAAACTCAGGGGATGAGAAGAACGTCCCCTGTCTCTGTATCACAAACTGAGGGGATAAGTAGACCGCCCCCTGTCTCTGTATCACAAATTTAGGGGATGAGTAGACCACCCCGTGTCTCTGTATCACAAACTCAGGGGATGAGTAGACCGTCCCCTGTCTTTGTATCACACACTCAGTGGATGAGCAGACTGCCCCCTGTCTCTGCATCACAGACTGATGGGATGAGTAGGATGCACCCTGTCTCTGCATCACAGACTCAGGGGATGAGTAGACCGCCCCCTTCCTCTCTGTCACAGACCCAGGGGATGAGCAAACTGCCCCTTGTCTCCATATCACAGACTCAGGGGATGAGTCGACAGCCCCCTGTCTCTGTATCTCACACTCAGGGAAAGAGTTAACCGCCCCCTAACTCTGTATCACAGACTCAAGGGAGGAATAGACAGCCCCCTTTCTCTGTATCACAGACTCGGGGATGAGACGACCGCCTCCTTTCTCTGTATCACAGACTCGGGGGATGAGAAGACCGCCCCCTGTCTCTGCATCGCACACACGGGGGATGGTTAGACCACCCCCTGTCTCTGTATCACACACTCGCGGGATGAGTAGACCGCCCCCTCTATCTGTATCTAAGACTCAGGGGAAGAGTAAACCGCCCCCTTCCTCTGTATCACAGACCCAGGGGATCAGTAAACTGCCCCTTGTCTCTGTATCTCAGACTCACGGGATGAGTACACTGCCCCCTTTCTCTGTATCACACATTCAGGATTGAATAGATCTCCCCCAGTCTCTGTCTCATAGACCCGGGTGATGAGGAGACTGGCCCCTGTCTGTACTTCAGGGACGTTGGGGCTGAGTAGACTGCCCCCTGTCTCTGTATCACAAACTCAGGGGATGAGTAGACCAGTTACTGTCTCTGTATCACAAACTCTGGGGATGAGTAGACCGCCCCCTGTCTCTGTATCACAAACTCAGGGGATGAGTAGACCGCCCCCTGTCTCTGTATCACAGACTCATGAGATGAGTAGACCGCCCCCTGTCTCTGTATCACAGACTCAGGAGATGAGCAGACCGCCCCCTGTCTCTGTGTCACAAACTCAGGGGATGAGTAGACCGTCCTCTGTCTTTGTATCACACACTCAGTGGATGAGCAGACTGCCCCCTGTCTCTGTATCACAAACTCAGGGGATGAGTAGACCGTCCCCTGTCTCTGTATCACAAACTCAGGGGATGAGTAGACCGCCCCCTGTCTCTGTATCACAGACTCAGGAGATGAGTAGACTGCCCCCTGTCTCTGTATCACAGACTCAGGAGATGAGGAGACCGCCCCCTGGCTCTGTATCACAAACTCAGGGGATGAGTAGACCGTCCCCTGTCTTTGTATCACACACTCAGTGGATGAGCAGACTGCCCCCTGTCTCTGTATCACAAACTCAGGGGATGAGTAGACCGTCCCCTGTCTTTGTATCACACACTCAGTGGATGAGCAGACTGCCCCCTGTCTCTGTATCACAAACTCAGGGGATGAGTAGACCGTCCCCTGTCTTTGTATCACAAACTCAGTGGATGAGCAGACTGCCCCCTGTCTCTGTATCACAGACTCAGTGGATGAGTAGATCGCCCCCTGTCTTTGTATCACAGAATCAGGGGATGAGTAGACCGCCCCTTGTCTCAGTATCACAAACTCAGGGGATGAGTAGACCGTCCCCTGTCTTTGCATCACACACTCAGTGGATGAGCAGACTGCCCCATGTCTCTGTATCACAAATTTAGGGGATGAGTAGACCACCCCGTGTCTCTGTATCACAAACTCAGGGGATGAGTAGACCGTCCCCTGTCTTTGTATCACACACTCAGTGGATGAGCAGACTGCCCCCTGTCTCTGCATCACAGACTGATGGGATGAGTAGGATGCACCCTGTCTCTGCATCACAGACTCAGGGGATGAGTAGACCGCCCCCTTCCTCTCTGTCACAGACCCAGGGGATGAGCAAACTGCCCCTTGTCTCCATATCACAGACTCAGGGAGTGAGTCGACAGCCCGCTGTCTCTGTATCTCACACTCAGGGAAAGAGTTAACCGCCCCCTAACTCTGTATCACAGACTCAAGGGAGGAATAGACAGCCCCCTTTCTCTGTATCACAGACTCGGGGATGAGTCGACCGCCTCCTTTCTCTGTATCACAGACTCGGGGGATGAGAAGACCGCCCCCTGTCTCTGCATCGCACACACGGGGGATGGTTAGACCACCCCCTGTCTCTGTATCACACACTCGCGGGATGAGTACACTGCTCCCTTTCTCTGTATCACACATTCAGGATTGAATAGATCTCCCCCAGTCTCTGTCTCATAGACCCGGGTGATGAGGAGACTGGCCCCTGTCTGTACTTCAGGGACGTTGGGGCTGAGTAGACTGCCCCCTGTCTCTGTATCACAAACTCAGGGGATGAGTAGACCAGTTACTGTCTCTGTATCACAAACTCTGGGGATGAGTAGACCGCCCCCTGTCTCTGTGTCACAAACTCAGGGGATGAGTAGACCGCCCCCTGTCTCTGTATCACAGACTCATGAGATGAGTAGACCGCCCCCTGTCTCTGTATCACAGACTCAGGAGATGAGCAGACCGCCCCCTGTCTCTGTGTCACAAACTCAGGGGATGAGTAGACCGTCCTCTGTCTTTGTATCATACACTCAGTGGATGAGCAGACTGCCCCCTGTCTCTGTATCACAAACTCAGGGGATGAGTAGACCGTCCCCTGTCTCTGTATCACAAACTCAGGGGATGAGTAGACCGCCCCCTGTCTCTGTATCACAGACTCAGGAGATGAGTAGACCGCCCCCTGTCTCTGTATCACAGACTCAGGAGATGAGGAGACCGCCCCCTGTCTCTGTATCACAAACTCTGGGGATGAGTAGAGCGCCCCCTGGCTCTGTATCACAAACTCAGGGGATGAGTAGACCGTCCCCTGTCTTTGTATCACACACTCAGTGGATGAGCAGACTGCCCCCTGTCTCTGTATCACAAACTCAGGGGATGAGTAGACCGTCCCCTGTCTTTGTATCACACACTCAGTGGATGAGCAGACTGCCCCCTGTCTCTGTATCACAAACTCAGGGGATGAGTAGACCGTCCCCTGTCTTTGTATCACAAACTCAGTGGATGAGCAGACTGCCCCCTGTCTCTGTATCACAGACTCAGTGGATGAGTAGATCGCCCCCTGTCTCTGTATCACAGACTCAGGAGATGAGTAGACCGCCCCCTGTCTCTGTATCACAGACTCAGGGGATGAGTAGACCGCCTCCTGTCTCTGTATCATAGACTCAGGGGATGAGTTGACCGCCTCCGGTCTCTGTATCACAGACTCAGGGGATGAGTAGACCGTCCCCTGTCTTTGTATCACAGACTCAAGGGATGAGTAAACTGCCCCTTGTCTCTGTATCACAGACTCAGAGAATGAGTAGACCGCCCCCTGTAGCTGAATAATCGACTCAGGGGTTGAGTAGACCGCACACTGTCTCTATATCACATACTCAGGGGATGAGTGGACCACCCCCTTTCTCTGGATCACAGACTCAGCTGATGAGTAGACCGCCCCCTGTCTCTGTATCAGAGACTCAGGTGATGAGTAGACCGTCCCCTGTCTCTGTATCTCAGACTCAGGGGATGAGTAGACCGTCCCCTGTCTCCGTATCTCAGACTCAGGGGATGAGTAGACCGCTCCCTGTTTCTGTCTCATTGATTCAGGGGATGAGTAGACTGCCCCCTGTATCTGTGTCACAGACGCAGGGGATGAGAAGACCGCCCCCTGACTCTGTATCACAAACTCAGGGGATGAGTAGACCGCCCCCTGTCTCTGTATCACAGACTCAGGAGATGAGTAGACCGCCCCCTGTCTCTGTATCACAAACTCAGGGGATGAGTAGACCGTCCCCTGTCTCTGTATCACAAACTCAGGGGATGAGTAGACCGCCCCCTGTCTCTGTATCACAGACTCAGGAGATGAGTAGACCGCCCCCTGCCTCTGTATCAGAGACTCAGGTGATGAGTCGACCGTCCCCTGTCTCTGTATCTCAGACTCAGGGGATGAGTAGACCGTCCCCTGTCTCCGTATCTCAGACTCAGGGGATGAGTAGACCGCTCCCTGTTTCTGTCTCATTGATTCAGGGGATGAGTAGACTGCCCCCTGTATCTGTGTCACAGACGCAGGGGATGAGTAGACCGCCCCCTGTCTCTGTATCACAGACTCAGGAGATGAGTAGACCGCCCCCTGTCTCTGTATCACAGACTCAGGAGATGAGGAGACCGCCCCCTGTCTCTGTATCACAAACTCTGGGGATGAGTAGAGCGCCCCCTGGCTATGTATCACAAACTCAGGGGATGAGTAGAACGTCCCCTGTCTTTGTATCACACACTCAGTGGATGAGCAGACTGCCCCCTGTCTCTGTATCACAAACTCAGGGGATGAGTAGACCGTCCCCTGTCTTTGTATCACACACTCAGTGGATGAGCAGACTGCCCCCTGTCTCTGTATCACAAACTCAGGGGATGAGTAGACCGTCCCCTGTCTTTGTATCACAAACTCAGTGGATGAGCAGACTGCCCCCTGTCTCTGTATCACAGACTCAGTGGATGAGTAGATCGCCCCCTGTCTCTGTATCACAGACTCAGGAGATGAGTAGACCGCCCCCTGTCTCTGTATCACAGACTCAGGGATGAGTAGACCGCCTCCTGTCTCTGTATCATAGACTCAGGGGATGAGTAGACCGCCTCCGGTATCTGTATCACAGACTCAGGGGATGAGTAGACCGTCCCCTGTCTTTGTATCACAGACTCAAGGGATGAGTAAACTGCCCCTTGTCTCTGTATCACAGACTCAGAGAATGAGTAGACCGCCCCCTGTAGCTGAATAATCGACTCAGGGGTTGAGTAGACCGCACACTGTCTCTATATCACATACTCAGGGGATGAGTGGACCACCCCCTTTCTCTGGATCACAGACTCAGCTGATGAGTAGACCGCCCCCTGTCTCTGTATCAGAGACTCAGGTGATGAGTAGACCGTCCCCTGTCTCTGTATCTCAGACTCAGTGGATGAGTAGACCGTCCCCTGTCTCCGTATCTCAGACTCAGGGGATGAGTAGACCGCTCCCTGTTTCTGTCTCATTGATTCAGGGGATGAGTAGACTGCCCCCTGTATCTGTGTCACAGACGCAGGGGATGAGAAGACCGCCCCCTGACTCTGTATCACAGACCCAGGGGATGAGCAAACTGCCCCTTGTCTCTGTATCTCAGTTTCAGGGGATGAGTAGACCACTGCCTGTCTCTGTATCACACACTCGGGGGATGAGTAGACCGCCCCCTGTCTCTGTGTCACAAACTCAGGGGATGAGTAGACCGTCCCCTGTCTTTGTATCACACACTCAGTGGATGAGCAGACTGCCCCCTGTCTCTGTATCACAAACTCAGGGGATGAGTAGACCGTCCCCTGTCTTTGTATCACAAACTCAGTCGATGAGCAGACTGCCCTCTGTCTCTGTATCACAGACTCAGTGGATGAGTAGATCGCCCCCTGTCTCTGTATCACAGACTCAGGAGATGAGTAGACCGCCTCCTGTCTCTGTATCATAGACTCAGGGGATGAGTAGATGGTCCCCTGTCTTTGTATCACAGACTCAGGGGATGAGTAGACCGCCTCCTGTCTCTGTATCACAGACTCAGGGGATGATTAGACAGCCCCCTTTCTCTGTATCACAGACTCAGGGGATGAGTAGACCGCCTCCGGTCTCTGTATCACAGACTCAGGGGATGAGTAGACCGTCCCCTGTCTTTGTATCACAGACTCAGGGGATGAGTAAACTGCCACTTGTCTCTGTATCACAGACTCAGAGAATGAGTAGACCGCCCCCTGTAGCTGAATAATCGACTCAGGGGTTGAGTAGACCGCACACTGTCTGTATATCACATACTCAGGGGATGAGTGGACCACCCCCTGTCTCTGGATCACAGACTCAGCTGATGAGTAGACCGCCCCCTCTCTCTGTATCAGAGACTCAGGTGATGAGTAGACCGTCCCCTGTCTCTGTATCTCAGACTCAGGGGATGAGTAGACCGTCCCCTGTCTCCGTATCTCAGACTCAGGGGATGAGTAGACCGCTCCCTGTCTCTGTATCAGAGACTCAGGTGATGAGTAGACCGCACCCTAACTCTGTATCACACTCTCAGTGGCTGAGCAGTCTGCCCCCTGTCTCTGTATCACAGACTCGGGGATGAGTAAACCGCCCCCTGTCTCTGTATCACAGACTCAGGGGATGAGTACACCGCCCCCTGTTTCTGTCTCATTGATTCAGGGGATGAGTAGACCGCCCCCTGTATCTGTGTCACAGACGCAGGGGATGAGAAGACCGCCCCCTGACTCTGTATCACAGACCCAGGGGATGAGCAAACTGGCCCTTGTCTCTGTATCTCAGTTTCAGGGGATGAGTAGACCACTGCCTGTCTCTGTGTCACAAACTCAGGGGATGAGTAGACCGCCCCCTGTCTCCGTATCACAGACTCAGGGGATGAGTACAGCACCCCCTGTTTCTGTATCATTGATTCAGAAGAAGAGTAGACCGCCCCCTTTCTCTGTGTCACAGACTCAGGGGATGAGTAGACCGCCCCCTGTCTCTGTATCACACACTCGGGGATGAGTAGACCGCACCCTGTCCCTGTATCACAGACTCAGGGGATGAGTACACCGCCCCCTGTTTCTGTATTATTGATTCATGGAATGAGTAGACCGCCCCCTTTCTCTATGTCACAGACTCAGGGGATGAGTAGACCGCCCCCTGTCTTTGTATCACATACTCAGGGGATGAGTAGACCGCCCCCTGTCCCTGTATCACAGACTCAGCGGTTGAGTTGACCGCCCCCTGTCTCTGTGTCACAGACTCAGGGGATGAGTAGACCGCCCCCTGTCTCTGCATGACAGACTCAGGGGATAAGTAGAGCGCCCCCTGTCTCTGTGTCACAGACTCAGGTGATGAGTAGACCGCCTCCTGTCTCTGTATCATAGACTCGGGGGATGATTAGACCGCCCCATTTCTCTGTATCACAGACTCAGGGAATGAGTAAACTGCCCCTTGTCTCTGTATCACAGACTCAGGGGATGAGTAGACCGCCCCCTTTCTCTGAATCACACACTCAGGATTGAATAGATCTCCCCCAGTCTCTGTCTCAGAGACCCGGGTGATGAGTAGAATGGCCCCTGTCTGTATTTCAGGGACTTTGGGGCTAAGTAGAATGCCCCTTGTCTCTATATCACAAATTTAGGGAATGAGTAGACGGCCCCCTGTCTTTGTGTCACAGCCACAAGGGATGAGTAGACCGCCCCCTGTCTCTGTATCTCAGACTCAGGGGATGAGTAGACCGCCCCCTGTCTCTGTATCACAGACTCAGGGGATGAGTAAACTGCCCCTTGTCTCTGTATCTCAGACTCACGGGATGAGTAGACCGCCCCCTTTCTCTGAATCACACACTCAGGATTGAATAGATCTCCCCCAGTCTCTGTCTCAGAGACACGGGTGATGAGTAGAATGGCCCCTGTCTGTATTTCAGGGACTTTGGGGCTAAGTAGAATGCCCCCTGTCTCTGTATCACAAATTTAGGGAATGAGTAGACGGCCCCCTGTCTCTGCATCACAGACTCAGGGGATGAGTAGACCGCCTCCTGACTCTGTATCACAAACTCAGGGGATGAGTCGACCGCCCCCTGTACCTGTATCACAAATTTAGGGGATGAGTCGACCACCCCCTGTCTTTGTGTCACAGCCACAAGGGATGAGTAGACCGCCCCCTGTCTCTGTATCTCAGACTCAGGGGATGAGAAGACCGCCCCCTGTCTTTGTATCACAGACTCAGGGGATGAGAAGACCGCCTCCTGTCTCTGTATCACAGACTCAGGGGATGAGTAGACCGTCCCCTGTCTTTGTATCACAGACTCAGGGGATGAGTAGACCGCCCCCTGTATCTGTATCACAGACTCAGGGGATGAGTAGACCGTCCCCTGTCTTTGTATCACAGACTCAGGGGATGAGTAGACCGCCCCCTGTCTCTGTATCACAGACTCAGGGGATGAGTAGACCGTCCCCTGTCTCTGTCTCACAGACTCAGGGAATGAGTAGACCGCCCCCTGTCGCTGTATAATAGACTCAGGGGTTGAGTAGACCGCACACTGTCTCTATATCACAGACTCAGGGGATGAGTAGACTGCCCCCTGTTTCGATATCACACACTCAGGGGATGAGTAGACCGCCCCCTGTCTCTGTATCACAGACACAGTGGTGAGTAGACCGCCCCCTGTCTCTGTATCACAGACTCAGGGGATGAGTAGACTGCCCCCTGTTTCGATATCACACACTCGGGGGATGAGTAGACCGCCCCCTGTCTCTGTATAACAGAGTCAGTGGATGAGTAGACCACCCCCTGTCTCTGTATCACAGTCTCAGGGGATGAGTAGACCGCCCCCTGTATCTGTATCACAAACTGAGGGGATGAGTAGACCGCCCCCTCTCTCTGTATCACAGACTCAGGGGATGAGTAGACCACCCCCTGTCTCTGTATCACAGACTCAGGGGATGAGTAGACCACCCCCTGTCTCTGTATCACAGACTCAGGGGATGAGTAGACCGCCCCCTGTCTCTGTATCACAGACTCAGGGGATGAGTAGACCGCCCCCTGTCTCTGTATCACAGACTCAGGGGATGAGTAGACCGCCCCCTGTCTCTGTATCACAGACTCAGGGGATGAGTAGACCACCCCCTGTCTCTGTATCACAGACTCAGGGGATGAGTAGACCGCCCCCTGTCTCTGGATCACAGGCTCAGGGAATGAGTAGACCGCGCCCTGTCTCTGTATCACAGACTCAGGGGATGAGTAGACTGCCCCCTGTCTCTGGATCATTGATTCAGGGGATGAGTAGACCGCCCCCTGTCTCTGTTTCACAGACTCAGGCGATGAGCAGACTGCCCCATGTCTCTGTATCACAGACTCAGGGGATGAGTAGACCGACCCCTGTCTCTGTATCAAAGACTCAGGGGATGAGTTGACCGCCCCCTGTCTCTGTATCACAGACTCAGGGAATGGGTAGACCGCCCCCTGTCTCTGTCTAACAGACTCAGGGGATGAGTAGACCGCCCCCTGTCTCTGTATCACAGAGTCAGTGGATGAGTAGACCGTCCCCTGTTTCTGTATCACAGACTCAGTGGATGAGAAGACCGCCCCCTGTCTCTGCATCAAAGACTCATGGGGATGAATAGACCACCCCCTGTCTCTGTATCACAAACTGACGGGATAAGTAGACCGCCCCCTGTCTTTGTAACTCAAATTTAGGGGATATGTAGACCGCCCCCTATCTCTGCATCACTGACCCAGGGGATGAGTAAACTGCCCCTTGTCTCTGTATCTCAGACTCAGGGGATGAGTAGACTGCCCCCTTTCTCTGCTTCACACACTCGGCAATGAGTAGACTGCCCCCTGTCTCTGTATCACAGACTCGGGGGATGAGTAGACCGCCCCCTGTCTCTGTATCACAGACTCCGGGGATGAGCAGACCGCCCCCTGTCTCTGTATCAAACACTCAGGGGATGAGTAGTCCGCCCCCTGTCTCTGTATCACACACTCGGTGGATGAGTAGACCGCCCCCTGTCTCGGCATCACAGACTCAGTGGATGGGTAGACCGGCCCCTGTCTCTGTATCAAAGACTCAGGGGATGAGTAGACCACCCCCTGTCTCTGTATCACATACTGAGGGGATAAGTAGACCGCCCCCTGTCTCTGTATCTCACACTCAGCGATTGAGTTAATCGGCCCCGATATCTGTATCACAGACTCCGGGGATGAGTTGACCGCCTCCTATCTCTGCATCACAGACTCAGGGGATGAGTTGACCGCCTCCTGTCTCTGTATGACAGACTCAGGGCATGATCAGACAGCCCCCTTTCTCTGTATCACAGACTCAGGGGATGAGCAGACCGCCCCCTGTCTCTGTATCACACACTCGGGGGATGAGTAGACCGCTCCCTGTCTCTGTATCACAGCCTCGGGGGATGAGTAGACCGCCCCCTGTCTCTGTATCAAAGACTCAGGGGATGAGTAGTCCGCCCCCTGTCTCTGTATCTCAGAGTCAGGGGATGACTAGACCGCCCCCTGTCTTTGTATCACACACTCAGTGGATGAGTAGACCGCCCCCTGTCTAGGCATCACAGACTCAGTGGATGGGTAGACCGGCCCCTGTCTCTGTATCAAAGACACAGGGGATGAGTAGACCACCCCCTGTCTCTGTATCACAAATTTAGGGGATGAGTAGACTGCCCCCTGTCTTTGTAACTCAAATTTAGGGGATAAGTAGACCGCCCCCTGTCTCTGTATCACAGACTCAGGGGATGAGTAGACCGCCCCCTGTCTCGGCATCACAAACTGGAGGGATGAGTAGACCGCCCCCTGTCTCTGTATCACAAACTGAGGGGATGAGTAGACCCCCCCCTGTCTCTGTATCACAGACTCAAGGTATGAGTAGACCTCCCCCTTCCTCTCTATCACAGACCCAGGGGATGAGTAAACTGCCCCTTGTCTCTGTATCTCAGAATCAGGGGATGAGTAGACCGCCCCCTGTCTAGGCATCAAAGACTCAGTGGATGGGTAGACCGGCCCCTGTCTCTGTATCAAAGACTCAGGGGATGAGTAGACCACCCCCTGTCTCTGTATCACAAACTGAGGGGATAAGTCGACCGCCCCCTGTCTTTGTAACTCAAATTTAGGGGATGAGTAAACCGCCCCCGATCTCTGTATCACAGACTCAGGGGATGAGTTGACCGCCTCCTGTCTCTGTATCACAGACTCAGGGGATGAGTTGACCGCCTCCTGTCTCTGTATCACAGACTCAGGGCATGATTAGACAGCCCGCTTTCTCTGTATCACAGACTCAGGGTATGAGCAGACCGCCCCCTGTCTCTGTATCACACACTCGGGGGATGAGTAGACCGCTCCCTGTCTCTGTATCACAGCTTCGGGGGATGAGTAGACCGCCCCCTGACTCTGTATCATTGATTCCGGGAATGTGTAGACCGCCCCCTGTCTCTGGAACACAAAGTCAGTGGATGAGTAGACCGTCACCTGTCTCTGTATCACAGACTCAGTGGATGAGAGGACCGCCCCCTGTCTCTGTATCAAAGACTCAGGGGATGAGTAGTCCGCCCCCTGTCTCTGTCTCTCAGAGTCAGGGGATGACTAGACCGCCCCCTGTCTTTGTATCACACACTCAGTGGATGAGCAGACTGCCCCCTGTCTCTGTATCACACACTCGGGGGATGAGTAGACCGCCCCCTGTCGCTGTACCACAGACTCGGGGGATGAGTAGACCGCCCCCTGTCTCTGGATCATTGATTCAGGGGATGAGTAGACCGCCCCCTGTCTCTGTGTCACAGACTCAGGCGATGAGTAGACTGCCCCCTGTCTCTGCATCACAGAGTCAGTGGATGAGTAGTCCGTCCCCTGTTTCTGTATCACAGTCTCAGTGGATGAGTAGACGGCCCCCTGTCTCTGTATCAAAGACTCAGGGGATGCGTAGACCGCCCCCTGTCTCTGTATCACAGACTCAGGGGATGAGTAGACCGCCCCTGTCTCTGTATCACAGACTCAGGGGATGAGTAGACCGTCCCCTTCCTCTGTATCACAGACCCAGTGATTGAGTAAACTGCCGCTTGACTCTGAATCTCAGACTCAGTGGATGAGTATACTGCCCCCTTTCTCTGTATCACAGACTCAGGGAATGAGTAGACCGCCCCCTGTCTCTTTATCACACACTCAGGGGATGAGTAGACCGTCCCCTTCCTCTGTATCACAGACTCAGGGGATGAGTAGACCGCCCCCTCTCTCTGTATCACAGACTCAGGGGATGAGTAGACTGTCCCCTTCCTCTGTATCACAGACCCAGAGGATGAGTAGACCGCCCCCTGTCTCTGTATCTCAGAATCAGGGGATGAGTAGACTGCCCCCTTTCTCTGTATCACAGACTCAGGGAATGAGTAGACTGCTCCCTGTCTCTTTATCACACGCTCGGGGGATGAGTAGACCGACCCCGTCCTCTGTATCACGGACTCAGGGGATGAGTCGAACGCCCCCCGTCTCTGTATCATCGACTCAGGGGAAGAGTAGACCGCCCCCTGTCTTTGCATCACAGATTCAGGGGATGTGTTGACCGCCTCCTGCCTCTGTATCTCAGACTCAGGGGAAGAGTCGAACGCCCCCTGTCTCTGTATCATCGACTCAGGGGAAGAGTAGACCGACCCCTGTCTTTGTATCAGAGATTCAGGTGATGAGTTGACTGCCTCCTGCCTCTGTATCAGTCTCATGGGATGAGTAGACCGCCCCCTGTCTCTGCATCACAGACTCAGTGGATGAGTAGACCGCCCCCTATCTCTGCATCACAGACTCAGTGGATGAGAAGACCGGCCCCTGTCTCTGTGTCAAAGACTCAGGGGATGAGTAGACCGCCCCCTGTCTCTGTATCACAGAGTCAGTGGATGAGAAGACCGCCCCCTGTCTCTGTATCACAGACTCAGTGGATGAGAAGACCGGCCCCTGTCTCTGTGTCAAAGACTCAGGGGATGAGTAGACCGCCCCCTGTCTCTGTATCACAGAGTCAGTGGATGAGAAGACCGCCCCCTGTCTCTGTATCACAGACTCAGCGGATGAGTAGACCGTCCCCTGTCTCTGTATCACAGACTCAGGGAATGAGTAGACCGCCCCCTGTCGCTGTATAATAGACTCAGGGGTTGAGTAGACCGCACACTGTCTCTATATCACAGACTCAGGGGATGAGTAGACTGCCCCCTGTTTCGATATCACACACTCAGGGGATGAGTAGACCGCCCCCTGTCTCTGTATCACAGACACAGTGGTGAGTAGACCGCCCCCTGTCTCTGTATCACAGACTCAGGGGATGAGTAGACTGCCCCCTGTTTCGATATCACACACTCGGGGGATGAGTAGACCGCCCCCTGTCTCTGTATAACAGAGTCAGTGGATGAGTAGACCGTCACCTGTCTCTGTATCACAAACTCAGTGGATGAGAAGACCGCCCCCTGTCTCTGTATCAAAGACTCAGGGGATGAGTAGACCGCCCCCTGTCTCTGTTTCACAAACTGAGGGGATAAGTAGACCGCCCCTGTCTCTGTATCACTGACTCAGGGGATGAGTAGACCACCGCCTGTCTCTGTATCACATACTGAGGGGATAAGTGGACCGCCCCCTGTCTTTGTAACACAAATTTAGGGGATGAGTAGACCGCCCCCTTCGTCTCTATCACAGACCCAGGGGATGAGTAAACTGCCCCTTGTGTCTGTATCTCAGATTCAGGGGATGAGTAGACCGCCCCCTGTCTCTGTATCACAAACTCAGGGAATGAGTAGACCGTCCCCTGTCTCTGTATCACAAACTCAGGGAATGAGTAGACCGCCCCCTGTCTCTGCATCACAAACTCAGGGAATGAGTAGACCGTCACCTGTCTCTGTATCACAGACTCAGTGGATGAGAAGACCGCCCCCTGTCTCTGTATCACAGACTCAGGCGATGAGCAGACTGCCCCCTGTCTCTGCATCACAGACTCAGGGGATGAGGAGAAAGCCCCCTGTCTCTGTATCACAGAGTCAGTGCATGAGTAGACCGTCACCTGTCTCTGTATCACAGACTCAGTGGATGAGTAGACCGCCCCCTGTCTCTGTGTCACAGACTCAGGCGATGAGTAGACCGCCCCCTGTCTCTGTATGACAAACTGAGGGGATGAGTAGACCGCCCCCTGTCTCTGTATCACAGTCTCAGGGGATGAGTAGAACGCCCCCTGTCTCTGTATCACTGTCTCAGGGGATGAGTAGACCACCCCCTGTCTCTGTATCACAGTCTCAGGGGATGAGTAGACCGCCCCCTGTATCTGTATCACAAACTGAGGGGATGAGTAGACCGCTCCCTGTCTCTGTATCACAGACTCAGGGGATGAGTAGACCACCCCCTGTCTCTGTATCACAGACTCAGGGGATGAGTAGACCACCCCCTGTCTCTGTATCACAGACTCAGGGGATGAGTAGACCGCCCCCTGTCTCTGTATCACAGACTCAGGGGATGAGTAGACCACCCCCTGTCTCTGTATCACAGACTCAGGGGATGAGTAGACCGCCCCCTGTCTCTGGATCACAGGCTCAGGGAATGAGTAGACCGCCCCCTGTCTCTGTATCACAGACAAGGGGATGAGTAGACCGCGCCCTGTCTCTGTATCACAGACTCAGGGGATGAGTAGACTGCCCCCTGTCTCTGGATCATTGATTCAGGGGATGAGTAGACCGCCCCCTGTCTCTGTTTCACAGACTCAGGCGATGAGCAGACTGCCCCATGTCTCTGTATCACAGACTCAGGGGATGAGTAGACCGCCCCCTGTCTCTGTATCACAGAGTCAGTGGATGAGTAGACCGTCACCTGTCTCTGGATCACAGACTCAGTGGATGAGCAGACCGACCCCTGTCTCTGTATCAAAGACTCAGGGGATGAGTAGACCGCCCCCTGTCTCTGTATCACAGACTCAGGGAATGGGTAGACCGCCCCCTGTCTCTGTCTAACAGACTCAGGGGATGAGTAGACCGCCCCCTGTCTCTGTATCACAGAGTCAGTGGATGAGTAGACCGTCCCCTGTTTCTGTATCACAGACTCAGTGGATGAGAAGACCGCCCCCTGTCTCTGTATCACACACTCGGGGGATGAGTAGACCGCCCCCTGTCGCTGTATCACAGACTCGGGGGATGAGTAGACCGCCCCCTGTCTCTGGATCATTGATTCAGGGGATGAGTAGACCGCCCCCTGTCTCTGTGTCACAGAGTCAGTGGATGAGTAGTCCGTCCCCTGTTTCTGTATCACAGACTCAGTGGATGAGTAGACCGCCCCCTGTCTCTGTATCAAAGACTCAGGGGATGCGTAGACCGCCCCCTGTCTCTGTATCACAGACTCAGTGGATGAGTAGACCGCCCCCTGTCTCTGTATCACAGACTCAGTGGATGAGTAGACCGCCCCCTGTCTCTGTATCAAAGACTCAGGGGATGCGTAGACCGCCCCCTGTCTCTGTATCACAGACTCAGGGGATGAGTAGACCGCCCCCTGTCTCTGTATCACAGACTCAGGGGATGAGTAGACCGTCCCCTTCCTCTGTATCACAGACCCAGTGGATGAGTAAACTGC
Source organism: Heterodontus francisci (assembly GCF_036365525.1). Classification (NCBI taxonomy): domain Eukaryota; kingdom Metazoa; phylum Chordata; class Chondrichthyes; order Heterodontiformes; family Heterodontidae; genus Heterodontus; species Heterodontus francisci. The sequence goes on along the minus strand of NW_027141816.1, from coordinate 1,215,168 downwards.
CCCTTGACTCTGAATCTCAGACTCAGTGGATGAGTATACTGCCCCCTTTCTCTGTATCACAGACCCAGGGGATGAGTAGACCGCCTCCTGTCTCTGTATCTCAGAATCAGGGGATGAGTAGACTGCCCCCTTTCTCTGTATCACAGACTCAGGGGATGAGTAGACTGTCCCCTTCCTCTGTATCACAGACCCAGGGGATGAGTAGACCGCCTCCTGTCTCTGTATCTCAGAATCAGGGGATGAGTAGACTGTCCCCTTTCTCTGTATCACAGACTCAGGGAATGAGTAGACTGCTCCCTGTCTCTTTATCACACACTCGGGGGATGAGTAGACCGTCCCCGTCCTCTGTATCACGGACTCAGGGGATGAGTAGACCGTCCCCTTCCTCTGTATCACAGACTCAGGGGATGAGTCGAACGCCCCCCGTCTCTGTATCATCGACTCAGGGGAAGAGTAGACCGCCCCCTGTCTTTGCATCACAGATTCAGGGGATGAGTTGACCGCCTCCTGCCTCTGTATCTCAGACTCAGGGGAAGAGTCGAACGCCCCCTGTCTCTGTATCATCGACTCAGCGGAAGAGTAGACCGACCCCTGTCTTTGTATCACAGATTCAGGGGATGAGTTGACCGCCTCCTGCCTCTGTATCAGTCTCATGGGATGAGTAGACCGCCCCCTGTCTCTGCATCACAGACTCAGTTGATGAGTAGACCGCCCCCTATCTCTGCATCACAGACTCATTGGATGAGAAGACCGGCCCCTGTCTCTGTGTCAAAGACTCAGGGGATGAGTAGACCGCCCCCTGTCTCTGTATCACAGACTCAGTGGATGAGTAGACCGCCCCCTGTCTCTGTATCACAGAGTCAGTGGATGAGAAGACCGCCCCCTGTCTCTGTATCACAGACTCAGGGGATGAGTAGACCGTCCCCTGTCTTTGTATCACAGACTCAGGGGATGAGTAGACCGCCCCCTCTCGCTGTGTCATAGACTCAGGCGATGAGTAAACTGCCCCTTGTCTCTGTATCACAGACTCAGGGAATGAGTAGACCGCCCCCTGTCGCTGTATAATAGACTCAGGGGTTGAGTAGACCGCACACTGTCTCTATATCACAGACTCAGGGGATGAGTAGACCGCCCCCTGTCTCTGTATCACAGACACAGTGGTGAGTAGACCGCCCCCTGTCTCTGTATCACAGACTCAGGGGATGAGTAGTCTGCCCCCTGTTTCGATATCACACACTCGGGGGATGAGGAGACCGCCCCCTGTCTCTGTATAACAGAGTCAGTGGATGAGTAGACCGTCACCTGTCTCTGTATCACAAACTCAGTGGATGAGAAGACCGCCCCGTGTCTCTGTATCAAAGACTCAGGGGATGAGTAGACCGCCCCCTGTCTCTGCATCTCAGAGTCAGGGGATGACTAGACAGCCCCTGTCTAGGCATCACAGACTCAGGGATTGAGTAGACCGTCCCCTGTCTCTTTATCACAAACTCAGGGAATGAGTAGACCGCCCCCTGTCTCTGTATCACAAACTCAGGGAATGAGTAGACCGTCCCCGTCCTCTGTATCACGGACTCAGGGGATGAGTAGACCGTCCCCTTCCTCTGTATCACAGACTCAGGGGATGAGTCGAACGCCCCCCGTCTCTGTATCATCGACTCAGGGGAAGAGTAGACCGCCCCCTGTCTTTGCATCACAGATTCAGGGGATGAGTTGACCGCCTCCTGCCTCTGTATCTCAGACTCAGGGGAAGAGTCGAACGCCCCCTGTCTCTGTATCATCGACTCAGCGGAAGAGTAGACCGACCCCTGTCTTTGTATCACAGATTCAGGGGATGAGTTGACCGCCTCCTGCCTCTGTATCAGTCTCATGGGATGAGTAGACCGCCCCCTGTCTCTGCATCACAGACTCAGTTGATGAGTAGACCGCCCCCTATCTCTGCATCACAGACTCATTGGATGAGAAGACCGGCCCCTGTCTCTGTGTCAAAGACTCAGGGGATGAGTAGACCGCCCCCTGTCTCTGTATCACAGACTCAGTGGATGAGTAGACCGCCCCATGTCTCTGTATCACAGAGTCAGTGGATGAGAAGACCGCCCCCTGTCTCTGTATCACAGACTCAGGGGATGAGTAGACCGTCCCCTGTCTTTGTATCACAGACTCAGGGGATGAGTAGACCGCCCCCTCTCGCTGTGTCATAGACTCAGGCGATGAGTAAACTGCCCCTTGTCTCTGTATCACAGACTCAGGGAATGAGTAGACCGCCCCCTGTCGCTGTATAATAGACTCAGGGGTTGAGTAGACCGCACACTGTCTCTATATCACAGACTCAGGGGATGAGTAGACCGCCCCCTGTCTCTGTATCACAGACACAGTGGTGAGTAGACCGCCCCCTGTCTCTGTATCACAGACTCAGGGGATGAGTAGACTGCCCCCTGTTTCGATATCACACACTCGGGGGATGAGGAGACCGCCCCCTGTCTCTGTATAACAGAGTCAGTGGATGAGTAGACCGTCACCTGTCTCTGTATCACAAACTCAGTGGATGAGAAGACCGCCCCCTGTCTCTGTATCAAAGACTCAGGGGATGAGTAGACCGCCCCCTGTCTCTGCATCTCAGAGTCAGGGGATGACTAGACAGCCCCTGTCTAGGCATCACAGACTCAGGGATTGAGTAGACCGTCCCCTGTCTCTTTATCACAAACTCAGGGAATGAGTAGACCGCCCCCTGTCTCTGTATCACAAACTCAGGGAATGAGTAGACCGTCCCCTGTCTCTGTATCACAAACTCAGGGAATGAGTAGACCGCCCCCTGTCTCTGCATCACAAACTCAGGGAATGAGTAGACCGTCACCTGTCTCTGTATCACAGACTCAGTGGATGAGAAGACCGCCCCCTGTCTCTGTATCACAGACTAAGGCGATGAGCAGACTGCCCCCTGTCTCTGCATCACAGACTCAGGGGATGAGGAGACCGCCCCCTGTCTCTGTATCACAGAGTCAGTGCATGAGTAGACCGTCACCTGTCTCTGTATCACAGACACAGTGGATGAGTAGACCGCCCCCTGTCTCTGTGTCACAGACTCAGGCGATGAGTAGACCGCCCCCTGTCTCTGTATCACAAACTGAGGGGATGAGTAGACCGCCCCCTGTCTCTGTATCACAGTCTCAGGGGATGAGCAGAACGCCCCCTGTCTCTGTATCACAGTCTCAGGGGATGAGTAGACCACCCCCTGTCTCTGTATCACAGTCTCAGGGGATGAGTAGACCGCCCCCTGTATCTGTATCACAAACTGAGGGGATGAGTAGACCGCCCCCTGTCTCTGTATCACAGACTCAGGGGATGAGTAGACCACCCCCTGTCTCTGTATCACAGACTCAGGGGATGAGTAGACCACCCCCTGTCTCTTTATCACAGACTCAGGGGATGAGTAGACCGCCCCCTGTCTCTGTATCACAGACTCAGGGGATGAGTAGACCACCCCCTGTCTCTGTATCACAGACTCAGGTGATGAGTAGACCGCCCCCTGTCTCTGGATCACAGGCTCAGGGAATGAGTAGACCGCCCCCTCTCTCTGTATCACAGACAAGGGGATGAGTAGACCGCGCCCTGTCTCTGTATCAGAGACAAGGGGATGAGTAGACCGCGCCCTGTCTCTGTATCACAGACTCAGGGGATGAGTAGACCGCCCCCTGTCTCTGTATCACAGACACAGTGGATGAGTAGACCGCCCCCTGTCTCTGTATCAAAGACTCAGGGGATGCGTAGACCGCCCCCTGTCTCTGTATCACAGACTCAGTGGATGAGTAGACCGCCCCCTGTCTCTGTATCACAGACTCAGTGGATGAGTAGACCGCCCCCTGTCTCTGTATCAAAGAATCAGGGGATGCGTAGACCGCCCCCTGTCTCTGTATCACAGACTCAGGGGATGAGTAGACCGCCCCCTGTCTCTGTATCACAGACTCAGGGGATGAGTAGACCGTCCCCTTCCTCTGTATCACAGACCCAGTGCATGAGTAAACTGCCCCTTGACTCTGAATCTCAGACTCAGTGGATGAGTATACTGCCCCCTTTCTCTGTATCACAGACCCAGGGGATGAGTAGACCGCCTCCTGTCTCTGTATCTCAGAATCAGGGGATGAGTAGACTGCCCCCTTTCTCTGTATCACAGACTCAGGGGATGAGTAGACTGCTCCCTGTCTCTTTATCACACACTCGGGGGATGAGTAGACCGTCCCCGTCCTCTGTATCACGGACTCAGGGGATGAGTAGACCGTCCCCTTCCTCTGTATCACAGACTCAGGGGATGAGTCGAACGCCCCCCGTCTCTGTATCATCGACTCAGGGGAAGAGTAGACCGCCCCCTGTCTTTGCATCACAGATTCAGGGGATGAGTTGACCGCCTCCTGCCTCTGTATCTCAGACTCAGGGGAAGAGTCGAACGCCCCCTGTCTCTGTATCATCGACTCAGCGGAAGAGTAGACCGACCCCTGTCTTTGTATCACAGATTCAGGGGATGAGTTGACCGCCTCCTGCCTCTGTATCAGTCTCATGGGATGAGTAGACCGCCCCCTGTCTCTGCATCACAGACTCAGTTGATGAGTAGACCGCCCCCTATCTCTGCATCACAGACTCATTGGATGAGAAGACCGGCCCCTGTCTCTGTGTCAAAGACTCAGGGGATGAGTAGACCGCCCCCTGTCTCTGTATCACAGACTCAGTGGATGAGTAGACCGCCCCCTGTCTCTGTATCACAGAGTCAGTGGATGAGAAGACCGCCCCCTGTCTCTGTATCACAGACTCAGGGGATGAGTAGACCGTCCCCTGTCTTTGTATCACAGACTCAGGGAATGAGTAGACCGCCCCCTCTCGCTGTGTCATAGTCTCAGGCGATGAGTAAACTGCCCCTTGTCTCTGTATCACAGACTCAGGGAATGAGTAGACCGCCCCCTGTCGCTGTATAATAGACTCAGGGGTTGAGTAGACCGCACACTGTCTCTATATCACAGACTCAGGGGATGAGTAGACCGCCCCCTGTCTCTGTATCACAGACACAGTGGTGAGTAGACCGCCCCCTGTCTCTGTATCACAGACTCAGGGGATGAGTAGTCTGCCCCCTGTTTCGATATCACACACTCGGGGGATGAGGAGACCGCCCCCTGTCTCTGTATAACAGAGTCAGTGGATGAGTAGACCGTCACCTGTCTCTGTATCACAAACTCAGTGGATGAGAAGACCGCCCCGTGTCTCTGTATCAAAGACTCAGGGGATGAGTAGACCGCCCCCTGTCTCTGCATCTCAGAGTCAGGGGATGACTAGACAGCCCCTGTCTAGGCATCACAGACTCAGGGATTGAGTAGACCGTCCCCTGTCTCTTTATCACAAACTCAGGGAATGAGTAGACCGCCCCCTGTCTCTGTATCACAAACTCAGGGAATGAGTAGACCGTCCCCGTCCTCTGTATCACGGACTCAGGGGATGAGTAGACCGTCCCCTTCCTCTGTATCACAGACTCAGGGGATGAGTCGAACGCCCCCCGTCTCTGTATCATCGACTCAGGGGAAGAGTAGACCGCCCCCTGTCTTTGCATCACAGATTCAGGGGATGAGTTGACCGCCTCCTGCCTCTGTATCTCAGACTCAGGGGAAGAGTCGAACGCCCCCTGTCTCTGTATCATCGACTCAGCGGAAGAGTAGACCGACCCCTGTCTTTGTATCACAGATTCAGGGGATGAGTTGACCGCCTCCTGCCTCTGTATCAGTCTCATGGGATGAGTAGACCGCCCCCTGTCTCTGCATCACAGACTCAGTTGATGAGTAGACCGCCCCCTATCTCTGCATCACAGACTCATTGGATGAGAAGACCGGCCCCTGTCTCTGTGTCAAAGACTCAGGGGATGAGTAGACCGCCCCCTGTCTCTGTATCACAGACTCAGTGGATGAGTAGACCGCCCCATGTCTCTGTATCACAGAGTCAGTGGATGAGAAGACCGCCCCCTGTCTCTGTATCACAGACTCAGGGGATGAGTAGACCGTCCCCTGTCTTTGTATCACAGACTCAGGGGATGAGTAGACCGCCCCCTCTCGCTGTGTCATAGACTCAGGCGATGAGTAAACTGCCCCTTGTCTCTGTATCACAGACTCAGGGAATGAGTAGACCGCCCCCTGTCGCTGTATAATAGACTCAGGGGTTGAGTAGACCGCACACTGTCTCTATATCACAGACTCAGGGGATGAGTAGACCGCCCCCTGTCTCTGTATCACAGACACAGTGGTGAGTAGACCGCCCCCTGTCTCTGTATCACAGACTCAGGGGATGAGTAGACTGCCCCCTGTTTCGATATCACACACTCGGGGGATGAGGAGACCGCCCCCTGTCTCTGTATAACAGAGTCAGTGGATGAGTAGACCGTCACCTGTCTCTGTATCACAAACTCAGTGGATGAGAAGACCGCCCCCTGTCTCTGTATCAAAGACTCAGGGGATGAGTAGACCGCCCCCTGTCTCTGCATCTCAGAGTCAGGGGATGACTAGACAGCCCCTGTCTAGGCATCACAGACTCAGGGATTGAGTAGACCGTCCCCTGTCTCTTTATCACAAACTCAGGGAATGAGTAGACCGCCCCCTGTCTCTGTATCACAAACTCAGGGAATGAGTAGACCGTCCCCTGTCTCTGTATCACAAACTCAGGGAATGAGTAGACCGCCCCCTGTCTCTGCATCACAAACTCAGGGAATGAGTAGACCGTCACCTGTCTCTGTATCACAGACTCAGTGGATGAGAAGACCGCCCCCTGTCTCTGTATCACAGACTAAGGCGATGAGCAGACTGCCCCCTGTCTCTGCATCACAGACGCAGGGGATGAGGAGACCGCCCCCTGTCTCTGTATCACAGAGTCAGTGCATGAGTAGACCGTCACCTGTCTCTGTATCACAGACACAGTGGATGAGTAGACCGCCCCCTGTCTCTGTGTCACAGACTCAGGCGATGAGTAGACCGCCCCCTGTCTCTGTATCACAAACTGAGGGGATGAGTAGACCGCCCCCTGTCTCTGTATCACAGTCTCAGGGGATGAGCAGAACGCCCCCTGTCTCTGTATCACAGTCTCAGGGGATGAGTAGACCACCCCCTGTCTCTGTATCACAGTCTCAGGGGATGAGTAGACCGCCCCCTGTATCTGTATCACAAACTGAGGGGATGAGTAGACCGCCCCCTGTCTCTGTATCACAGACTCAGGGGATGAGTAGACCACCCCCTGTCTCTGTATCACAGACTCAGGGGATGAGTAGACCACCCCCTGTCTCTTTATCACAGACTCAGGGGATGAGTAGACCGCCCCCTGTCTCTGTATCACAGACTCAGGGGATGAGTAGACCACCCCCTGTCTCTGTATCACAGACTCAGGTGATGAGTAGACCGCCCCCTGTCTCTGGATCACAGGCTCAGGGAATGAGTAGACCGCCCCCTCTCTCTGTATCACAGACAAGGGGATGAGTAGACCGCGCCCTGTCTCTGTATCACAGACAAGGGGATGAGTAGACCGCGCCCTGTCTCTGTATCACAGACTCAGGGGATGAGTAGACTGCCCCCTGTCTCTGGATCATTGATTCAGGGGATGAGTAGACCGCCCCCTGTCTCTGTTTCACAGACTCAGGCGATGAGTAGACCGCCCCCTGTCTCTGTATCACAGAGTCAGTGGATGAGTAGACCGTCACCTTTCTCTGGATCACAGACTCAGTGGATGAGAAGACCGACCCCTGTCTCTGTATCAAAGACTCAGGGGATGAGTTGACCGCCCCCTGTCTCTGTATCACAGACTCAGGGAATGGGTAGACCGCCCCCTGTCTCTGTCTAACAGACTCAGGGGATGAGTAGACCGCCCCCTGTCTCTGTATCACAGAGTCAGTGGATGAGTAGACCGTCCCCTGTTTCTGTATCACAGACTCAGTGGATGAGAAGACCGCCCCCTGTCTCTGCATCAAAGACTCATGGGGATGAATAGACCACCCCCTGTCTCTGTATCACAAACTGACGGGATAAGTAGACCGCCCCCTGTCTTTGTAACTCAAATTTAGGGGATATGTAGACCGCCCCCTATCTCTGCATCACTGACCCAGGGGATGAGTAAACTGCCCCTTGTCTCTGTATCTCAGACTCAGGGGATGAGTAGACTGCCCCCTTTCTCTGCTTCACACACTCGGCGATGAGTAGACTGCCCCCTGTCTTTGTAACTCAAATTTAGGGGATATGTAGACCGCCCCCTATCTCTGCATCACTGACCCAGGGGATGAGTAAACTGCCCCCTGTCTCTGTATCACAGACTCGGGGGATGAGTAGACCGCCCCCTGTCTCTGTATCACTGACTCAGTGGATGAGAAGACCGCCCCCTGTCTCTGTATCACAGACTCCGGGGATGAGCAGACCGCCCCCTGTCTCTGTATCACACACTCGGTGGATGAGTAGACCACCCCCTGTCTCTGTTTCACATACTGAGGGGATAAGTAGACCGCCCCCTGTCTTTGCAACTCAAATTTAGGGGATGAGTAGACCGCCCCCTGTCTCTGTATCTCACACTCAGCGATTGAGTTAATCGGCCCCGATCTCTGTATCACAGACTCCGGGGATGAGTTGACCGCCTCCTATCTCTGTATCACAGACTCAGGGGATGAGTTGACCGCCCCCTTTCTCTGTATCACAGACTCAGGGGATGAGCAGACCGCCCCCTGTCTCTGTATCACACACTCGGGGGATGAGTAGACCGCTCCCTGTCTCTGTATCACAGCCTCGGGGGATGAGTAGACCGCCCCCTGACTCTGTATCATTGATTCCGGGAATGTGTAGACCGCCCCCTGTCTCTGCAACACAGAGTCAGTGGATGAGTAGACCGTCACCTGTCTCTGTATCACAGACTCAGTGGATGAGAGGACCGCCCCCTGTCTCTGTATCAAAGACTCAGGGGATGATTAGACCGCCCCCTGTCTTTGTATCACACACTCAGTGGATGAGTAGACCGCCCCCTGTCTAGGCATCACAGACTCAGTGGATGGGTAGACCGGCCCCTGTCTCTGTATCAAAGACACAGGGGATGAGTAGACCACCCCCTGTCTCTGTATCAAAAACTGAGGGGATAAGTAGACCGCCCCCTGTCTCTGTATCACAAATTTAGGGGATGAGTAGACCGCCCCCTGTCTTTGTAACTCAAATTTAGGGGATAAGTAGACTGCCCCCTGTTTCTGTATCACAGACTCAGGGGATGAGTAAAACGCCCCCTGTCTCGGCATCACAAACTGGAGGGATGAGTAGACCGCCCCCTGTCTCTGTATCACAAACTGAGGGGATGAGTAGACCCCACCCTGTCTCTGTATCACAGATTCAAGGTATGAGTAGACCTCCCCCTTCCTCTCTATCACAGACCCAGGGGATGAGTAAACTGCCCCTTGTCTCTGTATCTCAGACTCAGGGGATGAGTAGACCGCCCCCTGTCTAGGCATCAAAGACTCAGTGGATGGGTAGACCGGCCCCTGTCTCTGTATCAAAGACTCAGGGGATGAGTAGACCACCCCCTGTCTCTGTATCACAAACTGAGGGGATAAGTCGACCGCCCCCTGTCTTTGTAACTCAAATTTAGGGGATGAGTAGACCGCCCCCGATCTCTGTATCACAGACTCAGAATATGAGTTGACCGCATCCTGTCTCTGTATCACAGACTCAGGGGATGATTAGACAGCCCCCTTTCTCCGTATCACAGACTCAGGGTATGAGCAGACCGCCCCCTGTCTCTGTATCACACACTCGGGGGATGAGTAGACCGCTCCCTGTCTCTGTATCACAGCTTCGGGGGATGAGTAGACCGCCCCCTGACTCTGTATCATTGATTCCGGGAATGTGCAGACCGCCCCCTGTCTCTGGAACACAAAGTCAGTGGATGAGTAGACCGTCACCTGTCTCTGCATCACAGACTCAGTGGATGAGAGGACCTTCCCCTGTCTCTGTATCAAAGACTCAGGGGATGAGTAGTCCGCCCCCTGTCTCTGTCTCTCAGAGTCAGGGGATGACTAGACCGCCCCCTGTCTTTGTATCACACACTCAGTGGATGAGCAGACTGCCCCCTGTCTCTGTATCACACACTCGGGGGATGAGTAGACCGCCCCCTGTCGCTGTATCACAGACTCGGGGGATGAGTAGACCGCCCCCTGTCTCTGGATCATTGATTCAGGGGATGAGTAGACCGCCCCCTGTCTCTGTGTCACAGACTCAGGCGATGAGTAGACCGCCCCCTGTTTCTGTATCACCGACTCAGTGGATGAGTAGACCGCCCCCTGTCTCTGTATCAAAGACTCAGGGGATGCGTAGACCGCCCCCTGTCTCTGTATCACAGACTCAGGGGATGAGTAGACCGCCCCCTGTCTCTGCATCACAGACTCAGGGGATGAGTAGACCGTCCCCTTCCTCTGTATCACAGACCCAGTGGATGAGTAAACTGCCCCTTGACTCTGAATCTCAGACTCAGTGGATGAGTATACTGCCCCCTTTCTCTGTATCACAGACTCAGGGAATGAGTAGACCGCCCCCTGTCTCTTTATCACACACTCAGGGGATGAGTAGACCGTCCCCTTCCTCTGTATCACAGACTCAGGGGATGAGTAGACCGCCCCCTCTCTCTGTATCACAGACTCAGGGGATGAGTAGACTGTCCCCTTCCTCTGTATCACAGACCCAGGGGATGAGTAGACCGCCCCCTGTCTCTGTATCTCAGAATCAGGGGATGAGTAGACTGCCCCCTTTCTCTGTATCACAGACTCAGGGAATGAGTAGACTGCTCCCTGTCTCTTTATCACACACTCGGGGGATGAGTAGACCGTCCCCGTCCTCTGTATCACGGACTCAGGGGATGAGTAGACCGTCCCCTTCCTCTGTATCACAGACTCAGGGGATGAGTCGAACGCCCCCCGTCTCTGTATCATCGACTCAGGGGAAGAAAAGACCGCCCCCTGTCTTTGCATCACAGATTCAGGGGATGAGTTGACCGCCTCCTGCCTCTGTATCTCAGACTCAGGGGAAGAGTCGAACGCCCCCTGTCTCTGTATCATCGACTCAGGGGAAGAGTAGACCGACCCCTGTCTTTGTATCACAGATTCAGGGGATGAGTTGACCGCCTCCTGCCTCTGTATCACAGTCTCATGGGATGAGTAGACCGCCCCCTGTCTCTGCATCACAGACTCAGTGGATGAGTAGACCGCCCCCTATCTCTGCATCACAGACTCAGTGGATGAGAAGACCGGCCCCTGTCTCTGTGTCAAAGACTCAGGGGATGAGTAGACCGCCCCCTGTCTCTGTATCACAGACTCAGTGGATGAGTAGACCGCCCCCTGTCTCTGTATCACAGAGTCAGTGGATGAGAAGACCGCCCCCTGTCTCTGTATCTCAGAGTCAGTGGATGAGTAGACCGCCCCCTGTTTCTGTATCAGAGACTCAGTGGATGAGTAGACCGCCCCCTGTCTCTGTATCACAGACTCAGTGGATGAGTAGACCGCCCCCTGTCTCTGTATCACAGAGTCAGTGGATGAGCAGACCGCCCCCTGTCTCTGTATCACAGATTCAGTGGATGACAAGACCGCCCCCTGTCTTTGTATCACAGAGTCAGTGGATTAGAAGACCGCCCCCTGTCTCTGTATCTCACACTCAGTGGATGAGCAGACCGTCCCCTGTCTCAGTATCACAGACTCAGGGGATGAGTAGACTGTCCCCTGTCTTTGTATCACACATGCAGTGGATGAGCAGACCGTCCCCTGTCTCTGCATCACAGACTCAGGGGATGAGTAAACTGCCCGTTGTCTCCGTACCACAGACTCAGGTGATAAGTAGACCGCCCCGTCTCTGTATCACAAACTCACGGGATGAGTAGACCGCCCCCTGTCTCTGCATCACAAATTTAGGGCATGAGTAGACCGCCCCCTATCTCTGTATCACAGCCACAAGGGATGAGTTGACCGCCTACTGCCTCTATATCACAGACTCATGGGATGAGTAGACCGTCCCCTGTCTTTGTATCACAGACTCAGGGGATGATGAGACAGCCCCCTGTCCCAGTATCACAGACTCAGGGGATGAGTAGACCGCCCCCTGTCTCTGTATCACAGACTCAAGTGATGAGTAGTCCGCCCCCTGTCTTTGCATCACAGACTCAGGGGATGAGTAGACCGCCCCCTGTCTCTGTATCACAGACTCAGGGGATGAGTAGACTGTCCCCTTCCTCTGTATCACAGACCCAGGGGATGAGTAGACCGCCCACTGTCTCTGTATCTCAGACACAGGGGATGAGTAGACTGCCCCCTTTCTCTGTATCACAGATTCAGGGAATGAGTAGACCACCCCCTGTCTCTTTATCACACACTCGGGGGATGAGTAGACCGTCCCCTTCCTCTGTATCACGGACTCAGGGGATGAGTAGACCGCCCCTGTCTCTGTATCACAGGCTCAGGGGATGAGTAGACCGTCCCCTTCCTCTGTATCACAGACTCAGGGGATGAGCCGAACGCCCCATGTCTCTGTATCATCGACTCAGGGGAAGAGTAGACCGACCCCTGTCTTTGTATCACAGATTCAGGGGATGAGTTGACCGCCTCCTGCCTCTGTATCACAGTCTCATGGGATGAGTAGACCGTCCACTGTCTTTGTATCACAGACTCAGGGGATGAGTAGACCGCCTCCTGTCTCTGTATCACAGACTCAGGGTATGAGTAGACCGCCCCCTGTCTTGTATCATTGATTCAGGGGATGAGTAGTCCGCCCCCTGTCTCTGCATCGCAGACTCAGGGAATGAGTAGACCGCCCCCTGTCTCTTTATAATAGACTCAGGGGTTGAGTAGACCGCACACTGTCTCTATATCACAGATTCAGGGGATGAGTAGACTGCCCCCTGTTTCGATATCACACACTCAGGGGATGAGTAGACCGCCTCCTGTCTCTGTATCACAGACTCAGGGGATGAGTAGAGCGCCCCCTGTCTCTGTATCACAGACTCAGGGGATGAGTAGAACGCCCCCTGTTTCTGTATCACATACTCAGGGGATGAGTAGACCGCCCCCTGTCTCTGTGTCACAGATTCAGTGGATGAGAAGACCGCCCCCTGTCTCTTTATCTCAGAGTCAGTGGATGAGTAGACCGCCCCCTGTCTCTGCATCACAGACTCAGGGGATGAGTAGACCGCCCCCTTTCTCTGTATCTCAGACTCAGTGGATGAGTAGACCGCCTCCTGTCTCTGCATCACAGACTCACGGGATGAGTAGACCGTCCCCTGTCTCTGTATCACAGACTCACTGGATGAGTAGACCGTCCCCTGTCTCTGTATCTCAGACTCAGTGGATGAGTAGACCGCCCCCTGTCTCTGCATCACAGACTCACGGGATGAGTAGACCGTCCCCTGTCTCTGTATCACAGACTCAGTGGATGAGTAGACAGCCCCCTGTCTCTGTATCACAGACTCAGGGGATGAGTAGACCCCCCCCAGTCTCTGTATCACAGACTCAGGGGATGAGTAGACCGCCCCCTGTCTCTGTTTCACAGACTCAAGTGATGAGTAGTCCGCCCCCTGTCTTTGTATCACGGACTCAGGGGATGAGTAGACCGCACCCTGTCTCTGTATCTCACACTCAGTGGATGAGCAGACCGTCCCCTGTCTCCGTACCACAGACTCAGGTGATAAGTAGACTGCACCCTGTCTCTGTATCACAAACTCTCGGGATGAGTAGAGCGCCCCTGTCTCTGTATCACAAATTTAGGGCATGAGTAGTCCGCCCCCCGTCTTTGTATCACGGACTCAGGGGATGAGTAGAGCGCCCCTGTCTCTGTATCACAAATTTAGGGCATGAGTAGACCGCCCCCTGTCTCAGTATCACAGACTCAGGGGATGAGTAGACCGCCCATGTCTCTGTATCACAGACTCAAGTGATGAGTAGACCACCCCCTGTCTCTGTATCACCGAATCAGGGCATGATTAGACATCCTCCTGTCTCTGCATCACAGACTCAAGGGATGAGTAGACCGTCCCCTGTCTTTGTATCACACATGCAGAGGATGAGTAGATCACCCCCTGTCTCTGTATCACAGACTCAGGGGATGAGTAGATCGTCCACTGTCTCTGTATCACAGACTCAGGGTATGAGTAGACCGCCCCCTATCTTGTATCATTGATTCAGGGGATGAGTAGACCGCCTCCTGTCTCTGTGTCACAGACTCAGGGGATGAGTAGACCGCCCCCTGTCTCTGTATCACAGACTCAGGGGATGAGTAGAGCGCCCCCTGTCTCTGTATCACAGACACAGTGGTGAGTAGACCGCCCCCTGTCTCTGGATCACAGAGTCAGTGGATGAGTAGACCGCCCCCTGTTTCTGTATCACGTACTCAGGGGATGAGTAGACAGCCCCCTGTCTCTGTATCACAGATTCAGTGGATGAGAAGACCGCCCCCTGTCTCTTTATCTCAGAGTCAGTGGATGAGTAGACCGCCCCCTGTCTCTGCATCACAGACTCAGGGGATGAGTAGACTGCCCCCTTTCTCTGTATCTCAGAGTCAGGGGATGAGTAGACCATCCCATGTCTCTGTTTCACAGACTCAGTGGATGAGAAGACCGCCCCCTGTCTCTGTATCTCAGAGTCAGTGGATGACTAGACCGGCCCCTGTCTTTGTATCTCAGACTTAGTGGATGAGTAGACCGTCAGCTGTCTCTGTATCACAGACTCAGTGGCTGACTAGACCGGCCCCTGTCTTTGTATCACAGACTCAGTGGATGAGTAGACCGCCCCCTGTCTCTGCATCACAGACTCACGGGATGAGTAGACCATCCCCTGTCTCTGTATCACAGACTCAGTGGATGAGTAGACAGCCCTCTGTCTCTGTATCACAGACTCAGGGGGTGAGTAGACCGCCCCCTGTCTCTGTATCACAGACTCAGGTGATGAGTAGACAGCCCTCTGTCTCTGTATCACAGACTCAGGGGATGAGTAGACCCCTCCCTGTCTCTGTATCACAGACTCAGGGGATGTGCAGACCGCCCCCAGTCTCTGTGTCACAGACTCAGGGGATGAGTAGACCGTCCCCTTCCTCTGAATCACAGACTCAGGGGATGAGTAGACCGTCCCCTTCCTCTGAATCACAGACTCAGGTGATGAGT